>NC_134832.1:151627684-152227684 GCF_004210375.1 Tachypleus tridentatus | reverse complement strand
ACTGACGTATAAAACAAACATAAACATTTGTGGCGTCCTCTAGGAATAGTTTGCTTTAATAGGTGTATAGAACTTATAAATTAAAAGTTGACTTGTATTTGCATTAGAAACAGTACAAGCTAATGAAATATCATAAATGTTAATTAACAAGTCATATTATTTAAAAGCAAAATTTGAAGAAACAATTGCTCATTTTTATAGATGAACTGAAAATTAAAAGAAAGGCAACTTTTTAAAATTTTATTTTAATTATTAACATTGTGATGTGTCATCTGGCTAAAAAAGTGTAAAAAAACGCGATTTTTATTTCTGTAACTCTTGGATTCAGTGCTAAGTAACATTGCAGAAATTACAAATCTTCTCTCGTCAGAACCTGAGTACAAAAACGTAATAAAATCCGATATTTACACGATTTATTTATTCTTGAATAAAAACAAGAAAATAGCTTTTCGAAAAAATAATGCAAACTTGTTAAGTTTGTCAGAATATTTGCGCGTCACAAGTTCGACTAACTTGCTCAATTTAACAATGAAGTGGTTTTTAAGACAACCAGCTATGTAAATCAACTAAGTTACAGCTAATTTAGTGTTTTAAAATTCTTCGTGCTTAGGGTTGTTAATTTCAATAAGCCAGGTAATGTGATTTTCTTATTTCAAATATCGAGAGAAAATATAATTTTGGTAAATATCAAGAGTGCTTCAATGTCGTAACAAAAGGCATGAAAACATAACAAGTTTGTACACCAAAAATTTAGTTACCATACCTGTGTAAGAAATATGTTAACAAATCAACAGTAAGAATACGAGGGAAACTTTTGTCTTATCAGATGCTGTACTTTTTCGGTCCCGGCATGGCCAGGTGGGTTAAGGCGTTCGACTCGTAATCGTATCACCTAACCTACCAGTTGAATTTAGTTTAATTTAAATATATTTGATTATTTAATTTTAATTTTAATTCAATGAATAGTTTGTATAAGAGTATTTTAAAGAAAGTTTAGAACAAACATGGAAATCCAAAATGTACAATAGAAAAGGTAAAAACTGTCAAATTAATCTTGTCCCAAAAGTAGTGGTATACTATCAAAAAAAAATGTTTGGCTTTGTTTACAGCCCAGTTAAAAGAATAAGTGCTTAGCTGTTTAATAATATAGATGTTTTATATAAAAAGCAAGGTACTGATAAAATTCTAATGCAATAATTGTAAGGTTTATGTTGGATGAACAAAACGTTATTTGCCCTCAAGAGTTAAAGAACAGAACATACAACATTTTGTAAACAAAAGAAGAAAGAAAAGTAAGCGATCATTTTAATCATTCTTCGTGCCCTCCACTGACACAGCTATATCTCTGCGGACTTATATTGCTTGAAACCGGGTTTCATTACCCGTGGTGGGCAGAGCACAGATGGCCCGGCATGGCCAGGTGGTTAAGGCACTCAACACATAACCCGAAGGTCACGGATTTGAATCCCCGTCGTGCCAAACATGCTCGCCCTTTCCGCCGTGTGGGCGTTATAATGTTCCAATCAATCCAACTATTCGTTGGTAAAAGAGTATCCCCAGAGTTGGCAGTGGATGGTGATGACTAGCTGCCTTCCCTCTAGTCTTATACTGCTAAATTAGGGACGGCTAGCACACAGAGCCCTAGTGTAACTTTGCGCGAAATTAAAACAAAAAAGTATTTAACATTATATATTAAGTTTTGTTGTCGTGCCACGGTCCAGAAAAGAGTAGAAAATTGATAGTAGAGCAGAGAGTTTGCGTAAAAGTTTTATGTCATGCTGGTTGGACTCACTGATTAACTGTCAAGTAAACCCTTGATCGAGAGACGGATAAACTTGAGAATATTAAAGAAACAGGCAGAACATGTAAACTCAATGATACTAATATTAAGTATCTTCGTTTATGCAGCCTTCAGGATAAAAAAAGACTGGTACTGATCTCAAGTATGAGATAAATGACCACTTACCAAATAACAAAAAACTGTCCAAATCTACAGTGTCAAGAAGATCAACGATAATGGAATATTTCATCGTCTAACAGTTAAAAAAGCATTTACAGTGATGTCCAAGTATTCTCAAGAGACTAAAATTTGCTAAAAAGTGTAAAAACTAAATTGTTGGTGATTGGAAAAGGGTGTTATGGACATATGAGTCCAAGTTTGGGATATCTGTCCTTACCATGAAGTTAGGGAAGACTGTGGGATGGTTTCTATGCTGAGGCGATAGGAAATATTTACAAAATAGATGGAATAGTGGACCAGTTCAAGTACCATCAAATACTAATTCATCATTGCATGCCTAGTGGTTTGCATATTTTTGGCCAATGCTTCTACTATAAAGTAGCTAATGACTCCAAACACTTATCCAACTTACGCATAAAATCATTAGCTAAGAAAGAAGCTTTGGAGTCATTCATATGATGCAATGGTCCCAACAGATCCCAACCAAACCGAACAGATCTGGAATTTGATAAATCAAAATCTTGACAAATTAAAAGTCACTTCCAAAGAAACGTGATAGGGGTGTATTGGAGACATTTGGAGTAAGATCCCAAAGGACACTTTGATTAAATATATTGCAACAATACCTGAAAACTATTTGCGGTTATTAAAGTAAAAGGGAGACACAGAAAATAACTGGTTTCTTAACTCAAGTACTTCCATTGAGTTTCTGTTGTACTAAATATAAAATTAATATAATGTTGATCTTTCACCCGTGATTAATTTTCTGTTGCTTATCTTTAAAAGTAAATTAAAATCCAATTTTTGACTTTGTCCTTATATTTTTTCATGTAGATATATATATATATGCAGTTTGTTAAATAACATATGATTTAGAAAGTTGTTGCTTTACTTTTGCTGTAACTACCTTTCTTTTCTGCTATTTCTTTGAAATGACAATTGGTCCTCTCATAAGAAGGTTCACTACACAATTGTATTTTGTCCATGAACGTAAACAGAAGTCAAATGATATCTTAAGGTGACAGCCTTTCTTACTTTAAGATGCAAATTGAAAGTCACCTGGATAGTGTTATTCGTGCTGGAAATTTGAAATTTATAACATGGTATATTCTGAGCCTGGAAGAGCTAGCGATTCTACAGAATTCGTAGATCTTGAACAAAGTTTGAAAAAGATCCATCACAAAACATTCTTCAGTGAAGGGTAACGTCTTTTGTGTTGAAATTATACCTGTGTAAACACACACTGTTGTCTTGGTGAAGGGCAACGTCTTTTGTGTTGAAACTATACCTGTGTAAACACACACTGTTGTCTTGGTGTTGGGTAACGTCTTTTGTGTTGAAATTATACCTGTGTAAACACACACTGTTGTCTTGGTGAAGGGTAACGTCTTTTGTGTTGAAATTATACCTGTGTAAACACACACTGTTGTCTTGGTGAAGGGTAACGTCTTTTGTGTTGAAACTATACCTGTGTAAACACACACTGTTGTCTTGGTGATGGGTAACGTCTTTTGTGTTGAAATTATACCTGTGTAAACACACACTGTTGTCTTGGTGAAGGGTAACGTCTTTTGTGTTGAAATTATACCTGTGTAAACACACTCTGTTGTCTTGGTGAAGGGTAACATCTTTTGTGTTGAAATTATACCTGTGTAAACACACACTGTTGTCTTGGTGAAGGGTAACGTCTTTTGTGTTGAAATTATAAACACACACTGTTGTCTTGTGTGATGAAATAAACACTATATTTAGTGTTACTTTTACATTTGTCCATTCTTTTTGCATAAATTTAGTTAGTTTCAGAGAAATCCAGAATTTATTCATAATCTTTCCTGGTCGAATCTCCAGTTATGTAATGGATCTATCTTATTCACTTTAGATAGAAATGAGTTTTACCTAACAACTTTCAATTCATATATAAATATCCTATACCTTTCACCACTAATAATCAGAATAATACAGTTTTACCACATGGAAAGAAGAATGATCAACCAGCCTTTGAACGTAAGCATATCGTTACATACATTTCTCTACTTATAAATCTAATTTCTGTGTTTTTTCGACATTGTAAAGTTTATTTCAGACATATTCGTTATAACAACTAAAGCTGATGTGATTTACTAATTAAACACTATTTTATATTTCACTCTATTGTAAAGAAAATAAATGTTGTTGACAACAATGAAATGGTGAAAAGATTAAATCCAACAGTGAAGTAGAACCAGTAAAACAGAAACAAAACAGTTAAGTTTCTCTATTATACAACCTGAAGAACCACCTGGTTCATCTCATGTCTAACCTATTGTGTTGTTGTTGGTTTTGGAATTTCGCACAAAGCTACTCGAGGGCTATCTGTGCTAGCCGTCCCTAATTTAGCAGTGTAAGACTAGAGGGAAGGCAGCCAGTCATCATCACCCACCCCAAACTTTTGGGCTACTCTTTTTCCAACAAATGGAGGGACTGACCGTAATATTATAACGCCCACATAGCTGAAAGGGCTAGCATGTTGGGTGCGACGAGGATTCGAACCCACGACCATCAGATTGTAAGTCACTTACGAGGGCCTTTAGATGAGACATTCCAAGCCCGATTGAAATGTGTCTGTTAAATTATTATGTCAGTTATTAACGTTAAAAATGTATTTAGTTTCAAGTGTGACATTTCAAGTCATTCGATTTTCCATCAGTGATGGACTTACATGTTGAGAAAGACACCGTATGTTAGATTGTTTGCAGCTTTGTATAATTATGTTGTGCTCTAAAAACACGCAACTTTATTAATTTTAATTGTATAGTATGTTTTGTACTTGAAGTGAATGTACCTCCAACCTCCCAGTGATACAATGGTAAGTCTGCGGATTCACAACTCTGGTTTCAATATGGGTGATAAGCGGATCATAGATAGCCTATTATGTAGTTTTGCGCGTAACTACAACCAAACATTTTATTATTCTGTAGAAAATCATAAAATAGTAAGTGTTGCTGTATTAAATAGTTTCTACAATAATAAAACATAAAAATATAATATAATAATAATATAAAATATAATACAAAATATAATAATAAATCATAAAAACACACAATCGCTCATAGAATAGTAATGTAACTGTCTCGGTCAACATTTATAAAAATGAAACATTAGGTTTGATAAAATCTTTGTGGACTGTTAATTGTAAAGTATATAAAGTAAGTTGTTAGATATAGCATCTGGGGCCCAGCATGGACAGGTGGGTCAAGGCGTTCGACTCGTAATCTGAGGGTTGCGGGTTCGAATCCCGGTCGCACCAAACATGCTTGTCCTTTCAGACGTGGGGGCGTTATAATGTGACGGTCATCCCACTATTCGTTGGTAAAAGACTAGCCAAAGAGTTGGCGGTGGGTGGTGATGACTAGCTGCCTACCCTCTAGTCTTACAATGCAAAAGTAGGGACGGCTAGAGCAGATAACCCTCGAGTAGCTTTGTGTGAAATTCAAAAACAAACAAATATAGCATCTGGATATAGGATAAATTATGATAGTACGTGTCGTAAAAACTGGCATACGTAATACACTATTTAGACCACAATACTGATGACATAATAACATGTTGAGACACGTTCAGACATTTTACGAAGTGTTCATTATTCGATTGAACTATTCATTTATAGAAACACCATCTGCCATACCAGTTTTGGGTATTTTAATGTGTTCAATTCGCAAGCAATCTCAGAAATAAAAATTTAATAAAAATTAAACGCCAGATTGATCAAACAAACAATTTGTGCATGGCTTGAATTCATTCAGATATTAAATTCGACATTTGCCCCATTCAAAGCTACTAGATAAACACATTAATAATGTTATTACTATATAACAGTCTATATACACGTGTAAGTAACATTGTTTGAATTTTGCGCAAAGCTACACGAGGGCTATCTGCGCTAACCGTCCCTAATTTAGCAGTGTAAGACTAGAGGGAAGGCAACTAGTCATCACCACCCACTGCCAACTCTTGGGCTACTCTTTTTACCAACGAATAGTGGGATTGACCGTCACTTCATAACGCTCCCACGGCTGAAAGGGAGAGCATGTTTGGGGTAATGAGGATTCGAACCCACACTCATCAGATTGTGAAGCGAGCTTCCTAACCAGCTGGCCAGTGATTAACCTACATAAAGGTTTTGAAAACATAATAAAATAGTGGTTTACCTAAAAGATTATACCTATGCAAACAATCTTTGTTAACCTGAAGATGACCTAAGAAGGTTGAAACGTTGTTCTGTACTTTATTTTAATTAAAGTTTTAATACCCATACTACCCGTATTTAGAATACAGTAACGAGTGTTAACTGCGCTATTTTTATTATCTCTGGCTTAGTGTCGTTCCTTAAATTGTGTCAAATTCTTTAGAAATCTAGTGTTAACAAATGTGCACGGTGATAAACACCGCAAGTTTTACACAATTTTGTCATTATCCACATACGTTAGTTTATTTACTTATTTTTAAATAAAATAATAACGAGAGTAATGCATTATTTAAAAATATGAACATAGAATAAACTCTAGGGAAAATTTAGAGACAAAAATACATGGACATAACTGTTTATATGTTGAGCTCTAGCTCAACTCTCGTGGATTTCCCCGCGAAACACGTTATTTACGTAATAATGTTCTATTCTATTTCCATTGTGTTTTCTATTTAGGCCAAGAGATGGTGCTGTATAAAAACAACTGTCTACGTGTGTCTTACCGTCTGTCATTCGGTGGATGAGTGAGCACATTTGTTCTCTTCCTTTTTTAACACGAATATGTATACTTGCTTTAAATAAATCTGCAATGTCAGTACAACTAAGTACGCTCACTCTCACATTACAAGCGCTGATAGTATATATATATATATAAACACATACAGTCGTGTTTCTATTTCGTATTCGTAATTTCTTTCCAAGTTCAAAATTAACTTGACTTATTGTGCCTCCCTCCACTGCCTTAGGAGTATCTTTGAAGACTTATAACGCTAAAACCCAGGTTACGATACTGGTTTTGGACACAACACACATCGTCCATGGTGCATCTCTATGCTTAACAACAACAAACAAACAAACTTATTGTGTTTGAAATGAACCAAAAAAATATTAAACTTTATAAAGTCAATATTCCAATGACTTCGGAAACTGAAAACAAAACAAACGCACGAAGGAATGTTTGTTACTATAACACATTCCTTGCCAAGATGCGTTTTTTGGTTTTTAGTGGGACGTTTGGATGGTTATCCCGAAATAGCTCTGTATAGCTCTGTTTCCTTTTTCAACTCGGCTCTCTGAAAGAATACTATAATTTTACCCAAGGATCCCTCTACAACTGTCACTCAACGTAAGTTCACACGCACGCTCTTCTACCGGCAGCAACACGAACACTAAGACAGTTTTATTCTGGGGTAACAAGAAAGTTGTTGTTATCTTCTGGGTGAGTCCAATATTGTGGTGTTAGAAAATCCAAACACCTTGCACTGAAATAACCCTCACTGTACAGACAAGGGTGACAGGGAAGAAATGGAACTGTGGGCTGTTACCCAGGATGTGTCAGCTTCAACCATCGCCCTGATGAAAGACAACCAGTCAGGAGCTAGAAATGGAGCTACCTTTGTTCCAAGTACTGTAGGTTGAACTTTCTACCTTACATATTTACATAAAACTAATAGTTTTAAAACTGTAATTTTGAGTGATTAAAAACATACCTCAGAATGTAAAGTGAACAATTTAAAAATACCGTTGTTTTCGAAAACCGGGATAACTTAGTTTAGACAAATACATATATACATCTTTCACACATTTAACCAAGAGACTGGGTAACTATTATTAATAAATGATTTAACATTTTTTTTTTCTGAGAGTCTCTTAAAGGTTTCCACTTAGTAGAAAACATTATATCAATTTAAGTCGAATTAAACGTGAATTAGTTTTTTACTTCATGTTGAATGATACCAATAACTTGACTACATATTGAATGATACCAGTAACTTCGCCACATATTGGGTGGTACCAGTAACTTGGTCACGTATTGAATGCTACCAATAGCTTCGTCACGTCTTGATTAATAACAGTAAGTTTACAAACTTTTATAAGATTTAACATTGCCATGTTAAGTTCCAGACACCGACTGCATTAATATTTTTTTCGAATGTTGCCTTCACAAAAAGTTAAATAGCTTTCTATAAATCGACGTAGGTTAAAGATTTTGGTGGTTAATGACACACGTGTGATAACAATAGTGTATGAGATATAAGCTAATGGTTCACTTAAGGCAGTGGTTCCCAACCAGGGGTGCTCGCACCCCTTGGAGGTGCGAGATAGCGTTCTAGGGGGTGCGAGATAACATTTGTTTTGGCCACCTTCACCTTTATTCTCAAATAAATAATTACTGTAAGGGGTGCGAGAACATATTAAAATTTTTTTAGGGGTGCGGGGCATAAAAAAGGTTGAGAACCACTGACTTAAGGCATAGAGTATCTGTAATGTTTGGAATGCAGGTTAGTGGTTGCGAAAGGATACGCTGTTTGCGTAAGTTAAAATTATATTAGGTTGAGGAATAATTCGTGAGCGTTTTTAAATAATTTCATTCAAGCATTACATGCAAGACTATACAATACTTCAATGCATGAACACATTACACCCAAAACATTCATTATGATACTTTATTTCATGTAATACCTAGGTATATAGTATGCATTGTTGTAAACGAAATTGCAAGAAATTAAATGCGAAAAGCAGATGGTGTCGAAAACGCTCGATTTTGTCCACTTGAGATTCCATTTAATGAGCTGAAAATAAAAGCAAAAATTAAAGACATATGAAAATCAAACACACCATCTATTAGAGCAAAAAATTATCTACCAAATGACATGAAATATTTTGCGAAAGCGTTTCATTTATGAATATATTTTTTAACTTGAGAAAACGCTCACGAATTATTCCTCAACCCAATACATAATGTTCGCGTTTCAAATTGTTCTAATATTTGTATGTTCTTTGATAAATACAAGTAGTCTGTATTAATATAGGTCTCTAAAAGAGTAGATAACATAAACGAGACTTTAGCAAAAACACATTTTAAAAGATTGAAATTTCTTCTCTGAACAAAAATTATGTGTTTTACGAAAATGGCACCGTAAGGCCCTGAAGTATTTTTAGATCTGTCAAACGTCATTGAGTTAGGCCAGTTTTCTGGTAATTCTATCCTACGTAAGTGACTCTGGCGAAGAACAAAAAAAACAAAACAGTATTCTTATATAGCAGGACCGCGTGTATTTACTTATATCCTTTTCTTATTGTGTGATAAAGTTAGAAAATAAAATTGCAATATTTAAACAATTGAACTTTATAATGTCAGAGTTACATGTTTTTAAAAGTATATGACTATATTAAAGTTAAACCTAACTCTGTGATTTCCTTAAATCCAAGAGCAAACTGGAAAAAAAATGTATCAAAGTAGTGCTACGTAAATTCTTATCCGTTAACAAACAGCACACGAGTTAACTATTAAACGCTGAGTTCTTTTAAAATTTTTGTAACAAAACTTCATAATGCGGATTTTAAGTGTTCATAAGAAACAAGGTTTTTATATATACACGTATATATTAAGCATTGACAGTTTAAAAAAATATTCCAAGTTAAGCGTTTTTGTTGAATATGCATTTCACGTTTAGCCCTTAAGCATGGCCACACGATTATTATCGTACGATTTCACTAATTAAACCATCAATTCCTGCAAGAAAAAAAAAACTACTATAGTTTTAGAAAAGGAAATATTTGTTATGTTATATAAACCTATGTTTTTTTTCAAAACATCTGATATTTTACAATGATTAATAAAACCGAAGAATTTACTTTTTTGAATTCGTGAGTAAACGCTGAAATTTAAGAAAGTGTTCAGTTATTAGAGTCTGAAAATGCGCAGAGTGAGATTAGGCCTAGCAAAAAGAGACTGTAGCTGTTTATTTGGTACAAGAGAGAAAGTGAAACTTCGTCCACTTCTTGTATTAGGCTTACAAAATCTGGGAATATATATTTGTATTCTTACTTCTGTTTTTATTTTTCTAATAACTAAAAAGCCAGATGTGGTTAGCTTATCGAAATACAAATTAGGAGATATAAATTTTGAATCTAGATATGACGCTAATCTTACACCACATTTTCACCTGTCGAATATTTATAACCGCGAGAGTCAATCTTGCTAATTGGTTAAGGACTACTGTGTATGATTGTCTTTTCTCTGATCAACAGTTCTAATTTAGGAATATTTACGACTGATTAACTGATTTTGTTGTTCAGGCCAAGTGTGGCACAAAATATTATTCACGCTCAAAATATATCAAGTACCCTCTGGTGTTTAAGTAAATAATCTTAGTCGTTTATTATTAAAAAGGCCTGGCATGGCCAAGCGCGTAAGGCGTGCGACTCGTAATCCGAGGGTCGTGGGTTCGCGCCCGCGTCGCGCTAAACATGCCACGCCCTCCCAGCCGTGGGGGTGTATAATGTGACGGTCAATCCCACTATTCGTTGGTAAAAAAGTAGCCCAAGAGTTGGCGGTGAGTGGTGATGACTAGCTGCCTTCCCTCTAGACTTACACTGCTAAATTAGGGACGGCTATCACAGATAGCCCTCGAGTAGCTTTGTGCGAAATTCCAAAACAAACAAACAAATTATTATTAAAAATATCATTTTAAAACCCACTTAAAAACTGTATTAAAAAAAAGAGACCAATAAACAGTTTACTTTATTTTTATTTGTTATTGTATATATTTTTATTCTTTAAATACCAAATATTCAGAGTAAATAAAAAATTACTTTAGTCTTGGCAATAATGTTTCATACTGTTCTATATTCATGTTATTGTCTACATTCATGAAGTACTAATGGAGTAAATGCCCGAGCAGTAACAGAAAAGTTAGCGTATGATCGGACAAACATCTAGAAGTTGTTATTCTGGTCTATATAAGTAGTTTTGAGCATTTATTTGTCAAAACACGCACAGACACACACGCCTGTTTTGCATGAAAGGACGTACATTTAATATATTCTTTTTTAAACAGATGAACACTTTGTTCATACAGTTTCTCTGAACTTGGAATGGAGTCATGCTTCTTCATGTGCCAGAAGCTTTTGGGATCTAAATTGTTCGATTGTTCAGAAATGGTATGAAACAAACGGACATTTCCAGAATAGCTGCATACAATATAACTGTATCCAGAATCCTGAAACATTTTGGGAAAACAAGAAACGTTGTTCCAGGAAAGCCCACTGGTTCATGTTGAAGAATTACCGCTCGATATGACCGTATTTTTATCATTTTAATACATCACGGCCGATGATTGTTTTGAATTTCTTGCAAAGCTACACGAGGGCTATTTGCGCTAGCTGTACCTAATTTAGCAGTGTAATACTAGGGGAAAGGCAGCTAGTCATCACCACCTACCACCATCTCTTGGACTATCCTTTTACCAACGAATAGTGAGATTTACCGTAACATATATAACGCCCCCAAGGCTGAAAGGGCGATTATGTCCGATGTATCGGGGATTCGAACCCTCGACCCTCAGATTGCGAGTCGAGCGCCCTAACTAACTGGACATGTCAGGCTCTCAAGATTGAATGAAGTCTTGCAACATCTTACGACTCGAATGGCAAGAGGACATTTATATCCAAGATATCTGGAGAACAGCGATTGATAAAACAAGACTAATTTGCAAGAAGGGCTATCTGCAAACCGATATTCACCAGAATTTATCACTGTTGTCATTTTACTTGGGCAAGACAACATAGTAACCTACAGTTAGTACACTAACAGCATGTCATCTTTTCAGTTGGGTCCTGGTTCTGGCTTGTTAAAGCTTGTGGTAGGATTCATATTCTTCCTTTTTCCTGGAGAACAAATGAGGGAAGACTGTCTTATTTGCATGAAAAACACAAGTGGTGGTGCAGCACATATTTGGGATGCTATTTATAATGGTGGAAAATTTACTCTTCACATGCTCCAAGGTAACAGCAATGATACCTTCTACAGGCATGATATAGAGACGATATTTCTTCCATATGCGAGGTCAAGGTTTGTAAAGGAGTATCTCGACCGTGGCCAACAAAGTCAGCAGATTGTAATCCCACTGAGAATTGTTGAGCAAAATTAATCTGAATAATTGCTGACAACAATTCTCAATTAGCTAATATATATGAGTTTTAGCGCCATCTAGCGATAAATTGGGATGAAATTTCGGTGGATTGCATTAATAACCTCATCTATAGCATGTTACGTTGTCTTGCAGGGGTTAATCTGTCTCATTATTCCAATTACATATGTTGATGTTTACTATAACACGTATTTCTCACTTTGGCAGCACTAAGTGCATTTGTAATCTATTTTAATAATAATCATTTTTTATCAAATATGCGAATATTTTAGCTAAGACTATACGATTATTTAAAACAATTGTATAAGAATTTGATTTTGTTTGAATTTCGCTCAAAGCTACACGAGCGCTATCTGTGCTAGTTGTTTCTAATTTATAAATGATTGACGAAATGGAAGGCAGCTAGTTAACTTTTGGGCTGCTCCTTTACCATCAAGTAACGCAATTAACTATTACATTATAACACTCGCACAAATGAAAGTGTGAGCATGTTAGGTGACGGGAATTCGAATCTACGATCCTTAGGTTGCAAGTCGAACGCTTTAATCACTTGGCTATGTCAGAACTAATGTTATAAGAAGTAAGATTGTTATGGATAGAATAAAATATATCTTTTGTTATACTTGAAACAGACAAATTGGAAATTATCTCGAGAGATCAAGAAACAAGAAGAATTTATACAAATAGCAGGTAGACATAAAGAAAGAACATAAAGATCAGCAAAAAGAAAGTTTAAAGTAACCCTTTCTATGAGAAGCTTCTTTGTACATCACGATGTATGGATGAGGAAAGTGAAGTATGGGTAATTAAACATTGAGAAAATATGCATATTAAGATTTAATTTCATAAGGAGACATGGATGCGATGTTAGGCTAGTTTCAGATAGCCCCAAAGTTTATAACCAGGAAACCCCTGCACACTACATGGCAATTACTACACTGGAGATAGGATTTTCAGTGCAGTGGAAACAAAGATGATGGCCATTGCACCATAAGAAGTGAAATACTCAAAGCAAGAATTATTATCAATAGTTCTACATCTAATGACTAGATAGTAGTGGAACCTAATATTCTGGTATGTTCTGAGGAATTGGTGATCGGAAGATTTCTCATGAATATGAATACGGAAGATATTAGACATGACTTTATTCTGGGAAGACTTAAATCAACTTATGATAAAGCGAAAGGTGGCTATGATCTAAATACTGGTGTTATGAATTGGCTGAAAATCTCTGGTTAAACAGAAGTGGCGCTCTAAATTTAAGTAGGTGTTTTGAAATTTAAGCGAAAGTTTATTCACTGTGATTGTCTTTGGAAGTATGTTAGTATGAGAATGGCCAACTGAGTAACTTCATCTCCAGAGAAGTTCCTGTGAAGACTATTTGTAGAGGACCATAAATAATTGATTCATTTGACCACAAACCAGGAAGAAGCACTTCAGCAACAGAATGTCTAGTGAAAACTAGGGACAGGGTGCTGTCTCATGGCATATTAATGAAAAAATAGTAGTTTAATTTTTGTAAATATTTGTATAGCACATATTTTATTTATTTTTTCTCCCCGCATGACCGCAATTCATTACTTTGAAAAAGGGATAATAGACAATCCAAACAATACTACGTTCAATGACTTGCTTTCGTTTCTGATAAAGCGAAAGTCCAATTTTGACGAGATATATCCCAAGGAATACCAAAAAAATGTCATTTTACTAAAGATATGTAATAAAATGATATATTCATAAAAAAAATATTCAAGTCTTTTTCGCTACCAGGGATAAAATATTATGATCTTTACTGTAGAGGAAACTATGAAATGTTTCTCTTCTGGACATACCTCGTGATAATTGGCCATGGACCTCATCCTAGACATCAATGAACAAGGACGTTCCTATTAGTATCTTAAATAAGTGTTTTTCAAACTGATTATCAACTGCCTTATGACAGTGTTTTTAATGTTTTTTGCCTAGTACATCTGGAAGTAGTCAAACCATCTACAAATATCATACCGATACACAGTCTAGTGCTTGTTACACTTTATGTGTCTATCCATTTGTCTTCCACTAGGTCTATTAACAACAGTTTTACATGGTCAGTGAGTGTTTCACGAATTTTTTATGGATGTCGTCGTAACTAAGTTTAGTAATGGCTGGCTACTGTTTTAATTTTCCACAATGTCTTGGGTAGAGTCTGCGTTCTGAGAGGATGACGTCATTGTTTGGTATATAACGTTGTATTTCTTCAGTCTTAAATATATTATCTTCAAAATATTTAAAACCTTTTCTATGTCGTGTATGGAGCATATTTCACACACTCATCTGTTTCCACTTGTTGTTCCCCTTTAAATACAAATTAATTTTACCCTTCTTAAACCGATTCATGAAAACATCTCGGTTACAATATTATAATACATTTGTCATTTTTTTCCCAGTTATCTGCGGTTATCAACCTTATCAGCGAGCCTGAAAATGCCACAAAGGCTCGAACCTTGGATCTTCTGATGTACGTTCCAATATACTAATCACTGAACAATGTCTGGTCAAACTTTTACCGCGGAAACAAATTGGCTGTTGTAAGGTTTTTTTTTTACAAAATCTGGTATAATGTCCTTTACTTACCACTAATAACCCAAAATACTTGATGTTTTTTTTAATATCACTACAGTGGCGATGTGACTTGGTGTAAATATAGTTTATTTCAGAAGGAGTAGCAAACCAAAAAATAAATTAGAACTCTACGTCGGTCGTGGAAACTTTATTTTCTTTACTGAAACTACACGTTTTAACGAATACAGAAAACGTTGACAAATAAAAAAGTACATTTCACGTTCACGCTTTTATCACAAATACAAACTTTAACATCGGTCTTAAGATTTTAATTCACGGTCACAATCTATCTTTAGAATTAACATATACAGCAATTATTTATAATAATGTAAGTTATATCACTGTTATTGTTGTATTTTCTTCAGACAATAGAAAAAATACCAGACAAGATACTTCTTAAGATATTCGTTTACCTTCCTCATAAAGAAGTGGGCAGGCTAGCTCGGGTGTGTAAAAGATGGCGAATGATATCATGCGACTCAAGATTGTGGACACACGTGTCTCTGCGACCAGAGGTCTCTGGTCTTCACGTCTACACTATAGAATCCCTTTTGGCACTAATTTCTATACGATTTGGTAAGTTTTTTATGTAATAATGTAATAAAATATATGCTTACTTTCGTTCAAACCACTAAAATTATAAACACTATTTAATGTTGATGCAGTGGGAACTGTATTACAGTCAAATGTTCAAGATTTATCTTTTGCGTTCTATAAACCAATTCATGAAAATTCAAAAAATAATGGAAGTTGAGTTTCATAACTATAAAGCTTTAATAAGTTTAACACGATAAGCAAACATGACGTAATAATAAATGTGGTTTAAGATTATAAACGCGACTACATACCGACATATCCATATGTATATATCATGAGACAAAAGAAGTACAATATTGTTGAATAGTTCTAACACATGACACAATGAAACTACAACATTGTTTATTAGTTGTAACACATGACACAATGGCACTACAACATTGTTCAGTAGTCCTAACACATGATACAAGGGAACTACAACATTGTTTAATAGTTCTAACACATGACACAATGAAACTACAACACTGTTGAATAGTTGTAACACATGACACAATGGAACTACAACATTGTTTATTAGTTGTAACACAGAAAACATTGGAACTTCAACATGTTGAATAGTTCTAACACATGATACAAGGGAACTACAACATTGTTTAATAGTTCTAACACATGAGACAATGTAACTACAACATTGTTTAATGGTTCTAACACATGACACAATGGAACTGCAACATTGTTTGTTAGTTCTAACACATCAGACAATGGAACTACAACATTGTTTAATGGTTCTAACACATGACACAATGGAACTGCAACATTGTTCAGTAGTTCTAACACATGATACAAGGGAACTACAACATTGTTTAATAGTTCTAACACATGATACAAGGGAACTACAACATTGTTTAATAGTTCTAACACATGATACAAGGGATCTACAACATTGTTTAATAGTTCTAACACATGATACAAGGGAACTGCAACATTGTTTATTAGTTCTAACACAGAAAACATTGGAACTTCAACATGTTGAATAGTTCTAACACAATATACAAAGGAACTACAACATTGTTTAATAGTTCTAACACATGACACAATGGAACTGCAACATTGTTCAGTAGTTCTAACACAGAAAACATTGGAACTTCAACATGTTGAATAGTTCTAACACATGACACAATGGAACTGCAACATTGTTTATTAGTTCTAACACATGAGACAATGGAACTAGAACAGTTAACCTTTGTCCTCTATACAGGTCCGTCTCTACGATATATTGAGCTCCCCATCGAGCTTATTACTCACACCGTTCTGCACGAGCTGGCCAACAAATGTCCGAACTTAACGTCCATGTTGCTAGACTTCTCTACTGCCATGCAACTTCACGACTTCAACGACCTTCAGACTTTTCCTACCAAGCTACGTTCAATGTGTATTTGTCTGTCTGAAGTAATCTTTATGGAGGGTTTCATGAGAAAGATTTATAATTTCATCAATGGACTAGAAGTTTTACACCTGATTGGTGAGTACATACCATTCCTTTTAACGTGAAGTTAGGCTAAGAGTCATATCATATATTAGTTTATATCCTCACAAAACTTTCTTATATCACCAAGGAGGTTCCTACGTTTATTCTTTTTCGTGATATCCTTTTTATCATTGTATGGGATATTATATTTTTTATTTTACGTGATGTATGTGACTTTACTTTACTGTAATTCTACTTGATGAATGAATATTGTTTTGCGTGATATGTGGAATATTATTCTACTTTTTATTTCACGTTTTTGCCCTCTGATCACCGTATCTAAGCGTTTATTTGCAACAAGCAATGTTTAGAAACCCCACGTAATATATACCAAAGAAAATATAGGTCGTATTTTCTAAGTTTGACTAAAATTTCTTAGATCTATTTTTCGTAACCAAAGTCAGGATACAGAAGTTACTTAGAACTGCATTTCAATTACATTATTAGTTTTAAACTTTTTTTATTTCCTGTCACATCGTGTCTGTTCCCATCAGAGTTAAAAAAATTCTAACAATAATTTTTTTATTGAATAAACCGCACTCTCTTGCTAGTTTGTGATATAAAACGTAAACATCAGATTCGAAAATTAGTCATTACTATTAGGCCTTAAATAATAAATTTAAAACTATAAAACATTTCGATACAATGGTCTAATTTTTTTTTTTTTACTTTGTGGTGAAAAGCAGTGTTAAAAAATTTCTTCCTATGAACAGAGAAACTGTTAAAAGATTTAATGGCAGTGTAAGAGCAAAAAACAATTTCAAGCTAAGAAATGACGACAATTGTTATGAATGTCAGGGTGAACTGTCAATATTACCAGAAAACTGCTCCAACCTCGGTTGTTCTGAAAACGAATATCTTGTGGAAAGCTCAGAATATTCAACCCATGAGCCTGACTTACAATAAGCCTTAATATAATAAGACAAAGTTCATTATGGCAAAAACTATTCTGGATATGTCTGTCAGACTGTCACGTCTAACACTTCTAAACTGCCTGCTATTTGTTTAAAGGTAAACCTAAGGGAAGTGCGGGCTGAAAGTTATCACATAATTATAGAATACAATGATATTGTACTTCACATGTGGCTGCATTTATCATATAATTATAGACCACAATGTACGCTACATGTGGCTGTATTTAGCATATAATTCTGGACTACAATGTACCATACACGTAACTGTATTTATCATATAATTATATACTACAGTGTGCGAAACATGTGGCTGTATTTATCATATAACTTTAGACTACAGTGTACGACACATTTGGCTGTATTTATCATATAATTATAGTCTACAATAAACGTTACATGTGGCTGTATTTATCATGCAATTTTAGACTACAATTAAGCTCCATACGGTTGTATTTATCAAAATAATTAAAGACTACAATGTACCTTACATGTGGCTGTATTTTTCATATAATTATGGACTACAATGTACTTTACATGTGGCTATATTTTCTAAAACTGGAGATACGTAGGTGTTAGAACTAAAATAAAAACTATTTATCAAACAAAGTTATGAAACAGTTTTTACTAGCATTAAGTTAACGAAACTTGTTAAAATAAAACCACAAATAGTTTTTATTGGTTATAATAAATTTGTAGTGAGTAATAACAAACTGGTATAAGAGCCGAAAACGCCGTTAGGGGAGAAAATACTCAACTGACCACCTACAGGGTATTTTCGTCATTTGCCTGTTGTTTATAATTAATTATATTTTATTGAAGGCTTATATCATCTCTTCTTGTAAAAGTTACCGAGTTTTTATACAAGTGTGGAATTATACTAAAGTTTAGATTATTTAACTGTTAATATCAGGTATAAAAATTTAGTAGTTTTTTCAACCTGTGTTATTTTATACATAAATGCATGGATTATTAATTGCTGTCTTTTCTGTAAGCCCGGCATGGCCAGGTGGTTAAGGACTCGTAATCCGTGGGTTCGAATCCCGTCACACCAAATATGCTCGCCCTCCCAGCCGTGGGGGCGTTATAATGTTATGGTTAATCCCACTATTCGTTGATAAAAGAGTAGCCCAAGTGTTGGCGGTGGGTGGTGATGACTAGCTGCCTTCTCTCTAGTCTTACACTGCTAAATTGGAAACGCCTAGCGCAGATAGCCCTCTAGTATCTTTGCGCCGAAATTCAAACCACACTTTTTTCTGTATCAGAACTTTTCTTTATCTCAGATCATAAAATAATTATTTTTAATTTAGTAAAAAATATTTAATTTCTAGCCTATTATTTTCTACATTCAACAGTTATTATAACAAACGTACTCTTGTACGCTCTTCTAAACTGTTTTGTTGTAGATATATTTTTAACAGATTTTATTACTGTAAGTTTTTCTTATATGAATCGTTATGATCAGTTTGACTTGTTTTGAATTTCGCGCAAAACTACGCGAGGGCTATCTCCGCTAACTGAGCCTAATTTAGCAGTGTAAAACTAGTGGGAAGACATCTAGTTATCACCACCCACCGCCAATTCTTGAGTTACTCTCTTACCAACGAATATTGGGATTTACAGGAACATTATAACGCCCCCACGGCTGAATGCGAGAGCATGTTTCGTGTGACGGGGATTCGAACCCGCGACCCTCGGATTACGAGTCAGAGCGTCATAACCACCTGGCCATGTGGGGTCTCGTTATTACCACATCTAATCTTAATGTATTTTAATATTGTGTGTTTCTCTGTTATCGGTTTACTGGTATAGATTCTTAAGTTTATTATTATCAGATCTAATCTTAGTGTATTTTAATATCGGTTTACTATTATCTGTTATCGGTTTACTAGTATAGTTTCTTAAGTTTATTATTATCAGATCTACTCTTAGTGTATTTTAATATCGGTTTACTATTATCTGTTATCGGTTTACTAGTATAGTTTCTTAAGTTTATTATTATCAGATCTACTCTTGGTGTATTTTAATATCGGTTTACTGGTATAGATTCTTAAGTTTATTATTATCAGATCTACTCTTAGTGTATTTTAATATTGGGTGTTATATATTTTTTATTACAGGTTCTTAGCTTCAGGTTCTCTGTTATCAAATCTTTTCTCACTGTATTTATCAACTGCAGGTTTTTCTCTTTATTCTCTTATCCAACTTCTTGTCATTATTATTGTTTTTTCACATTTTGAGGTCCAGTGTTTTTTGGTACAGTAGTAAGCCTACGGATTTATAACGTGAACTCAGCAGATAGCCTGTTGTGGGTTTTGTATAAGAAAAACACACACACACATAAACACACCCAGTGTTTCTCGTCTCGCTAGCCTTATCTTATATACTTAGGTCCAGTGTTTCTCGTCTCGCTAGCCTTATCTTATATACTTAGGTCCAGTGTTTCTCGTCTCGCTAGCCTTATCTTATATACTTAGGTCCAGTGTTTCTCGTCTCGCTAGCCTTATCTTATATTCTTAGGTCCAGTGTTTCTCGTCTCGTTAGCCTTATCTTATATTCTTAGGTCCAGTGTTTCTCGTCTCGCTCGCCTTATCTTATTTTCTTAGGTCCAGTGTTTCTCGTCTTGCTAACCTTATCTTATATTCTTAGGTCCAGTGTTTCTCGTCTCGCTGGCCTCGTCTTGTATTCTTAGGTCCAGTGTTTCTCGTCTCGTTAGCCTGTGTTATAGTCTTAGGTCCAGAGTTTCTCTTCTCGCTAGACTTATGTTACATTCTTAGATTTCATTGCTCTGTGCGTGATATCTCCTTCAACTTGTTATTATGGGTTATTTTAGATTTTGTTACTTTGGGTTTTGCTATATTACTCCTGGTTGAATTAAAGTTTTAATTTTACGTTTCATCATCAGGTACTTATGAGAAGGTTGAAGAAGAAGAGGAAGAAATATATGAAGTCATCAACATCCATAAACTGAAGAGTTCTGTCCCCAACCTCCGTGTCGTCAACCTCTACGGTATAGTGTTTGTTGATGACAGTCACGTGGAGGCTTTTAGCAGTAACTGTATTCAACTAGAGAGTTTAGCCCTCAACTTTTGTACAAAGTTCACCGGATCAGCTTTGAAACTACTTTGCTCACGCTGCAAGAAACTGAAGTGTCTACTCATGCAACAGGCAGGTATGTGCAACGATACACAGATCAATTAATTATTACTTATTTCGCACCGAAACAGTTACATTTAAAGCAGTTTTATGATGTAAATACAGGTAAACATCGATATAAAACGCATCGATAAAGCGCGATAATCAGTTGGGCGCGATGGGGTCTTAGGCCCCAAATTTTTTTGGGTTTCTACAGAGGCCGCCGCTTAATATTACCACTGCTTAATGTAATCAGCCGGTTCTTTATATCACTACAAAACGCGTAAATTTTGCATTATCGCTCACCCCGAGGGTCAAAAAATATATAATCAAATCGGTATAAGGCGCAATCAGATACAACGCGGTCGAATTTTTTGGACCCCAACTAGCGCCTTATATCGATGTTTGACTGTATATCTATTTATATCCCACCAGATCTGATGAACTCTGGTATTCGACGAAAGGCTTCGTCGAGTTCTAATACAGCGGATATAGTATGGTTGGCATGTACTATTTTCCTATACTTTAATCCTTAAGATTTTACAAAAACTAAAAATATATGATTGCAAAGTGTTGCGTGAATAAATAGAAAACGAAACACACAGTAAGATATATCAATTTACTGATAAGCGAATACTTTGTTTCAATCATTTATCGATGTAAATTTTCACATTACTTAATTATAAAGGACATTATTTGTAAAACACCTAATGTGTACGAACTACAATCTAGAACTTAACCATAAAATGTTCATAAAGAGCCGGGGCCTGGCATGGCCTAGCGCGTAAGGCGTGCGACTCTTAATGCACGGGTTCGCGACCGCGTTGCACCAAACACGCTTGCCCTCCCAGCCTATTCGTTGGTAAAAGAGTAGCCCAAGAATTGGCGGTGGGTGGTGATACCTAGCTGCCTTCCCTATAGTCTTACACCCCTAAATTAGGGACGGCTACCACAGATAGCCCTCGAGTAGCTCTGTGCGAAATTCCAAAACAAACAAACATTCATGAAGAGCCATAAATGTAACATTCTGTTCAGTAGTGATTCTGTCTTTTCAGAAAGACCTGAGAGCTTAGTGTGTCTTGATGTTATTGTACTCCAATGAAGCATCTATTGTTGTACCCTAAGGGGAGTTTAGTGTGTCTTGATGTTATTGTACTCCAATGAAGCATCTATTGTTGTACCCTAAGGGGAATTTAGTGTGTCTTGGTGTTATTGTACTCCAATGAAGTATCTATTGTTGTACCCTAAGGGGAGTTTAGTGTGTCTTGATGTTATTGTTTCCCAGTGAAACATCTATTGTCGTACCCTAAGGGGAGTTTAGTGTGTCTTGATGTTATTGTTCCCCAGTGAAACATCTATTGTTGTACCCTAAGGGGAGCTTAGTGTGTCTTGATGTTATTGTTCCCCAGTGAAACATCTATTGTTGTACCCTAAGGGGAGTTTAGTGTGTCTTAATGTTATTGTTCCCCAGTGAAACATCTATTGTTGTACCCTAAGGGGAGTTTAGTGTCTTAATGTTATTGTTCCCCAGTGAAACATCTATTGTTGTACCCTAAGGGGAGCTTAGTGTGTCTTGATGTTATTGTTCCCCAGTGAAACATCTATTGTTGTACCCTAAGGGGAGTTTAGTGTGTCTTAATGTTATTGTTCCCCAGTGAAACATCTATTGTTGTACCCTAAGGAGAGTTTAGTGTGTCTTGATGTTATTGTACCCCAGAGATAAATTTTTATTAAAATAAAAAATTAGGGAAGTTCAGTGTATATTGGTGTTACTTTACCCCAGTAAAGCATTTCCTAGTACATCATAAAAATATATATGGGTGTGTTTTGATTGTTATTGTATCTTTAAAAGACCTTTATGTTTTTTTGTACTTCGAGGTGGATTGTTTTAATTACAAATGCGTCAACTACGACTAAATGTAGGCGTGTTTTCACCATTTTGAAAAAATGCTGGGAAAGTTTTATTAAAATGGACCAAAACGCTCAATAAGAGATTCACGTAATCGATTATCTAGGTTTATATGAACTTAAAAACAACTGAGATGTTGAGACCTGAACAGAAGTCGGCTATTGTCATTAAAATGATTTTCTAAACATTAAAAATACTGTTTCTAAGAAGGTTATTATTAAAATGATATTCTAAACATTAAAATACTGTTTCTATGAGGGTTATTATTAAAATGATATTCTAAACATTAAAATACTGTGTCTAAGAGGGTTATTATTAAAATGATATTCTAAACATTAAAAATACTGTTTCTAAGAAGTTTATTATTAAAATGATATTCTAAACATTAAAATACTGTTTCTAAGAGGGTTATTATTAAAATGATATTCTAAACATTAAAATACTGTGTCTAAGAGGGTTATTATTAAAATGATATTCTAAACATTAAAATGCTGTGCCTAAGAAGGTTATTATTAAAATGATATTCTAAACATTAAAATACTGTTTCTAAGAGGGTTATTATTGAAATGATATTCTAAACATTAAAATACTGTTTCTAAGAGAGTTATTATTAAAATGATATTCTAAATATTAAAATACTGTTTCTAAGAGGGTTATTAATAAAATGATATTCTGAACATTAAAATACTGTTTCTAAGAGTGTTATTATTAAAATGATATTCTAAACATTAAAATACTGTTTCTAAGAGAGTTATTATTAAAATGATATTCTAAACATTAAAATACTGTTTCTAAGAGAGCTATTATTAAAATGATATTCTAAACATTAAAATATTGTGTCTAAGAGGGTTATTATTAAAATGATATTATAAACATTAAAATACTGTTTCTATGAGGGTTATTATTAAAATGATATTCTAAACATTAAAATACTGTGTCTAAGAGGGTTATTATTAAAATGATATTCTAAACATTAAAAATACTGTTTCTAAGAAGTTTATTATTAAAATGATATTCTAAACATTAAAATACTGTTTCTAAGAGGGTTATTATTAAAATGATATTCTAAACATTAAAAATACTGTTTCTAAGAAGTTTATTATTAAAATGATATTCTAAACATTAAAATACTGTTTCTAAGAGGGTTATTATTAAAATGATATTCTAAACATTAAAATACTGTTTCTAAGAGGGTTATTATTGAAATGATATTCTAAACATTAAAATACTGTTTCTAAGAGAATTATTATTAAAATGATATTCTAAATATTAAAATACTGTTTCTAAGAGGGTTATTAATAAAATGATATTCTGAACATTAAAATACTGTTTCTAAGAGTGTTATTATTAAAATGATATTCTAAACATTAAAATATTGTGTCTAAGAGGGTTATTATTAAAATGATATTCTAAACATTAAAATACTGTTTCTATGAGGGTTATTATTAAAATGATATTCTAAACATTAAAATACTGTGTCTAAGAGGGTTATTATTAAAATGATATTCTAAACATTAAAAATACTGTTTCTAAGAAGTTTATTATTAAAATGATATTCTAAACATTAAAATACTGTTTCTAAGAGGGTTATTATTAGAATGATATTCTAAACATTAAAATACTGTGTCTAAGAGGGTTATTATTAAAATGATATTCTAAACATTAAAAATACTGTTTCTAAGAAGTTTATTATTAAAATGATATTCTAAACATTAAAATACTGTTTCTAAGAGGGTTATTATTAAAATGATATTCTAAACATTAAAATACTGTTTCTAAGAGGGTTATTATTGAAATGATATTCTAAACATTAAAATACTGTTTCTAAGAGAGTTATTATTAAAATGATATTCTAAATATTAAAATACTGTTTCTAAGAGGGTTATTAATAAAATGATATTCTGAACATTAAAATACTGTTTCTAAGAGTGTTATTATTAAAATGATATTCTAAACATTAAAATACTGTTTCTAAGAGAGTTATTATTAAAATGATATTCTAAACATTAAAAATACTGTTTCTAAGAAGATTATTATTAAAATGATATTCTAAACATTAAAATACTGTTTCTAAGAGAGCTATAATTAAAATGATATTCTAAACATTAAAATATTGTGTCTAAGAGGGTTATTATTAAAATGATATTCTAAACATTAAAATACTGTGTCTAAGAGGGTTATTATTAAAATGATATTCTAAACATTAAAATGCTGTGCCTAAGAAGGTTATTATTAAAATGATATTCTAAACATTAAAATACTGTTTCTAAGAGGGTTATTATTGAAATGATATTCTAAACATTAAAATACTGTTTCTAAGAAGGTTATTATTAAAATGATATTCTAAACATTAAAATACTGTTTCTATGAGGGTTATTATTAAAATGATATTCTAAACATTAAAATACTGTGTCTAAGAGGGTTATTATTAAAATGATATTCTAAACATTAAAAATACTGTTTCTAAGAAGTTTATTATTAAAATGATATTCTAAACATTAAAATACTGTTTCTAAGAGGGTTATTATTAAAATGATATTCTAAACATTAAAATACTGTGTCTAAGAGGGTTATTATTAAAATGATATTCTAAACATTAAAATGCTGTGCCTAAGAAGGTTATTATTAAAATGATATTCTAAACATTAAAATACTGTTTCTAAGAGGGTTATTATTGAAATGATATTCTAAACATTAAAATACTGTTTCTAAGAGAGTTATTATTAAAATGATATTCTAAATATTAAAATACTGTTTCTAAGAGGGTTATTAATAAAATGATATTCTGAACATTAAAATACTGTTTCTAAGAGTGTTATTATTAAAATGATATTCTAAACATTAAAATACTGTTTCTAAGAGAGTTATTATTAAAATGATATTCTAAACATTAAAAATACTGTTTCTAAGAAGATTATTATTAAAATGATATTCTAAACATTAAAATACTGTTTCTAAGAGAGCTATTATTAAAATGATATTCTAAACATTAAAATATTGTGTCTAAGAGGGTTATTATTAAAATGATATTCTAAACATTAAAATACTGTTTCTATGAGGGTTATTATTAAAATGATATTCTAAACATTAAAATACTGTGTCTAAGAGGGTTATTATTAAAATGATATTCTAAACATTAAAAATACTGTTTCTAAGAAGTTTATTATTAAAATGATATTCTAAACATTAAAATACTGTTTCTAAGAGGGTTATTATTAAAATGATATTCTAAACATTAAAAATACTGTTTCTAAGAAGTTTATTATTAAAATGATATTCTAAACATTAAAATACTGTTTCTAAGAGGGTTATTATTAAAATGATATTCTAAACATAAAAATACTGTTTCTAAGAGGGTTATTATTGAAATGATATTCTAAACATTAAAATACTGTTTCTAAGAGAGTTATTATTAAAATGATATTCTAAATATTAAAATACTGTTTCTAAGAGGGTTATTAATAAAATGATATTCTGAACATTAAAATACTGTTTCTAAGAGTGTTATTATTAAAATGATATTCTAAACATTAAAATACTGTTTCTAAGAGAGTTATTATTAAAATGATATTCTAAACATTAAAAATACTGTTTCTAAGAAGATTATTATTAAAATGATATTCTAAACATTAAAATACTGTTTCTAGGAGAGCTATTATTAAAATGATATTCTAAACATTAAAATATTGTGTCTAAGAGGGTTATTATTAAAATGATATTCTAAACATTAAAATACTGTTTCTATGAGGGTTATTATTAAAATGATATTCTAAACATTAAAATACTGTGTCTAAGAGGGTTATTATTAAAATGATATTCTAAACATTAAAAATACTGTTTCTAAGAAGTTTATTATTAAAATGATATTCTAAACATTAAAATACTGTTTCTAAGAAGTTTATTATTAAAATGATATTCTAAACATTAAAATACTGTTTCTAAGAGGGTTATTATTAAAATGATATTCTAAACATTAAAATACTGTTTCTAAGAGGGTTATTATTGAAATGATATTCTAAACATTAAAATACTGTTTCTAAGAGAGTTATAATTAAAATGATATTCTAAATATTAAAATACTGTTTCAAAGAGGGTTATTAATAAAATGATATTCTGAACATTAAAATACTGTTTCTAAGAGTGTTATTATTAAAATGATATTCTAAACATTAAAATACTGTTTCTAAGAGAGTTATTATTAAAATGATATTCTAAACATTAAAAATACTGTTTCTAAGAAGATTATTATTAAAATGATATTCTAAACATTAAAATACTGTTTCTAAGAGAGCTATAATTAAAATGATATTCTAAACATTAAAATATTGTGTCTAAGAGGGTTATTATTAAAATGATATTCTAAACATTAAAATACTGTGCCTAAGAAGGTTATTATTAAAATGATATTCTAAACATTAAAATACTGGTTCTAAGAGGGTTATTATTAAAATGATATTCTAAACATTAAAATACTGTTTCTAAGAGGGTTATTATTAAAATGATATTCTAAACATTAAAATACTGTTTCTAAGAGGGTTATTAGTAAAATGATATTCTAGACATTAAAATACTGTTTCTATGAGGGTTATTATTAAAATGATATTCTAAACATTAAAATACTGTGTCTAAGAGGGTTATTATTAAAATGATATTCTAAACATTAAAATACTGTGTCTAAGAGGGTTATTATTAAAATGATATTCTAAACATTAAAAATACTGTTTCTAAGAAGGTTATTATTAAAATGATATTCTAAACATTAAAATACTGTTTCTAAGAGGGTTGTTAGTAAAATGATATTCTAAACATTAAAATACTGTGTCTAAGAGAGTTATTATTAAAATGATATTCTAAACATTAAAATGCTGTGCCTAAGAAGGTTATTATTAAAATGATATTCTAAACATTAAAATACTGTTTCTAAGAGGGTTATTATTGAAATGATATTCTAAACATTAAAATACTGTTTCTAAGAGAGTTATTATTAAAATGATATTCTAAATATTAAAATACTGTTTCTAAGAGGGTTATTATTAAAATGATATTCTAAACATTAAAATACTGTTTCTAAGAGGGTTATTATTAAAATGATATTCTAAACATTAAAATACTGTTTCTAAGAGGGTTATTATTAAAATGATATTCTAGACATTAAAATACTGTTTCTATGAGGGTTATTATTAAAATGATATTCTAAACATTAAAATACTGTGTCTAAGAGGGTTATTATTAAAATGATATTCTAAACATTAAAATACTGTGTCTAAGAGGGTTATTATTAAAATGATATTCTAAACATTAAAAATACTGTTTCTAAGAAGGTTATTATTAAAATGATATTCTAAACATTAAAATACTGTTTCTAAGAGGGTTGTTAGTAAAATGATATTCTAAACATTAAAATACTGTGTCTAAGAGAGTTATTATTAAAATGATATTCTAAACATTAAAATACTGTTTCTAAGAGGGTTATTATTGAAATGATATTCTAAACATTAAAATACTGTTTCTAAGAGAGTTATTATTAAAATGATATTCTAAATATTAAAATACTGTTTCTAAGAGGGTTATTATTAAAATGATATTCTGAACATTAAAATACTGTTTCTAAGAGTGTTATTATTAAAATGATATTCTAAACATTAAAATACTGTTTCTGAGAGAGTTATTATTAAAATGATATTCTAAACATTAAAAATACTGTTTCTAAGAAGATTATTATTAAAATGATATTCTAAACATTAAAATACTGTTTCTAAGAGAGCTATTATTAAAATGATATTCTAAACATTAAAATATTGTGTCTAAGAGGGTTATTATTAAAATGATATTCTAAACATTAAAATACTGTGCCTAAGAAGGTTATTATTAAAATGATATTCTAAACATTAAAATACTGGTTCTAAGAGGGTTATTATTAAAATGATATTCTAAACATTAAAATACTGTTTCTAAGAGGGTTATTATTAAAATGATATTCTAAACATTAAAATACTGTTTCTAAGAGGGTTATTATTAAAATGATATTCTAAACATTAAAATACTGTTTCTAAGAAGGTTATTATTAAAATGATATTTTAAACATTAAAATACTGTTTCTAAGAGGGTTATTATTAAAATGATATTCTGGACATTAAAATACTGATTCTAAGAGGGTCATTAGTAAAATGATATTCTAGACATTAAAATACTGTTTCTATGAGGGTTATTATTAAAATGATATTCTAAACATTAAAATACTGTTTCTAAGAAGGTTATTATTAAAATGATATTCTAAACATTAAAATACTGTTTCTAAGAGGGTTATTATTAAAATGATATTCTAAACATTAAAATGCTGTGCCTAAGAAGGTTATTATTAAAATGATATTCTAAACATTAAAATACTGTTTCTAAGAGTGTTATTATTGAAATGATATTCTAAATATTAAAATACTGTTTCTAAGAGGGTTATTATTAAAATGATATTCTAAATATTAAAATACTGTTTCTAAGAGGGTTATTATTAAAATGATATTCTAAACATTAAAATACTGTTTCTAAGAGTGTTATTATTAAAATGATATTCTAAACATTAAAATACTGTGCTTAAGAAGGTTATTATTAAAATGATATTCTAAACATTAAAATACTGTTTCTAAGAGGGTTATTATTAAAATGATATTCTAAACATTAAAATACTGTTTCTAAGAGGGTTATTATTAAAATGATATTCTAGACATTAAAATACTGATTCTAAGAGGGTCATTAGTAAAATAATATTCTAGACATTAAAATACTGTTTCTAAGAGGGTTATTATTAAAATGATATTCTAGACATTAAAATACTGTTTCTAAGAGGGTTATTATTAAAATGATATTCTAGACATTAAAATACTGTTTCTAAGAGGGTTATTATTAAAATGATATTCTAGACATTAAAATACTGTTTCTAAGAGGGTTATTATTAAATTTATTTTCTATACATTAAAATAGTGTCTCTAATTGGGTTATTATTAAAATTAATTTCTATACGTTAAAATAGTGTCTCTAATAGGATTATTATTAAAATGATATCTTAGATGTTAAAATAGTGTCTCTAATAGGGTTATTATTAAAATGATATCTTAGATATTAAAATAGTGCCTCTAATAGGGTTATTATTAAAATGATATTTTAGACATTAAAGTACTCTTAATAAGAAGGTTCGTGATGACTGAAAATTACAGATGAATGAACATTAAATAACAAGTTTAACTCTGGATTATGTTAATTTGGGAAAAAATAAATGAATGTTGTTAAGAAACTCTCGTTCAGTTGTAGTGATATTAATATTGTATACATTTTAACGATTACTTTTAAGGTATAAGTTAACAGTAAAATATAAATACTTCAATAACAGTGTTTCTTGATGGCTAACCTTAATTTTGGTCCACTCAGCCTTACAGAACGAACACGTGATGGCAGTAGAGTGGGAGAACACTAACATTCAAGAGCTGGACATCACGGCGACCCAACTGTCCAGAGAGAGCCTCATCTACCTCTTGACACGAATCTCAGGACTACGGTATCTGAGTGCTGGTCAGTTGGACGCTTTTACAGACCAGGTAACTTTTATGATCAGCAGAAACAACTGGAATTTATATGATACGGTGTTTGTTTGTTAAAATAACGTACCACGCACTCGCGCAGAAGTTTAGCAGAGCCCTTATAAATCATAATTTAAAATATTATGATAATATAATTCAAGAACAGCTTCTTGTGATACCTAACGTTTTCTACAAAGTCTACGTTCTTTTGATGAAGGATTAGAATTTTGTAGCTTAAAATAGTCGCATGCAATGGTTTCTGCTGACACTATGTAACTGGAAACCGAAGCCGTATTGCAACTGTCGGTGTTTATAAATACGATTTTTCATAGTAGGTGTCTGTGATTTGTTGGCGATAAATTTCAATAATTTATTTTGTTTTGAATTTCGCACAAAGCTACTCGAGGACTATCTGCGCTAGCCGTCCCTAATTTAGCAGTGTAAGACTAGAAGGAAGGCAGCTAGTCATCACCACCCACCGCCAACTCTTGGGCTACTTTTTTACCAACGAATAGTGGGATTGACCGTAACATTATAACGCCCCTACGGCTGAAAGGACGAGCATGTTTCGTGCGACCGGGATTCGAAAATTTCAATAATAAGCAAACACCAGCACAGTTTTAAATTAATATATTGAACAAGTAAAACGTGCCTACAAATTTTTGTTGAGTTTTCAATGTTGTTTGATGTTCGTGGAAGCTGTGTGAACAGACATACAATTGTTTAAGCTATATTTCAGGCACAATTTCTTCCAGATTTCATCTTATAGCACCCGTTTTTTTTTTTACACATTTTCTGGAGGAACACGCATACTGACGTGTTTGTACAATATGTTTTGACATTTGATCTCATAACTTGGAACCCCCGTTTAAAATATTCTGTGTATAGACCTGCGTATATTTAAAAAACTACAGATGATCCGGAAATACGGAGGATAGCACATACATTTATAATGAAACCTTAAATAGGCTTCACGTTTCTGTTTAGGAAGTACGATCAGCTATTTCTCAAATCTAAAACCATTGAATAACCTTGTCTGTTATCGACAAGAGAGGCTAAAAAGGAAATGACGCAACAACTCCGTTATTATTACAACTCACATGTTTGTTATTATAAGTCACCTGAAATAAAGATGGAATAACAGATAACGCTAAATTCAGTTGGACACTTGAATAATCTTAGGCATTATGATGAAATAAAGATTATGATAATGTAATTCAATAAGTAGATGTTTGTTTGTTTGTTTTGAATTTCGCACAAAGCTACACGAGGGCTATCTGCGCTAGCCGTCCCTAATTTTGCAGTGTAAGACTAGAGGGAAGACAGCTACTCATCACCACCCACCGCCAACTCTTGGGCTACTCTTTTACCAATTGGCCGTCACATGATAACCTTCTTACGGCTGAAAAAGCGAGCATGTTTGGTGTGACGGGAATTCGAACCCGCGACTCTCGGATTATGAGTCGAGTGCCTTAACCACCTGGCCATAAGTAGATCATTAAAAATATCCACAGGTGTAGGAGACAAATTACAAGTAGCAAGCTTGACTGAAAGAAGTTAGAATGAACATTATGGTTAAATATTGGATGTGTAAGTGACTGTCAAACAACGTTGGATGTAACGTGATGTATACGTAATTAGTCTAGGAGTTGTAAAAAAAAATCAGAAAAATGGTAGATGTGTAAGTAAACTGTCAGCAACCACAAAGAATCGGTCACTCAAATTTCAAAGAAAGTTTCAGTCATATTTCAGAGCTATTTATGAGCAGTACAGAATTACCTACAACTCAGATCCTAAGTTCACTAACTACATTTCAGTTCCCGTGTAGGTTCATTAGTTACAGCTGAGATCCTGTGTAGGTTCATTAGTTACAGCTCAGATCCTGTGTAGGTTCATTAGCTACAGCTCAGATCCTGTGTAGGTTCACTAGCTACATTTCAGTTCCTGTGTAAGTTCACTAGCTACATTTCAGTTCCTGTGTAGGTTCATTAGCTACAGCTCAGATCCTGTGTAGGTTCATTAGTTACAACTAAGATCCTGTGTTGGTTCACTAACTACATTTCAGTTCCTGTGTAGGTTCATTTGCTACAACTCAGATCCTGTGTTGGTTCACTAGCTACATTTCAGTTCCTGTGTAGGTTCATTTGCTACAACTCAGATCCTGTGTTGGTTCACTAGCTACATTTCAGTTCCTGTGTAGGTTCATTTGCTACAACTCAGATCCTGTGTTGGTTCACTAACTACATTTCAGTTCCTGTGTAGGTTCATTTGCTACAACTCAGATCCTGTGTTGGTTCACTAGCTACATTTCAGTTCCTGTGTAGGTTCATTTGCTACAACTCAGATCCTGTGTAGATTCATTAGCTACAGCTGAGATCCTGTGTAGGTTCATTAGTTACAACTCAGATCCTGTGTAGGTTCACTAGCTACATTTCAGTTCCTGTGTAGGTTCATTTGCTACAACTCAGATCCTGTGTAGGTTCACTAACTACATTTCAGTTCCTGTGTAGGTTCATTAGCTACAGCTGAGATCCTGCGTAGGTTCATTAGTTACAACTCAGATCCTGTGTAGGTTCACTAACTACATTTCAGTTCCTGTGTAGGTTCATTAGCTACAGCTGAGATCCTGTGTAGGTTCATTAGTTACAACTCAGAACCTGTGTGGGTTCACTAACTACATTTCAGTTCCTGTGTAGGTTCATTTGCTACAACTCAGATCCTGTGTAGGTTCACTAGCTACATTTCAGTTCCTGTGTAGGTTCATTTGCTACAACTCAGATCCTGTGTAGGTTCACTAACTACATTTCAGTTCCTGTGTAGGTTCATTAGTTACAACTCAGATCCTGTGTGGGTTCACTAACTACATTTCAGTTCCTGTGTAGGTTGATTTGCTACAACTCAGATCCTGTGTAGGTTCACTAACTACATTTCAGTTCCTGTGTAGGTTCATTTACTACAACTCAGATCCTGTGTAGGTTCACTAACTACATTTCTGTTCTTGTGTAGGTTCATTTGCTACAACTCATATCCTCTACGAGTTTAATGAGAACCCCAAGTGGCCATCTGTTTTATCTTTGTTCAAACAACAAACTACAATTAAGTGTGTGTGAACGCAGTTAGAATTGCAATTTTTAAAGACAATTTACCTTTAAGTAATTTGTAGAAAACAACAAAAACACATTTTACAACTTATTCGATACTTCCATACAATCCAGTTGTAATTTTTTCGTTAAATCTATAATTGCTGGGGTTTTTTCACCAAGTCACTGGTGTTTTCATTCAATATCAAGCTTATAAAGGGAAAGTGATAATAGAATTGTGATGTAAGTGAACTTAGAAATTTGGTAAAGTTAGCCTTTATGGTCCTTAGAAGACATAAAAACTGACAGTATTTATTGCAGGTTTTGAAAGAGTTCGTGGAAAAGGGAAACACCAAAAACCTCATAGCCTTGGACTTAGACAGAAATGAAAATATTTCAGAAGAGACACTTTTAAGGTTTATTAAACTTCAGGGAACATTCTTGAAAGGCCTGATGTTATCGGGAATTCCTCACCTGACGGAACAGTTTTGGATTTCAGTTCTTCCAACTTTGAAAAATATAAAGTAAGGCCTCTATTGTACTCGAAATAATATTTACAGTTATTTTAAGTGATATCGTACCTTAACAATTCTCTATCGTGTAAGACAAAACCATACAAAGAGCTATCTGTGGTAATCCCACTGATGAAATCGAATCCTGAATGAATGTGTATTTTAATTATCCATCAATTTTAATTAATAAATATCGCAACTTTCTTAGATATCAATACTTTATACATGAGAAATCGAAGCCAAATACAGTCTTAAATTATCAAACATTACTTGGACTTCCTCACTACCGTTTATTTTACAAAATATATCGATAATTAATATACGTTAGTACAATACAATAGTAAACTGACCAACAATGGTTTACAACTATAATGAAAACTGTTTAATGTAAAAATACTTCCGAGGGCAGTGCCAAAGTGGACGTATGACTGGAACAGTAGACCTTTTAAATAAGTACCAGATAGGCTAACGTTCTGTAGATAAAATAACTTGCATCACATTTATAAGTAGTTGTTGGTCAATTTATTAAGGGTAACTTATGTACACACTATCGCGTGATCATAACATTTCTTTATATCATTGAATTTGGATCAAAATAAGATATTACGAAATTAATGCAGAAAGAAATGGTCCAAACCAGAAACTGTTTGAGAAAGTGTGTAATTTGTATTACGGGAAAAATATCAAGTCCTTCCACATACAGAATCCTAGTTCTATTACAATATTTAACATTCGTTTTCAACACACTTTAGTTCTAATACGTTAATAAATGCTTAAATGTGATTGGACTATTTTCGGAAGACTTCAAACTTTTTTTTCCTCAAGACTTGGCTCAAACAATTATTACTGACTGAATAATTAATTAATTTTAATTAATATTCTCATAATCTCTGTATCTGTTGAAGGATTCTTGTCATGGGAATGCCCGAAGGTTGTTGTCAAAAGATCCACCAAAAGATCCACGTTGATTCTCTGATGGACGGTATTGCCAATAACTGTGACCAGCTAGAGAGAGCAGAAATCCGCTGGGATCAGGATACTTTAAGGTTTAGCGACCGCAGCAGTAAAGCCATCGACTCCATCAGAGTCAAGTGTCTTCGACTGAAATCTTTAGTGCTTAGCGACGGGAAATACTTCGAACTGGTCAAGTCGAATTTCGAACGTGCAGACAGACATACAGTCGTTCGCACCACAACAAATTGTCAGGTGACGTTGGTTTACCTTCTCATGTTTTACAAGGATTTGTTGTTTAACTGATTGAGAAATTACGGTAACGACAGTGGTCTGAAATTAAATTACTGAAAGTCTTTTTTGCTCTTTTAATTTTTTGTCCTGAAAATATCACCCTGCTAAAATTTAAATAAACAAGAACGTGTATAGTTGTCTACATCATTAATAAACAAAACAACGAATGAAAAGGTTTCTGTGCTTTCTTTATTTCAGCATTTTATTCGGTCAAATATTTATTAGTATTTTCCAAATTAAACGTTAGCACTCAGCTAATCGTCTAGATTCAGGCATAGCCAACCCTAATTTAGAGCTCCGACCAGATAGAAGGCAACCAATCAGCATTAACTGCTACCAAGCACGACTACTGAAAAACGGAATATCGATTTTCTAATATTCTGGCAGGCGAAACTACAGAGCTTCTTAAGCACTGAATCAAACCTTGGACAACTCTTTGCACAGCTAACAAAGCACTAGGCCACACCGGGCCTTATTGTTTCGAGTGGTATATGGTGAATTAATCAGAGCAGGTTAACTCAAGACAAGGTGGATAAGAGATGGTTTTTTTAACAGTCATCCCTTTAATATTACAAAAGTACCATTACACTCAGAACAGGCAAAGCTTTAGTTATGCAATATTTTATATTCCAACAACTAAATAATTTAAAACCTTAACCTAATTATTTACAACTATGTAACTGACATAGTAGGACAATTTCAAAGACCGTCTTTTTATACTTTCTGCTAAAATGACAAAATAAATTCACTGAAACTAGCAAGAATGAAAGGTCTTTCGATACCATTCTTGAACAATGCGAAATGTCTGTCACTTGGGAAATTTCTTGAATGTCAGCTTTAACAATCCATTTAAAACATATGATAATACTTGTAATCCAGATGAAATATTACCAACACAGATAGTATACATTTTCTAAAAATGTTTTAATAAAAACAGACGCAGCACGACCAGGTGGGTTATGGCGTTCGACTTATAATCTGAGGGTCACGAGTTTGAATCCCTGTCGCACCACACGTGCTCACCCTTTCATCCGTGGGGGCTTTGTAATGCCACAGTCAATCCCACTATTCGTTGGTGGTGGGTGATGACGACTAGCTGCCTTCCCTCTAGTCTTACACTGCTAAACTAGGGATAGTTAGCACAGATACCCATCGTGTAGCAATGATTGAAAAACAAAAATTTAATAAAAACAAAGAGTGGATAGTGCTTTGGTAAAGTAAAATGTCATAATATTATACAATATTCTATTAAATACGTTAGCTTTACCTTCAGAAAAATAATTTTTAATAGCTTTCAGAGACTTGGATTTTTATTTTATTTTTTTTTTTACTGGGGAAAACCAAAAAGCCACCTTTGCAGGGGTAGTAGAACTTGTCAACAGAATACAGTTTAGCATTAACAAAGAAACTGACATTCATTCACAGCCTGTCAAATAGAATTCAAATAAATGTATTCTAAGTTCCTTTAATAGACATTTGTATTTCTATGAATTTTTCCTTCCATGATCTTATTCCACTTGGGTTCCAAGTCTTGCATATCAACCTACATTCATCTAGCCAAATATCAACTGGTTGTAAAAAAGTGCGTTATTCACTGGCTTGAAACTATTTATTTCTGCCCTGTGACTACAAATAATTGTACAAATTGGTATGAGTTATACTACTTTGAATAACTGGTGATGTATGCAATGTTGGTTTCTGGATTTGTTTATTATTAAGCACAAAGCTACACAAGACACTCATTTTTAAATCCAGTTTTAACTGCTTATAACCCTTTAGAGAGTTGGATTCTAGTATGCTACACTTTAACCAGTTTGTTCAGACAGATAACATCTCTTGTCCCATCCAAACATGGATCTAAATTTTTCCACATTTTTGTTCATCTTTGAAGACAGGCAGATTTGTTTTGTTCACCTTCGAGTTACAATTGCTGTTTTCATTCAAAATTATATTCTGTAACACATCTCTGGAATGCAAGTTCTTTAGTAATTACGAAACTTCTGTTAGACAGCAGTGGAACTGAAAACCACAGGTTAAAGAAAAAAAAAAAAACATGTAAAACTAATTTTACAGACTGAAGTTAACAGTTTACCAGTCTGATTTTAAAGACATATTGAAGGTAGTGCAACCATTTTGGCTTTTATCATTAAATTATTTGATAGACCTGTTTGAGTCAGGATATATAACAAAGCTCAAAGCCAAGCAGTGTTTAAAGATCCAGAACAGGAAGGGAAAAAAACCACACATTAGAAAAACTAGTCATAACCATTGTAAAGAATTATAACCGATAGCCCATTACAGACTTCTGACATGACAATATTAATGTAATTAGAGAACAAGGAATTAAAAATGTTTTTCATGGACAGTCCAAGCCACAAGGTTCATCATACTGAAACTACAGTTCACCATTTCTTACGTTTTTAAAACTCTTAGATTAGATCAATGTATCAAGTGCTGGAGGAAGCACCTCCAACTAAAAACATAGTCCTTAGACTAGCCCTGAATTACAGGTTAGTTTTGTGAAGTTCCCTCTGCTTATGGAAACAGAACACAAATAAAAGACTGCACTGTAATTCAAACACCTAGATAAATGCATCACTATGTGGTCAAGGGCAGTTTCATGGTTTGGTTTCTTGTCATAAAACAAAAGGTAAAGCTTCATTCCAAAAAGTGAGAGTAGAGCAGAAAGTTTATGCTGGCACGTTTTATTCGAGCCCCACACTTTCTATCACCATCAGTGTGATTTGTCTACTGCACATTAGTCTCAGTGTTTTATAAATCAGACAATGTAAAACACAGTTACCAAGTGTTTGTTTCTAGTTAAAAATACACAACAAGCTATCTGTGGTGTACCTATGTGGATATCAAAACCCATAATTACTACAGGAAACAACAGTTAGATAACTCCATGGTCTGTCACTATGGTCCATGTGTGCCACAAATGTCATTTTTCTTCTTCTATCACTAAGTGTGAAATAAAAACAAAGACTTCAACAAGTTACTTGTAAACCAAACACATTTTAATGAAGTGTTTATACAACACTAATCACAAATATCACCTTTATTACAAACAAGATATCCACTGATATATTATTATCCCACTCACAGTTGCCACTTTAGGTAAAGAAATACTTGTATTCCTTATAGTAACTACTTCATACCAGATGCCTTATACTACAGTTATTTACAGTTAACTAAAAATGTTCAAACTTCATTCAGGAGTATAATGTTATTTTATAACAGACATAAGATATTCAAAAACTAGAAATATACTAAAGTTTGTATACATTTTAAAACAGATACTAAAACTTTTTCCCAATTCGTAGGGGGAACTTAAATACTGTGGGGTGGGTGGGTGTGTGATTGGCTGGGTTTACAACTAAAGCAAGTATTATACAAAAAATCTGTTCAAGAAAGGCCTCAAATTTATCCACAAAACATTCAGATCACAAGGCTTCATTATGATCAAATGCAAGTACAAAAGCTTGCACCCAGATACTTGAAGGATCGATTATTATGTATTCCAATTGTCTGAATCCCACATCAGTAGGAACCAGTAGTCTTATATTCTCCTAATGAAGTGAATGTCTAATGAATACATTAATACAAGCTTCAAATTACCTTGGAAAACTATAATAGAATTTGTTAAAAATCAAATATTTTTTTCATGTTTTTTTTCTTGCCACATTTTTTAAAATAACTATAAAATTGATAAAGTTTAACTTCAGTTATATCAGAAGATAGAAAATCATACCACCTTACACAGTCAGACATGGAAATACACACTATTCCAATATCACAATAAAAAAACAAATGGAATATATTTATTAAATCCTGGTTATATATAATAATAGTATATAACTTCTAAAACAAAAAGTCAGGCCAAACTTTGAAGGAAGGAATACAAAAATCAGACAGAAATGCTTGCCTATTTTAACCCTTTCGGCACGGTTGGCGACCGCAGTCGACTTGAAGGCTCAGCAGGTGACCTTTCTTTATTCCTGTTATTCTAATGTATTGAATTTAACATATGTAGTGTTGGGTACAATCACTGAATATTTCAGGGACTTTTGTTGAGTTATTGCCGAGATATCATGCTTTTAGTACTGATACCGTAATTAGAGGTATCAAATATATATATATATTCAGTGCCATGCCAAACATTAAAAGTTGTTATTCAGTGCCAAAAGGGTTAAGCAATAGAAGAATTCATGTGGAATCATGTTGTGGTCAATTCTTGATACCATGGTAATCATTTTTCAGATTTCATTAAAAGTAAACCTGGTGTGGAAGTTACCATAGATTCTTTAAAGTGAGTCCATTCATCGAGTTTCTACCTTTATTAGCATACTGGATAAGACATCTTGTAATTTTATATCTTTCTTTCCGTGTAAGAAAATTAAAGTTAAAAAAAGCAAAGAATTTTTCACTATGTACAACATCCAATCTAAAATGTATACACTGTTTCAACATTTGAAATGATAAAGTAGATAAAAATGTTCACTAAAATTCAGTGGAAGTTCCACACCAACAGCTTTGGCTCCCATGAAAGCAGCTCCAATTGCTGACGAGGTTTTCAGACGTAGAAGAGAAAATTCATGAAGTTTAGAGTCCAAAGCTCCATGGAAACCTAGAAATCACCAACGAGTCAGTTACATCATGCTACTAATATTATATTACCAGGAGACAAACAAACTGTTAAACAGAATAAACTAACTTAGTTACATGGTAAAATAAATCATCTTTGTAATTTTTGTTCATGTGTTAATATCAAAATATGTAGAGTTAAAAAAGGGAAAACAATTTTGTTAGTTTAAACTGGGAATATAATTCAATCCAATGGGTTGAAGATTAGTGTTAAAATGTTTGGGTGTGCATTTAGTCGACAAGCTTGACCTGCTGCTGGTTGAAGGTCATGTTCAATTTAATAGGAAAATTTGTCTCGGTTGGTTGACATTTTATAGTACAAAGTAATGAGGCTATCTGCACCAAACAAGTGGCAAACATGTAGAAGTAAAATTCTAGAACATGTAAAAATAAAGTAAATTTTCTAAGATCAGATTTGAAAAGGTTCAAAAAGAATTAAAAAGACAACAAAAAAAATTTAAAAACACAATTAAGTTGGACAGTCACTATTACCCATGATGTTAGAGTGTCACTAACAAACACAAAAAAAAAAATCAAAAATGGTGCCACCATTCATGATCATAGTGATGGCATAGCAGTAAAATGTGCAATATTGTGACTTCAATATCAAAAGGCAAAAAGAACAAAACAAAAAAAAAACAAATGGGAGTTAAAAACTGACTAATGCATACCTTAACAAGAACTTCCTTCCAATCCTTATGGTAACAAGACAAAGAGCAACAATAGGTTTAATCTGGAAAAAGTAGGTTATCACGTTGCTTACTCCAAGTTGACTGCTAACTGGCTCAAAGCCAAGCCTTGAATACAGAACCATTATGCACACCAAGGCTAAAGGAGATGAGTTTGGGCCATCATTGGAAACAGCAGCAGAGACAGAAACAAAGTATACATTGACTTCAACTTATTTATGCATAGATAACAAAAGATTTTTTGTGTAGTATAAAATCTCCAATGGAAGCACAGAAAGATCCATCTGCACACCCATGGTAGCAGTGAAGCACAGTGCAGTGACACATGCCAGAGATGCAGCAGGGAACAATAACCTTTTAACCTTAGGGTACAAAATTTATTGACATTTTAACTACTCTACCTCTTCATTCTCCACCTACTTAAGACAAGAACAAAAGTGAGAGAAATGGGAAATATTACAGTTAACACAGCAAGAACCACGACAAGATGCCTTCTTCAAATGACCAAGCTGCTAACACTGAAAACACCAGAGAAGATTAGTTAGGATTATATATGGTCATACATTACAATGAAGATAACATGCCTTGATAGAAAAAGGAGAATGTGGAGATGCAAACAAAAAAAAAAACACCGATAGGCAGCATAATTCCATCTTTACAAGTAGATTCATTACACTACAGAAAGGCCTTGGCAGAATAAACCATCAAGGATCTCCAATTCAAAGAGTTATTCAGCATAGCATGGTGAGTAAACTCAAAAGGTATATCCCCCTCATGGCCTTTGAATTCAGGAGGAGTTCAGCGTGTTTTGGTGTAGATGTTTCCATCAAGAACATAGCTTTAAGTGACTGTGGAAATCCAGCAAGACCCTTTAATCCCTTCTGAATACAAAATGGGAAATATCTGTCCTAAAGTTTTTTTCCCGACAAGGAATGCAAATTAAAAAATGAGATGCACCATAAAAAATAGTTGAACTTTGCTGGTCAAAGTCTTCAATATGTGGTGATTTACCAATGAAATATGCTTTTTGCTTTTTTTATAAAATAGGGGAATCCATAATTACAGAATAATTATTGAAGGTCCCACTCAACCTTTAAGTCCTATGAAGAGATGCACAAGAATGTCAAAAAGGAAACTGGATATAGTGCTCACAAAACCCTGGCATCCCTGCAAACACCAGCATCATACACAATGTCCACAACACCCATTGAGAATATCCAATATTGGTACCCCATTGACCATAGTCCAATAGGACCAGTTGACTGGCCTTCAGGAGAATCCACCCCAAGGCCACCTGTTTATAAGAAATCAAAGCTAAAGAGGTGTGTAAGAGCAACCCAGATACCCTTTAACCGCCACAATTCTCTTAATTGGTCACCATGCACAGTAAACATGTGAGTGAACGTTTGGATCCTAGAAGGTGTAAACTGAAAGTACAAGACCTCCACTGGGAAGTCCTATCATTACATACAAGAATCCATCTTCAGAGGGTTTGTCTTGGTACTGGTTAATGTTTGTCTAAAGATGCATTCTTGGACATCACTTATTATTACACAAAAACCCAAGACCTTTTCACACTTTATACAAATAACATTGAGTAAGACATGTTGCTACCACAGCACTAGCTGAGAAGTTCTACTGTTGAAGAAAAGGTCTTCCCAAACATTGGACAAGACCTTTGGTTACCACAGACCTTCTACTGTTGAAGAAAAGGGCTTCCCAAACATTGGACAAGACCTTTGGTTACCACAGACCTTCTACTGTTGAAGAAAAGGGCTTCCCAAACATTAAACAAGACCTTTGGTTACCACAGACCTTGCCAAGAAATTCTAGTGGTAAAAAAAAAAAAAATCCCAGATGTGAAATACTATTTTTTAGATACCAAAAACTTAGTCTAATAATTTTGAGAGAACTGTAACAAAAATTCACATTTAAGTTCCTTTCCTATGCCCAGTTTCAGTTATTTTTTTAAAAATAAGTAACTATTAAAAAAGTTTTCATTCAAAATTAAAACTTACCATCTTTAAGTAACTCCCAACTTTTGAAAACGGAACCAACACAAACAACTGGCAGGCCTCCTTCACTTTCTAATAGGTTCTACAAAGAAAACAATTTTAATGAATATACACTCTAGAAAAACACAGAACAAGTTCCTGGGTCATAGAGAACAAGTATATTTTAATCTCAATAAATAAAAAGTATGAACATTGACACTTGTATAAATAACGTTGTTTTAAAACAACAAGTGGTGTGATATTTAATACTGTTCTGAAAGTGTTGCACAGTAAGATGTTGTATATTGATTATTAAAAATATGAAACCTTCCATAACTAAATTTAAACATATGCAAAACATATGGTTTGTATTTCTGGATCAGACAGAGGATCTGTTCACAAGTTTAACAGAAACTTTGTGAGGGAATAGCTTTGAGGACAAGTACTATACACTGAAGTAATCCTGTATACAACACAGAAGGAAATTGAGAACAAAAGCTTTGAAGAATTTACCCATAAAAATGTACAAAAAGATTATACTCTGTTCACTGTTCTGTACAATATTTTATGTACACTAAAAATCATAAAAACAACAATAACCATGGGTAATAGGTAACATCCGAATAAGAACTAGGATAGTAGATAGCAACAGGTATTTAAAAATTCTCATTGGAACAGACTAAATCCAACACTGTTCTTCAGACACAAACACATGCGAGCGTATTAACAAAAGGTTTAAACTATTTCAGCTCTAAGAGCAACTATTTCCCCAAACTAAATTTTAACCAGTTTCTGAAGTTACAATAAAAACATGGCAGTTTTTCCTTCAGAGCAAATATGACAAGTTGAAATACTGATACACATTGTTCTACTAAAATCATGGCTCCGATTAAGATAAAATTCTTAGACTAATATCAAATGTAATTACCATTATGCTAAGTAAACGAATTCCAACACAAGTTACATAAATTAATAAAGTATGTAATTTTTCACTCAAGTTCATGAATAGTTGAATTCATAGTGAACATATTGAATAGCTGCTTCACAATCTGTCTGGCACCATCTGATGAAAAAACTACAAAATATATTATATTGTGTGTATGTAATAAGGATCCACCGATGACTAACTATCTAAGCAAGTTAAGTGTGAGTAATATTAAGTTAAATAGGCCATGAAAATTACGTTTTTCTTTTTATCTGTCTGGTGATAATAGCAGTAAGATAGTTGTTCTGGGCAACGCCTGGATCTTTAACAAGTCCTTTAAATCAAGCACGAGTAAGACTAACATTACCCATTTTGTCTGTTCACCTCCACTGGTAATAAGCTATAGGAATTGATATTTTCCGTTATACGTACGAAAGGAACAGTCATAGTTAACAGTTATTACAAAGTTTTGATAAAAAACAAAACAAACATCGATTCTGAGTGAAATACGTCTCTAGAAACATTTTAGGATAAATATTTGTATCTCAATTTTAAGTTCCGAAGTTAGGAATACGTTGACGAAACCTTGAATTCATTGTCCTAATTGTTTACTAGAACTGTATTGCCGATCGAAATTAGATTCCAAAAGTCAATCAAAACAAGCCCAAACTACGATTTACTGGTGGCTGAGGAATTTATACAAGAGCTTTATTTTTATAAATAAATAACGAGTAGAAAAATAAAGTAATAAATTTCACCAACAGATGGCACGGCAGATGTTTCATCTATTAAAAAAATTATTCTTGTTCATGCATAAGCGTCCTACTTGAACTACGGGTGTGTGAAACTCGAGTTTATGATTGGCTGGCCCTCCCACTTTCCTGAACAAATGGTAGATTTTACCGTAGGATACTCCTCATTGCTGTCGCCCACAGTTCCTTTCACTTGCGCTCACGTGACCCAATGCTGTGGCCTGGATTCAACCAAGCCTCCAAACGAGTTTTTTTTTTTTTTTTTTTAAGTTTGTTGTGCCGGCACTTTTGTATACAAGCACAACTACCGCGTCTGGCGTCACCGTAATTAGTACAACAGCCTACAAACATGGAATAAAATATGCATGGAATCAGTTTGGTTGTTTTTTTTCAAATGTGTTCTCCACATTCAACTTTATTTATTTTATTACCTACATACATAAACACCATGTATAGTAATATAATAATAAATAATGGAGTTTTTTTTTTTGCAAGGAAAAACGTACACGTTTCGACAAGATGTTGCTTTTGTCCAAACGTCTAGTATGTTCCTCAAAAAAAAAAAAAAAGAAACTTAGAAGTCATTGTTTATCAATTTATCATTAAATAATTCGTTATAAACAAACAATACAAATAAAAGGTAAAAACTATCCTTCTATTGCTCCATATAGTAATAATTGCAAATTAACTTAATCTAGTTCACCCTAACACTTGTTCACGATGTGTATATTCCATGCCACTGCATGTCTCGCTGTTGGGTAAAACGTACTGTCGCTGACGTGTATTTATTTTCACTCATTGGTTCTTAGAACTAGGTACATCCAGATTGGTTAAGCGAAATCTAAACGAGACACGACTGATAAAATTCTACGGTATTGTATTATTGAAATATTGCAGAAGGGAACTTACGTGGTGTATTTTGGGTACAAGAGCCATAATGTGCTTGGCTAGCTCACGTCCGGCTTCATAAAACAGGAAGCGACACAAGGGATCACCTTCCTCTGCCACTGGATAAATAAAGAACTAGCTACAGCATGTGATGTTCAAAACACAAGTAAAATGCCAGTAGTAATTCTGATTATTATTACAAACACACAAGTTTAATGTACCAAAAACACAACAACAAATCTAACAACCGATCCAACATTCTACAAAAATATTTTATGGCTTTAACATTCGTTGAGAATTATAAATAAATGAAATACTTCGGTGGATCCCTTACTTAACAGACACAAACTCTGGTTCTCAGCTGCAGTTCAAAAAGTGACTCTTTCATGTTTCATTATTATAATTTTCATTTAAGGCTGCCTTAGGAGGTGGTTTAAATTCTGAAAACAAGAAGCCTAGAAAGTGACGTCCGGTATGGCAGAATAAACTACAGATCACCTGACTTACGTCACTGCGAGACGTATGTTCATGTCTGTAATAACTTTTCAATTATTTGTTTTACAGCTTTTCTCCGCTACCTTTCAGGAACAGTTAAAGGGCATTAATTTTCATTTTTTCTAACGGTTTCGTTTTAACTGAAGTAAAACTATGCCTTTAATTTTGTTATACGATTGCTATATTTGCACTGCAAGGTTATCCATTATTTAAACTACCAAATCCAGTTGTCTGCATGTGGTTTCTAAAAATGCATGCTATAACAAAAACAGATATTTATTGTATGGAAATAATTATATCTGTAAATACTCTGGAAAAAATTTCCAAGTGACATAGCTCCACGGATATATCCGCAAGCCTTTACCAATTTTAAATCGATAGTCAACTCATGGATGATCAAATAACGAGATTTAACTGTCGCCCTTATAACGCACCAACGGCCCCAAAGCGCTTTGCGCGAGATGTTATTTTGGGCGGTACTGGACGGCAAACAATAAATCGGTAAATGGGAAAACAATAACGACAAACCCCTGCACCGATTGTGACAGTTTTCAGTTGCTCAACCCCCAAGGTTAAACAAATGAACTGAATAAAGAACCTAGGAAAACAGTTATGATAAGATACCATTACTTGAAAACCGAATTAAAAAAGATAATGTACAGCGTCAAGATTCTTAAAAGCATTAACACCTACATCACGTTCTGGAATATCGCAAAGTGAAGTACAAATTTAAATTGTTATACCTATGATTGTAACTTACCGTGTGCTAATTTGACACAAAGACCAGCAAAGAAAGACTTTGAAAAGTCAACATAGCAATGGTTCAGCATCTCAAATTTATCTTGAACCTTTAAGGAAAATGAACAGTTATTTAAAACCTGAATAAAAAAAAAAGATTGATATATTTTCTAAAAGTATTTATCTATTTCCAAATACAAAGGAAAAATAATCGATATTTAAGTTTTCTGTCCGGAAAATAATTTTCTAATTAGCTACAATTATGTACAATTTTATCCAAAGTTTATATTTTATTAGTGCAACATTTGAAATATGGTTAGTTACGAAATTTGTTTTATAGGTTGTAAGTAAAGTTCACATACCGTGTACGGACGGAATATTAAAAACTGATAAGTGTTTTATTCGATCTCTGAACATCAACTGTACCTTGAAGTGTTTAAGAATAGTTTCCTTTGCTCGGGTTATGTCGTGAGGAGGCTCATGGAAATTGTCTTCTGCATCAAAGATTATCTTTATGGCTTTACGAGATATCCAGAAAGCTATCAGAAAGTATATTAATCTATTTATATTAATGATCAAATATTAACGACTAAAACGTAAGAACGAGGTACATAAGTATATACAAATGATTCACAATAGTGGAATCAAAAACTTTGCGTGCAACTAACCATGAACTTACGTAGGCCTAGTCACCAGATAAAATATCCGTGTTCCCAGTGGTTCGCTGTATCAGCTAGTTAAAGCTGTTTGGTTAGACACATACAAAACGTTGGGGAAAAATATTGTGCGTGTTTTCTTAACAAATTTAATATTGTCTGGTTCACACATTAAGATCATACAAAATAAAAAAATTTTGTATTAATGAAAACAAGATGAAATAAGTAAAATAGTCCTAGCGTTTTTATGTTTTCAATGCCTAGTCGCGATATTGTTCAAGTTGGTGGTACTTTGCTTGTGTAAACTTCCAAAAGTTAGAACAATTACTGGTTGTAATTTTACTATATGATGAAACAAAATCTAAGAAAATTTAAGAAGTAGATAAAATAAATTACGTCATATACGTATGCGGATAACGTGGTTGTATTAAACACACGCACGCCTGTAAAACAGGCGACCATTTGCCGTCAAAACACATACAGAAATGTAAAAAGCCTAAAATTACGAAGTCATGTTGGTTTATGTGCGGAAAGTTAACTTTTTTTTGTTTTGTATAATTACGTTTTATCTCCGTTTGAAGAGCTGTTTTACTTAGCACTCCGAGATAAAATTCTTCCCGGGAGACGAAGAAACTGGCAGTAAGCAAAACATTTGTTCAGCTTTCATGCAGCGGTTGTGATACGAGTTGTTTTATTCGACCGCAAAGCCCTCTAGTGGTTGATCCAATACACCTCTAGCTAAACTAGCTAAATGTTCACCGTATGTCTTTAAAGTGGAAAATCTCTTAAAAAACGAAACACCTAGACTTAACCTTTCTAATAAAACTAGTTCTTAACTAGATGAACACTTTGAATACGAGGTGGACTACAATAAAACTTAATACCTGAAGCTTCGTCTCCAAGCAAGTGTCCCCAACCTCCGCATCGTGCTGTGGTACCATCTGGGTTGATAACCAAGGCATTGGAACCTGTACCTGCAATAAGCACCATGCCACCTGGTGGATGGTTACAATACGTTAGTGTTATTCCAAGTCGCATGAACTACACATATTGAAAATAGAACAGGCAGTGTAAACAAACAGATGCAAAACAGGTCACAGTTGTTGATACAGATGTTAAGCCTAACAGTTTACCTGTAGGTGAAAATGTATAAAAGTTTCGAAAGTAAAATAAATGGTCGCGTACGTTTCTGTGATATAATTGTGTTAGTCTATTTATCGAAGTGTAAGAAACTGTTGCTCTAAACCGTTTAAGTATAGGGCGTTTGTCAGGATAATTGTTTAAAGCAAGAACGGTCATCATAAAGTTCGGGTCAACATTGGCACAGTTGAACTTCACGTTCATCGAATTTAACGAATCACAAATATAGTTATCACTCTTTGGTCAATAACCTTTATAACAATTAGGGAAAGTCGAGTATTAGCAGTGATACTCTAAGGTTAACAATCCTGACTGCAAATGAGGTTAACTATGCAAACTGGTAACACCAGACAATCTCGATATATCGACACTTAAGTCTGTGCACATTTCAAATGTAGAAAGAAATGAAACAAACATTTCACGAAGGTTTGGTAAACTATGATCCGTGTTAAGAGTTTAAAAGGAATTTAAACTAACAAATTGGAAACAAAAAAAGTCATTCCTTTAATTTTTTTTATTTTATTTTAAATCACACCTGCAAGGTAATGTTATACATACTTTGAAAAACTAACAAGTTAAAAGTGACGTTTTGACTGATTGACTTATATAAAAGTAAAACAGGAATTAGTTTTTATTTACATTTCAATTAACCCAGTTCATATTGTAATAGTTGTTGTCAAGTGATTTTGTTAATTGGAAAGTCGACCACTGCTATGTATCGTAACCCGACCGAACTAATGAACCGTTAATAACATTTCAAAGTTATAACGTACATGAGAACTACAAATTAATTTCTTACGTATAATTATTATAATGCGGTATTTCATAAGTTCCATAACCTTGCAGTTAACGCGATTTTCGGCCATAATCCCAATATTAGTTAATATTTACCTAAACATACAAATACCAGTTTAACTTTCTGCTGTTCAAATATTTAATTATTACCTTGTCACTCAAAAGCTTTTAGCAACTTCCTCGTGCATTAGCCAAGTTCAGTTGTCGTCGTATCTAAAAATATATTATCTTCACTCAACGCCCCAAATAAAAGAATGTTTGTTCACACGACATGTATAGGATAAAGAATGTTTGTTTACACGACATGTATAGGATAATGCAATTTTAAATGAATTTGTTACCAGTAGCATTGAGAAACTTTGACCTTGACACCGAGTTCTGGATATCGTAATAGGTTATCAACAAAACCCATCACGTGACTAACTTGCTTAACTAATACACCAGCACTGCAACAGATACAGTTGTGAAATAAGCAAGATTGTAGAAAAGTTTAAAATAAATTTTTTTTCATGGAATAAGATAACACGCTGCGATATTGCCACATGAATGCGTTTAATGGCACGTGTTCACGAGGTGTTCGATGAGTCAGTAACTACGAGCCAGAAAAGCACCAATAACGCACTCATTAGATTTGATCATTACGTGACGATTTCCTCAAAACAAAGAAACTTGTTTTTGATTCGTTCTCAAATCTAGTACAGCCACAACACAATTTATAATTCACTAATCTTCTGTAATGTACATTTCATTTGTGTTTTCATTACCTTTTGGGCTTGCCGTGAGGACGGATCCGACCGTGTCGCTGGCAACCGAGACAGACCTTGTCAAGTTTGAAAACTTGATGAGAAATTCCTCCTCGAACTGACGGTTCCCTTCTTCCTGTTCACAACCACTCATGCTTAAACCCTAGCAAAGAAAGAAAAATTATTTCGTACACCTGGAAAACAAAAACATACTCAAAAGTAGATCAGTTATGGCTTAAATAAAACCAATAAGAGATTCTTTAAAATACAAAAACAAACACGGTAGTACGGAATATTCATGAAATTAAAAGGTATACATGTTAGTGTCATATTCTATTTTAACTAAATAAAAAATAGGTGTTTCCATCTAAATATGCACAATCGCTTTTAGAATGTCAATACATAATTTATAAATTGTCCATAGAATAAAGTCCATAAAGTCCTAGTTCCAGCTAGTGGAGCTAGTACAAGCCAACAAACACAATAAGAGTTAGGTTCTTAAATTATAAATGCTTTTAACAAATTGTATTTGATATTAATATTCGTTATTATTATGGTAAAGCCACGAAATTTATTTATATGTTAATAGTACAAATGTGAAGTACAAAGCTACTAGTCCGTACTCTAAAGTTTTTGAATTATTCTAGGGTCCCAGAATATGGAGAAGTTAGTCAACTTCTACTGGTAAACAATGAAATTTAACCACCACGTACGATCCATTAAAAGACAAAATTTTTCGATTCCGTTAAAAAAGTACATTTAATTTCCAGATTATTCAAATTTATTTTTCCTCTAAGTGAACGACAAACTGTCTTAGTCTGGTTAACATCCTCAATACTTCGTAATCAATTATTTTTGTGACAATTTCACTTAATGTATACCTCTTAAGCCTAACTACTGCACAGTTCGGGTTGCTCTATACAAACACCGCCAGAAAATGAAATTGCGAAGTGACAAGCTTCTAAGAAATTTTGTACGCGAATTTTTCCGAGAGACCATAAAATTGACAAATAAGTTCTACCTTATGGAACAAACAAACAAACCAATATTACCTCTCAATTTACACATTGTTTACTGTAAATCTGAAGAGCAAATATGTATTACGGTAACCAATAAATGGAGAATTTTCCACTAGCCATCTGTTAAAACCAGCTCAACCATGCTTACACACGCACTATCCAGCCGCCAAAACCAGCTCAACCACACTTGTATCGATCAAAAGAAAACCTCAAAATAACGGAACATACAACTATCCATCATCAATCAATCCTGTATTGCTTTGCGTAATTTTACAACTAGAGGGCATATTTGCCAATAGTGAATTAAAACACTTCAAATGTTTTTGTAGTGTGACAGACATTGTGGAATTACATATGCTAATAATAAACGTGACTGTCACAAACATTGTGGAACTTCATACACGTACCGAGGTACGCGGCTTCACCTGTATTTTTCTATGCACAGCTCTGTACTACAATATTTAGATACTTTATATGGCACGTTTCATAAAATTGATTTAATGAAATAAATGGCGATAATAAATACGTCTCTTTCAACTTTAATCATTTTGTCAAATAACTAACATTTGAAGTGACCAAATTTGTTTGACAGTTCAGATTTCATACAAGTCGTATATCAGGCTTACCAAACACGCCATTATACATGGATCAGACTAAATCTGCTTAGGGAAGACTTAGTTTTCCTATCTAAGAAATTATCTCCGCACCAAAATACGTCTACTACGGTTCAGCAAGCAAGCCAATGGGTGTGGTCACACCAGTCACTGTTCCAGAGGAAATTAATAGGTCAAGGAAGCAATACCAGTTTGAAGTTGCATTTCACACATACTTTTCTTTGTAATTAACGTGGTAGCCTTGGCAAGACGTAAAACAGTCCGCCAAACTAGGCGTCTTATATATATATACACACATTAGACCATTATATTACAACTTGAGTGAAATTCGGGATACCAAACTGTAACATGTCCAGAATATAAAGTTACCTTATATACTAGTCCATATAACGTATATCTTGTCTACATATTATCGTTATAGTGTTAACACTAATAAATTTCTTGACAGCAATTATATCTATTATAAAACATAATTATTACTCATTTCTGTAGTTTTAAAGCGCCATCTTGATTCTCCGCTAACAACAGTTTACACCATCAAATGTTTTCAGAAATGACAAACTGTTTGTCCCAGCTAGTTAGCTCATATGATTGGATGTATTCTTCAGAAAGACCGAATAAATAAAGGTATTTAAACACAATAACCCTGATATTACTGTTTTACCACAAATACTGTATATTATGATCACAGTTATGAAACTACCGTATATTTAAACAACTCATTTAATACTTGTACGACACTGAATATCAAATATGCTACACTTTCCGTTAAAGAAGTGGTATACACTATTTGTAGTTTTACACTATATAAATTGTATAGCACTGCACAAAGGAAACAGTGATAAGAGTCTTATGAATCTATAGTTTTCTCCATAATAATAAAGTGTTCAAGAATATAAGTTATACATGCAATTAAGTGATTAGGTTAAACGTGCTGTAACGACAGATTAACATACTGAAGTAAGGTTAAATAAAATTACCATATACACTGCTGGCCAAAGTCTTAAGGTCAATGAACAAAGAAAAAAAACTATGCATTTTGCGTTGGTAGACTCAACCACTTAATTGAGTAGAGCTTCGAAAGATGAAAATAACAAAAAGGGAAAATAAAAATAAGCTTTTTTAACATTTAATAGGGAAAATGTGAACACTATGAAATTAGCCTAAATACTAACTGGTCAAAGTTTAAGGCCATACTGAAACGAAGTGTTAATCGGTAAACACGTAACGAAATTTAGTCATTTGTGTTCAAGCATTAGCGTTGTCAACATCTCCCATTGACATCTCCTGTGTTATATTGGGTAAAAACATGGCAAAAGCTAAAAGATTGACAGAGTTTGAACGTGGCAGAATTGTCGAGCTGTAAAAAGGTTTCTCTTAACGTGTCATCACTGGTGAAATTGGGTGTAGTAAAACTGCTGTTACAAATTTCTTAAAAGATCCTTTGGGGTACGGAACTAGAATTTCAAGTGGTCGGCCCAAGACAATTTCGCCAGCGTTGAGCAGGAAGATTCGACGGGTTGTCCGGCAAGACACCAGCCGATCGTCGAACCAGATTAAAGCCCTTACGAACGCAGAATGCAGCTCAAAAACAATAAGACAGCATCAACGAGAGAAAGGTTTTAAAAACCGTAAACGTCTTCAAAAGGCCTCGTCTCCTTCCACTCCACGAAACAGCTCGTTTAAACTTTGGTGAGAAGCACCAAACATGGGACGTAGAAAGTGGAAGAAAGTTTTGTTCTCTGATGAGAAAAAAATTTAACCTGGATGGTCCAGATAACTTCCAACGTAACTGGCACGATAAAGATATCCCACCGGAAACATTATCTACACAACACAGTGGAGGAGGTTCCATCTGAGGTGCTTTCACAATGGAGTTTCAGGTTATACAGGGGTGTCAAACAGCAGCCGGCTACTGTTAGAGAGCAAAATTATTGACTGGTTACGTTCGATGAGTTGTGTCTAATCGTTACTAACGAAGTAGAACGCGCACAGTAAAATATACGTGCTAAATAACGTCACCATATCATATTAAAATGATGTCATCCCGTTGGTTTTGTTCAGTGGCACGATATTCATTGCACGCAGTTTATTGCGACTTAAATACATTGTTAATCTGTAAACACACTTTCAGTTTACCTGCGTTTTGGGCATAACTGTTTTGTTCTTCTTAGGAAAATATTTTTCAGGCACATGAACTAAACAAAGTCAACTTTACACTTCTATAGAAGGTTGGGTGCGGTTTTGAATATAAAACAAGTGACAATCACATCCACGGGACGTCTTAGAAGTTAGATATCTATTTTACAACTGTTTCGTATAACGTAGGGAGTTAATACCACAGAAAATGCGGTGTGCGGCAGCCTTTTCCCAACACAAAATATTCTTACACTCAGATCATAAAAATCATAACCTGAAGATGATCAAGGAAGGTCGAAACGTTGTTATCCGTGAAGACGAGAAAACCTACTTGTAGAAAAAACTATACATTTAAAAACGGCTGGAATGGGTAGAGAAAGCACTAGTAGAGGAGCGAACAACGTAACCTTTTCTTTCTTTGTGAACCCGACGATGACCGAAGATGTTTTTGTTGTTTTGAATTAAGCACAAAGCTACACAGTGGGCTATCTATGCTCTGCCCACCATGGGTATCGAAACCCATTATTTAGCGTTGCAAGTCCGCAGACATACCGTTGAGCCACTGGGGGGCGGCGATGACCGAAGAAGGTCGAAACGTTGTTCGCTCCTCTATTAGTGCCTTCCCTATCCATACTAACCGTTTTTGTTTTTTAATATATAAACGTTGTTCGCTCCTCTATTAGTGCCTTCCCTATCCATACTAACCGTTTTTGTTTTTTAATATATAAACGTTGTTCGCTCCTCTATTAGTGCCTTCCCTATCCATACTAACCGTTTTGGTTTTTTAATACATAAACGTTGTTCGCTCCTCTATTAGTGCCTTCCCTATCCATACTAGCCGTTTTTGTTTTTTAATACATAAACGTTGTTCGCTCCTCTATTAGTGCCTTCCCTATCCATACTAGCCGTTTTCTCTATCCATACTAGCCGTTTTTTTTAATACATAAACGTTGTTCGTGCCTTCTCTATTAGTGCCTTCCCTATCCATACTAGCCGTTTTGTTTTTTTAAACGTTGTTCGCTCCTCTAATACATAAACGTTGTTCGCTCCTCTATTAGTGCCTTCTCTATCCATACTAGCCGTTTTGGTTTTTTAATACATAAACGTTGTTCGCTCCTCTATTAGTGCCTTCTCTATCCATACTAGCCGTTTTTGTTTTTTAATACATAAACGTTGTTCGCTCCTCTATTAGTGCCTTCTCTATCCATACTAGCCGTTTTTGTTTTTTAATATATAAACGTTGTTCTCTCCTTATCAGTAAGAGTTTTAATACCCATACCAGCTGTTCAGAGATACAAAGGTGTGTTTAGTTCGGAGACAGGATTTTCCTCTAAGTTCATCCGGATAAAGAAAGGTTGCATTTTATCCAGTTATTTATTAGATAGAGAATGAAGAAACACATGGGGTGTTTTTATTTTACAAAGTTCGTGCCATGTGGTCACACTGCAGGGCGTGGACCACGATAACAGAGGGAAGAGCATATGGGAATAATTACGTAATATGTTACAACATACAACAGTGCGACCTAAAGTTTTCGTTAACAAGAGACTAGTAATGGATTACTGTCCAATCACCAACAAGTGACGTCCACCACTAGTGCTAAACTGACCACAGTTCACAATGAACAGTCAATATACCTTAGAGAGGGCTATATTTAAGGTAAAAAGAAACGTATTTTTGTGGTCTGGTACCACTCAACTATCAAGTTCCTTTTGACCACTTCAGGTGTCACCACACGTGGATGGATGTTTACATCCCACAGAAGGTACGATGAACTAATGAAACTTTCCCTTTGAAGTCTATTTATTACTAAGGGATTCAGGAATCTGTACTGGTTATATAACACAGGCTTGCTATGGTTTCATTATCTTGACATTTTAACGTTCTACAGTCATTCCTGTACGCTAAATACGAAAATGTCCATCACGCACAAAGTTTTCACAAAACTTCATATGTAGTTTTACACAAGTGAATTATTTTCACTGAAATCGGGGTCACATTTTGTCATGATTAAAATGTTGATAGCTGGCTACAGATTTCTGTTAACCAATCCCAACGCGAGTCTTATCGATTGTTTTAGAACCCAAACAAAAAAGTTCTTTCTGGTAAACAAAATAATAATTTAATCCAAGTTTTTTTTGTAAAATCTTGTGAGACAAAAATGATTATTTTCAAAATTTACGTCGCTGAATTATAAAAAAAACCGTTATTAAAACCAGAACAACTTTTATAAAGTTTACATTCGCAGGCCTGTATTAAAGTGGACGTGGTTACACCAACATGATATCACTCATTTAATAAGTAACTAAGTGTGCCTCAAAGTCTCTCCCCAGCGTTACAGCTTAGTTTCGAATGCATCAATAATTTGTCGAAATAAATATTAAAAACACGTAGTTTACGAAGAGTATTTTGTTATTGCTGACAATATACAAAACAAAAATATTTTATAGACAATTTTAATAAAAGTTGATTTACCAATTGAAAATATACTATTTTAGAATTATTTATGTCCTAATATCAGAGTGCAACTAAGAATAACTTACCAGTCCCCCTAGCGGAATTTTAGGGTCGACTCCAGCCTCTTTTTTAGCTTTTTCGATCATTGTGGAAATTCGGTTTTGACATTCATCTTTACCAACGAGCTGTTAGCAAAACAAAATCTATTATTGACATTTATAGTCAGTAACTTATTTCTACAATCACTTTAATTTTCTTCTTTCAAAAGAAAACCACAAACTATCGGCTCAATTACAAAAGCCTTCAATAGGTAATGAGAGCATAAAAAAAAGTTACTCAAAGCCACATACATGTGGTTAATTCAACTAACCATTTTATGTATCATGCAGACAAGTCAGGATAGCAAGTTACTACACATATTAATAAATATACATTTTGCAATTATTTGGTGCCATGTAGGTAGATGTCACCCGAATGTCTTTTTAAGCGGGGTTGTAATAGTCCTGTTTGATGCAGAATACTCACAAGTTCCTATGCGACTTGTGATGCTGTATCAGTTTACATTTACTATGTATGTAAATTTAATTACCCCTTAAGATCGTATGCTGTTTCTTTGTCCTTTCTATGATGATAATTTTAGCCCTCACAGCCCTCAACCGTACAATTTTCAATGGCTACATAACTTCTTAAGCTTGCCTACCAATAGTTAACATGAAGTATTATATAAATTGTATCCAGTTAAAACAAACATTTTATCTGATTACAATAATCTTTCGTTATTTTAAAAAACTTCAATTAATTAACTATGAACTTTACAGGAACATTTTCGAAAATTATATATATTTTAATGAAATTAAATAAATACATTTAAAAGTAGTTAAATACGTTAACGACATCATGAGGAAAGACTGCGTTAGAAACAGTAACTCCCAACCTCTAATTGTATTAACTATATTTTAAGCCAAAACAAAACATTAAAATTTAGCAAAATACATTTTTAATTAATGCAGCATATTTTGTTTAATTTTAATGTGCCAATTAATCCTATAAGATATCTGGCAAGAACTAACTTGTCACGTAAAGGTTCGCAAAATAACACGATATCTGGTACAAAACAGTACAAACAAGTTGTTATATCAGAACATTACTCACCAAATGATTCGTACAGGGACCGTCCACCCAACACAGGATTTCTCCATTCCCTTTCACCAGCACTAATTTGGAAAAAGACGCCCCACTACAAAACAGGATAGTTTCATTGATAGTTTGAAACAGAAGTTACACACAACTTATCAGTTACCTGTCAATCACTCTCTCTCCACTTTTGACACTAAACCCTAACAAGTAAACAAACCACTGGAGAGGGGAGGAAGGAGTGACAACAAACCTGTCATTACTGACATCCAACCAATCAACAAATTATTTGTCGACCTAATGGTTCTGATTACGAAGACAGATAAAGCGACTCAATAAACAAACTTTTATAAAACTATAATAAGACACTTGGAATGAGAAACAAAACCTTTAATACGGATTTCTACTAGTTGTAGATATCTTTTGTATTTGTTTCATTTTTATCAAGACTTCTTGGACCTACATCACGAATACCTTTTGATATTAATATGAAGAGAATTTTAAGAACATCATAAAGTTCCGCGAGCATGTTTTAATAATAATAATAATAATTATAAATAAACTTCATCGAAACTTTTCTTTGCACGGCCTTTATCACGTGACGAATGTTTGTTTGAACTTCACGCAAACTACACGAGGGCTTTTTTCTGCGCTAACCGTCCCTTATTTAGCAGTGTAAGACTAGATGGAAGGAATCTAGTCATTACCACCCACCCACCGCCAGCTCTTGGACTACTCTTTTACCAACAAATAGTGGGATTGATCGTAACATTGTAACACTCCCACGGTTGAAAGAGCAAGCATGTTTGATGTGACGGTGATTTGACCCCGCGACCCTCGGATTAAGAGTCGAGTGCCTTAACCAATTGGCCATGCCGGGCCTACGTGATGAACGTTTGACGTGGGTGATAATCTCTCAAATGTGGGAAATACGCAAACTTATTTGATTCACATTCTAAGAGGCAATAAATGGTTTAACTGGCGTTTTTTCACTTCTTCCCAAATTTCTATTACTGCGATATGTGCTTACAGAGTATACAACGATTTGTTTATGTTTTACGCTTAACCCTAACGAGTGTTAAACAATTTATATTTCTTTAAAAGTTACCTGAAGTACCTTCCCTTCCTTGTAACTTTAGGTTATGGAAGACGTAAATAAGGTCAGATACCCCCCCCATCTGCTTTGTTAAAGGTTAAAAAAGATTAACTGTTTATCCACAAAATACTTGGAAAAAATTGTTACTGGTCTTATTCTTGTACTTTGTAGAAATAATCCGAATTTTGAAATTTTATCGACACATGTTAAATTAGGTACAATAACCAATGAGCTGCGTTTGGAGAATCGTGTTGAACTCGTCTCTAATACGTTACGACCCTTATGGCATCAGGAAACGATTAGACGATGAATTAGTAAAAATACAACATTCCAGAACCAGTTGGTATTAATAACCACCAACGACAGTTTATACACGTAGAGCATCAAGTTAACTATCGGTTGTTTTAGTTTACACCGAGATTCATTCATATTACACAAACTTCGAGTTCAATTTATCGTGAAAGGGTACACGTAGTTTCTTGATAGTATAAATGATATTAAGGGTAAGGTTTCTCTCAAACTTTCTTTATCAAGGGATGAGATGTCGTCCTGAACACCATATTAGGCACCGCGATATCTGCTGGGCAAAAAAACTAATTCTAGCCTATCCTAGTTTATTTCGTAACGTTACAACACGAACTATCGTCGCCTTAAACTTGATCGGAACTGAAAACCAACTTTTATTAAATACACCAAATTGAGTTTGTGTGGCTATTACTGGTAAGAACTGGCAAGGACATTCTTGTGAGAGATTCTAATAGTTATGTTTTATTTTATGCAGATTAATTACTGTACAGTTTAAATAGTTAAGACGTCTGTGACATACTGGACATACCACGTTTTGATTATTGTATTGTGGACAGATAGATTATCTGTTAATGTACTACATTTACATTACTTTTAAAGGCCTCGTCCCTGGCCTGACGTTCTGCCACACTGATCATCCTCAAAATATAACCTACTGTTTTACTACTAGCAGAGGCCTTAATTCCCAGCCTAACTTTGACTTACCACTGCCTAAGAACTAGAACATCTCAAATATGGTGTTAAAGCTACATCAAATAGGTGTTTTACATTGCTATATTTGAGGAATTTTTGAACAAATTAAACGATTGGAACAAGAATATAGTAATATTCAACTTTTCCTAGATAATACAACTTGTTACCCAAAAGTTCAACTTTAAAATGTTTGTTTAGTCTTTCTACCTCCATGTACAACATCAGTTCTACAGTCACTAGATAATGGAATTACACAGTGTATAAAATTGAAATACAGAAAGCTGATGCTTCAGCATATTATTACAAACATGGATGTCTGTAAGAGATCATCTGAAATGACCATAAAAATTGACATGTTAGATGGAATTACATTTTTAAATCATTCAATCAAATACGTAAAGATGAATGTAATAAAGTGCTTTCAAAACTGTGGATTTGTTCTGATAATGGAGGGAATTGTGGAGAAGTTGTTTGTTATGACGACTCTAGTGAAATCCAAACTCTGATTGAAAAGATTGATACAGATGATTCTGTGAACAAAGTTTTGTGAACGTTGACAAGAATGTTTTAACAGAAACTGATGAAAATGATTTAAAATCTACAATAGAATCACAAGATGGTAACAGTGCGAGAGATTCAGAAGACGAACAAAATGGAAAAAAGAAAGACAGTGAGGAAATAGAAATTCCTACTTCATAAGTATTAAGTTATATTAACGCTATCAAATTGTATGCAAAAATGAAGTGGAAAATGAACTTCATGGAAAGGCCGTAGAATTGGTGTTCTGTTATAACCGCATGAAAAAGCCCATTAAAAAAAACGAAAGTTGAAATTGGACACTTTCTTCAAATAAATTTGATTAAAATTTTGTGTACTTATGTATATTTAGAATGTTTATTTTTGTTCTTATTCTAATAAATGTAGCATAAACAGTATAATGACTATTCACCAACGTCTTTATATATAATTTGTGAGTGGAACGTTATACTTGCTTGACTCAAGGGAAGTAAGACGTGACGTTTGTGAATAAAGTTATTATACAACTTATTCACCAATGTCTCGCTTCCCTTGAGTCAAGCAAGTATAACGTTCCGCTCACAAATTATATATAATTAAAGAAATGCATGTTCAATGTCTAAACTGGAAAACCTGCCGGAAATTTTACTCTGTCCCGTACGATTCCGCCTTAAACAGGTTTTGCTGCATAATGAAAGAACCATTTCTACAGTGACCAAAACAATTATGCAACAATCCGAGATATTCGTATCATAACAGTGATTAAGCACAAACATCGAGTTCCTTGTTTTGCGAATCAGGTGACCAGTCACGTGATCTATTGTAGAAATGTCGACCACTAGTGTCAAAGTCCTCATCTACACATTAAGAGCCCAAACGTATTTTCTCACATTTTTGTATGCACAGCGGAAAAAAACGGGTGGTCTGTGTCAGCGATTTGAAAAATTTGAGAATCGCAGACTCCTGCGCCTACCGATTAAAAATGAAATAGATATGTCTCATGTGACTAATAAAAAAAAAAAAAACTGGTTACTGGGTTGGCTGCAGCTTTTAATAAAGTAGCGCTATTCATAAAGCTCATCCTGATACACTTATTCTGTGCCTTTCCACATATTTCTCCCTCTCCAATACTTTAAGAACCGGAGATTTATTTTAAATATCAATGAAAAGTGAAGTTGAAATGATGTGTCATGTGGTCATTCTGACCAATGAAAGATATCTGGTTTTAAGAGTAAACACTGATAGAGGTGAGCTAGTTTCTAGCGATTTGTATAGACAGTAATAAGGATAGAGTTTACTTTCAGTCCGTTTACAATATGTATATTTTCTCACGTTATACACAAGCTGTATGTACAAAACCGGCGATACATACCAGTCACATTTTCACAACACAAACCATAAAACGGAGTGAAGTGGCCTGTTGGTTCGTGTGCCGAACCGTGAATCAAGGGATACAAGTTTCACGTTTTATTGCAATAAAACGTACTTAGAACAGTGGGTTAGCTAAGAATAGGGGTTAAATCTTATGTTCGCTTACACTTATATAGTGTTGTACAAGTTTGACTTGCAACGTTAGAAACCGGATTCTGACATCCTTTGTGGGTAGAGCACAGATAGCCAATCGTGTAGCTTTGTGCTTAACGTCAAAACAAACATTTACACAGATATAAAACATTGGATTTTCTAACGCTTTCCAGAGAATTGACGCTCGATGATTCTCTTTCCTTAACATGGCTTAATCATAAGAGGAATTAATATACATTATTAACACTCAATGTATTTATTTGGTGCAATGGTTCAGGTTATTACAAGACCAGACAAAGAGAGCAATATATAACACACTGAAGTTTTTAAGACTTGTAAACAATTTCCGTTTGTCCGTTGTGGCCATAAGACGGAAAGTAAATTTACAGATCTAAAAACGTCATATTACCACCTCCCATACTAAATAAAGTCGTACATCGATATGGCAAACACAAAATAAGCACCCCTACAACACAAATAAATTGACTACTAAACCAGACACCGGTAACACCAAGACAATTTCACATATATCAACAAGAAGAATGGTAAATAAACAACATTTGATTTCACAGGAACCATCTTGGTGATACTGATCGGAATCATGTCAAATAAAACGTTGCATGCAGAAGCAATACTGGATGAAGCTGCTACTTATAGAATGTTCTAGAGATCTGCTCTAAACCACTACACACACAAATAAAAAACAGGACTGAATTTATCATCTTCAAGCCTCCCTTATACAACCGACTAGAGATATCGAAGAAACTTCACATACTTGCTTTTGTTTTTTGAATCCAGTTCACGAGAAGTAGCAGTTGGCCAATTTTCGGATGAGGTTTTGGTTTTTTCAAACTCGTATACCAGTTTTACCGCCATCTGGTTAGTTTTAAACATGATCATACTACGTGCTCACAATATTAAGTTTCACTTGTCATTAAAAAAAAAAAAAATGTATATATATTAGATCTTAATTCACCATGTTGTCACGGTTAAAAGAACCACTTCTTTCACCTTACATGTCTGATTCACCATGTCATCACGGTTAAAAGAACCACTTCTTTCACCTTCCATGTCTAGAAGAATGTTCAGAAAAATGTTTCAATTTTCGTGCAGACATTCTGCATCTTATGAAATCTTTCTAAAGTTTATTAACAGACGTCTTGAACTGGTGTCAATCTTCTAGCTCAGGTAAGGTATACACAAACACACTAAACAGGCTTATATTTAATCCTGTTAACTGTCGTACTCATTTCAAGGGGTGGTGAAGAGACTTGTACAAGTTAGTATGAGACAAGAGTATCACCATTATGCATAATGAGAATTGTTAGTACGGGTAAATCAAGGGGTGGTGAAGAGACTTGTACAAGTTAGTATGAGACAAGAGTATCACCATTATGTATAATGAGAATTGTTAGTACGGGTAAATCAAGGGGTGGTGAAGAGACTTGTACAAGTTAGTATGAGACAAGAGTATCACCATTATGCATAATGAGAATTGTTAGTACGGGTAAATTATGTTTGTAAGATACTGCACTAGAACTCTTCTACCTTAAGGCCGGATATTATGCATTTTACACCCGTTTTCCCCGTCTCGTGTGCACGAAAATCTCCGACAGCCAAATCTCGACAAACGAATAGCCGGACAGTATTACAACTTTAGTTACTTACAAATAAAGATTTGTTTGTTTACTAATACGGACAGGAAAGAGCCTAATTTTATTCTCTCCTCATTTCTGGAAGCTAGTGTCTTGCGGGTACTAACAATCTGCCGGATATCAGAGTATCCGATTTTCACATATCTTGTTTCTTATATTATTATCGGGAGGATTATACAAACATTTGCTTATACTGATGCCACGTTTGTCCAAGAAACCAGTGATAGATATTCAGTGTAGTTCACGGTACAGGCGACCAATGTTTTCATTTAACACTTCTTTAATCTTCGATTGTATGTTCAAACAGAAGAACTGATTTTATGTATATTCAAGTTTCGTTGGTAAGCTGTTGGAACCTAAGACGTCACCAACTATTGTACAGACGCCTGGTTGGGAAAGTTAGTAGCATTACCAACTATTGTACAGACGCCTGGTTGGGAAAGTTAGTAGCATTACCAACTATTGTACAGACGCCTGGTTGGGAAAGTTAGTAGCATTACCAACTATTGTACAGACGCCTGGTAGGGAAAGTTAGTAGCATTACCAACTATTGTACAGACGCCTGGTTGGGAAAGTTAGTAGCATTACCAACTATTGTACAGACGCCTGGTTGGGAAAGTTAGTAGCATTACCAACTATTGTACAGACGCCTGGTTGGGAAAGTTAGTAGCATTACCAACTATTGTACAGACGCCTGGTTGGGAAAGTTAGTAGCATTACCAACTATTGTACAGACGCCTGGTTGGGAAAGTTAGTAGCATTACCAACTATTGTACAGACGCCTGGTTGGGAAAGTTAGTAGCATTACCAACTATTGTACAGACGCCTGGTAGGGAAAGTTAGTAGCATTACCAACTATTGTACAGACGCCTGGTTGGGAAAGTTAGTAGCATTACCAACTATTGTACAGACGCCTGGTTGGGAAAGTTAGTAGCATTACCAACTATTGTACAGACGCCTGGTTGGGAAAGTTAGTAGCATTACCAACTATTGTACAGACGCCTGGTTGGGAAAGTTAGTAGCATTACCAACTATTGTACAGACGCCTGGTAGGGAAAGTTAGTAGCATTACCAACTATTGTACAGACGCCTGGTAGGGAAAGTTAGTAGCATTACCAACTATTGTACAGACGCCTGGTAGGGAAAGTTAGTAGCATTACCAACTATTGTACAGACGCCTGGTAGGGAAAGTTAGTAGCATTACCAACTATTGTACAGACGCCTGGTAGGGAAAGTTAGTAGCATTACCAACTATTGTACAGACGCCTGGTAGGGAAAGTTAGTAGCATTATCAACTATTGTACAGACGCCTGGTAGGGAAAGTTAGTAGCATTATCAACTATTGTACAGACGCCTGGTAGGGAAAGTTAGTAGCATTATCAACTATTGTACAGACGCCTGGTAGGGAAAGTTAGTAGCATTACCAACTATTGTACAGACGCCTGGTAGGGAAAGTTAGTAGCATTACCAACTATTGTACAGACGCCTGGTAGGGAAAGTTAGTAGCATTACCAACTATTGTACAGACGCCTGGTAGGGAAAGTTAGTAGCATTACCAACTATTGTACAGACGCCTGGTAGGGAAAGTTAGTAGCATTACCAACTATTGTACAGACGCCTGGTAGGGAAAGTTAGTAGCATTACCAACTATTGTACAGACGCCTGGTAGGGAAAGTTAGTAGCATTACCAACTATTGTACAGACGCCTGGTTGGGAAAGTTAGTAGCATTACCAACTATTGTACAGACGCCTGGTTGGGAAAGTTAGTAGCATTACCAACTATTGTACAGACGCCTGGTTGGGAAAGTTAGTAGCATTACCAACTATTGTACAGACGCCTGGTTGGGAAAGTTAGTAGCATTACCAACTATTGTACAGACGCCTGGTTGGGAAAGTTAGTAGCATTACCAACTATTGTACAGACGCCTGGTAGGGAAAGTTAGTAGCATTACCAACTATTGTACAGACGCCTGGTAGGGAAAGTTAGTAGCATTACCAACTATTGTACAGACGCCTGGTAGGGAAAGTTAGTAGCATTACCAACTATTGTACAGACGCCTGGTAGGGAAAGTTAGTAGCATTACCAACTATTGTACAGACGCCTGGTAGGGAAAGTTAGTAGCATTATCAACTATTGTACAGACGCCTGGTAGGGAAAGTTAGTAGCATTATCAACTATTGTACAGACGCCTGGTAGGGAAAGTTAGTAGCATTATCAACTATTGTACAGACGCCTGGTAGGGAAAGTTAGTAGCATTATCAACTATTGTACAGACGCCTGGTAGGGAAAGTTAGTAGCATTATCAACTATTGTACAGACGCCTGGTAGGGAAAGTTAGTAGCATTATCAACTATTGTACAGACGCCTGGTAGGGAAAGTTAGTAGCATTATCAACTATTGTACAGACGCCTGGTAGGGAAAGTTAGTAGCATTATCAACTATTGTACAGACGCCTGGTAGGGAAAGTTAGTAGCATTATCAACTATTGTACAGACGCCTGGTAGGGAAAGTTAGTAGCATTATCAACTATTGTACAGACGCCTGGTAGGGAAAGTTAGTAGCATTATCAACTATTGTACAGACGCCTGGTAGGGTAAAGTTAGTAGCATTATCAACTATTGTACAGACGCCTGGTAGGGAAAGTTAGTAGCATTATCAACTATTGTACAGACGCCTGGTAGGGAAAGTTAGTAGCATTATCAACTATTGTACAGACGCCTGGTAGGGAAAGTTAGTAGCATTATCAACTATTGTACAGACGCCTGGTAGGGAAAGTTAGTAGCATTATCAACTATTGTACAGACGCCTGGTAGGGAAAGTTAGTAGCATTATCAACTATTGTACAGACGCCTGGTAGGGAAAGTTAGTAACATTATCAACTATTGTACAGACGCCTGGTAGGGAAAGTTAGTAGCATTATCAACTATTGTACAGACGCCTGGTAGGGAAAGTTAGTAGCATTATCAACTATTGTACAGACGCCTGGTAGGGAAAGTTAGTAGCATTATCAACTATTGTACAGACGCCTGGTAGGGAAAGTTAGTAACATTATCAACTATTGTACAGACGCCTGGTAGGGAAAGTTAGTAACATTATCAACTATTGTACAGACGCCTGGTAGGGAAAGTTAGTAACATTATCAACTATTGTACAGACGCCTGGTAGGGAAAGTTAGTAACATTATCAACTATTGTACAGACGCCTGGTAGGGAAAGTTAGTAACATTATCAACTATTGTACAGACGCCTGGTAGGGAAAGTTAGTAACATTATCAACTATTGTACAGACGCCTGGTAGGGAAAGTTAGTAACATTATCAACTATTGTACAGACGCCTGGTAGGGAAAGTTAGTAACATTATCAACTATTGTACAGACGCCTGGTAGGGAAAGTTAGTAACATTATCAACTATTGTACAGACGCCTGGTAGGGAAAGTTAGTAACATTATCAACTATTGTACAGACGCCTGGTAGGGAAAGTTAGTAACATTATCAACTATTGTACAGACGCCTGGTAGGGAAAGTTAGTAACATTATTATTACTTTTGTACTTGTAGAATAGTGTCTTCCACTGTTACTTTTATATACAGAAGTGTTTCATAAAGTCGTGAGCGCCCTCAATAACAAATCTAGCAGCTGCACCATTAACTGGATTTATTTGCACACACTTTCGACTGGTTTAACACTCTAGTTCCCATAATTTTACTAAGTATTGTTAGAGCAGGCTCTTGGAACTATTGAACGTTGATTTAAAAACAAACACAGATTTACAGGTGGTGTATAAATATTTATTTAAACTAGATTCAATGTCTGTGCGTCACGTAACTCCTAAACCGCTGGTCACACAGACTTCAAGTGATACCAAATGAACCCTCTCGGTCCAGAGGTTGGTACAAAAACATCCCAAATTTTGAGGAAGCAGGGGAGTACCCGGAAATACTTTCTCCTACATGGTTGGAGCCATATGGTGTTAAATGAAGAAACTCAACCCCAACGTTTGCATAAAAGTTTTCACCGAAACTCCTTACGGAGGAACGCAGGTATTTCATGAAAACATTTACAAGGAATTTCCCGAAACCGGATTAGAAATTTGGCATTGACTTATATTAAGAGGACAAACAGGGAGGCCTACTAATAATTACTATTTATTAGTTGGTTAAAAATTAAATTTGCATAATAGCAATGATCATTAAACTGAAAAAAGTGTAAAGTTAGTGTAAATCCGTATTACAGCGGCTCTGTAAATATGGGTCACAGACCCATGGGTTCGCTAGTTTATTTGTGAATGTTACAAGAACATCGCACATCAATTTCAATCCTTTTTATTTATTTTTTTTTGTTAATTCGAATTACTTACTGTTCGGATACAAAGTTTGTTTATCTTAGAACAAAGTCACATTATCTTGTGTCCACCGCGGGGAATCGAGCCTCGAATTTTAGCATTGTAAGTAGGTATGAATACTTACTGTTGTCCCACTGGAGGAATGGGGGACTTGTATAGACGGTTTGTTTTTATTTGTTTTGAATTTTACGTAAAGCCACACGAGGGTTATCATCCCTAATTTACCAGTGTAAGACTACAGTGAAGGCAGATAGTCATCACCACCAACAAGTTTTGATTGTCTATTTAACATCACTGTAAGTTAACAGACAGTCTTTCAAATGTATCGACGCAGTAAAATATACGGCTGTTCTAAGATTTATCTTCCTCCCTATCACTTGATCCAGTAAACATTGTTTCACTATCAAGCATGTTCTGCTGACCTGAGGAGCCAACCTTCCCGGTTGTAGAGCGGTACGTATTCGGTTTTACAATGCTAAAATCAGGGGTTCGATTCCCCTCGATGGGCTCAGTAGGTAGACCGATGTGGCTTTGCTATAAGAAAACAAAGGAAGAAATTTATAACGGGAAGGGGTGGAGTTAAATTTTTGCGCATGTATTTTGAATGTGTCCTGCGCCACCTCGATTAAAAAAACAAGACAAAATATAATTATTCAAGAGACCCCAAATTTTTGTTCTCAGAGTGCAAGAAAAAGAAAGTTATACGATGTCTTGTTTTTGTTTTGTTTTTTAATTTCGCATAAAACTACATGAGGGCTATCTGAACTAGCTGTCTCTAATTTAGAAGTGCAAGACTGGAGGGAAGGCAGCTAATCATCACCACTCACCGCCAACTCTTGGGCTACTCATACCGACGAATAATGGGATTAACTGTCACATAACGCCCCCATAGCTGAAAGGGCGAGCATGTTTAGTGTGATGGGGATTCGAAGCCGCTACCTTTAGATTATAAGTCGAGTGCCTTAACCACCTGGTCGAGTTCATTAACCTTTATTAACCTGAAAATGAGCTAGGAAGATCGAAACGTTATTCTCTGGTTATCAATAAAAGTGTTAATACCCATACCAGCTGTTCTGAGATACAATTGTATTAAACATTACCTATACGTTTACAGGTGAATTACGAACATAAAGAGTGGTTACAACATGTATCGCTTTCCACGAAAAGTAAACACTTAGTGATAAACAAATTTAAGTTTCGTTTTTATTTACCAGCTCAACTAGCTAATGATGAAATATGCAGCTGTTATCCGAGGTATATTATCGAAACTTATTCCATTAGGAAATCTAGGAAGACGTTCAACGTCCCTTCCACCTCTTTAGAACCAACTCTACGTCTATTGGTTATTTATATCAGCGTGTAATGTATACGTACGTCATGACATCACTACGAAGACAGTTAAAACGTTGCATAAAATTCCGCAATGTCAGTTTGAGTCTACGACCCACAGTTACGAAATAATGAATGATGAAAACAAAATTATTGTACAAAATATAATCCATTACTTTGGTGTTTAGTATTTTAAGATTAGTGAAGTACATTCACACACATTTATTTCATCAACATTTCGTGAAGCCCTCCTAAATCTTCAAAGAATTATATACTACTAAGCCCTCTAGTCAAAGAATTATAATGTACTACTACTACTACTACTACTACTACTAAGCCCTCTAGTGACCAATAACGTCAAAAAGGGTGTGCCTCCTGACAGTTTTTTTTTTTTTTGGCAGAAATATCCATAACGTAATGGGTCATACCACGAGGTGAAGCTACAAATATTACGTCACCAAATGCCAGGAGCAACACAGAGACGAGCCCTCACTTGATCTTCACTATAAATGTCACACGTTCCGGAACAAGGCTTGTGATATTCACTATTATTCACACTGTTTTAAGGAAGAACATCAAGTCCAGTTATTGTACATCTTACCACGAAGCAGCACATTCGCTGACGTATTTCTGCATCAAGAGTGCTGGTGTTGTTTTAACCACAAGCTGAACTACGACAGAAGTACAAACACTGACGCAAAACTCTCCTGGTTCTACTGTACTACACACTTCTAGTAATTCATACTGGATTACCGTTGAAATCTGAAGTGTTGTTATGACCACGTGTTATTATTTCTACACGACGCACGTGGATGGAACATTACCAGGAATGTCATCTACATTTATTGCGAGATTCCCTGTCCGTTGCATTGACCCCCCCCTCTTTAATCTTATCACATCATGGGAAAAGGTTTCTGGGTGGGTCTTGTTTACGGTTTATTTACCAAAACAAATCAATTCACTCGTCTTAGGCGATTCGATGTGTTTCTCCTACGAATTCAGAGTAATTAATAACATGGTTAGTTTCAGATATAACCATAAATAAAATCACTTTTTTAAACATCTTTTGCCCTTCCAGTATTTGAAGGACACGTGATCTCAAAGTTGACAGCGCTGAACTCAGTCTACAAAATCAGTTTCTCCTAACTTACGTGTCAAATCATTTCCAAAAAACGACTGAAAAGTGTAGATAAAAACAGTGTACAGCCGTTTAAGTATAATCTTTGTGGTGACTTCACAGATAGCGGTTTCTTGGAATATTAACAACATGGTGATTTCTATTAGTCTCACAATCTAAAGGTATCACAAACTTGTTGGACAAACGGAGATCAAAGGACTGTATTTGGATGCATATTATTAATATCTAAATACTATTATACTGTTACCATATATACAACGTACACACAAATACAAAAGTATCCTCAAACAATAGGGGTTTTTCAAGAAAAAACGAAAACTCTTGAAACAAAATTTATAGTCCCGTGCTCTCCGAGAGAAAACGACTCTGTGTCAGCAAATAAACTTGTATTTATGACGGTTTTATATTTCTCGAGCCCCAGATTAAAGAGACACATTAATACTTAAGATGAAATATTGAAATACTGTGCGTGTCGCGTTACTGGTTTCTAAGGTTTTTCTCAACTTCTCTAAATATACATCCATACGGGTGAAACATGCGGCCTAAATTCCTGCTGAATCCATTAAAATATTTAGTTTTGTTTAATAATAACAATAAAGAAAGGAGGTAGATAGAGAGGACAATGTTTTAAGAAAACAGATGAAATTCTCTTGAAATATCCAGTCACATATGTGACTGACACTCTCCGATCAGTGCGAGTCAACTAGACCATTGCATTCATCGATTTTGCTTTGGTTTCTTTTGAATTTCGTGCAAAGCTACACGAGGGCTATCTGTACTAGCCGTCCCTAATTTAGCAGTGTAAGACTAGTGGGAAGGCAGCTAGTCATCACCACTCATCGCCAACTCTTGGGCTACTCTTTTACCTATGAATAGTGGGATTGACCGTAAATTTTAACGCTTCACACGGCTGAAAGTGCGAACATGTTTGGTATGAAGGGGATTCGAACCCGCAACCCTCAGATTACGAATCTAGTGTCTTAACCACCTGACCATGTCCACATACCCAATGAAGCTACAATAAAGACAACCTGAAGATGGACGATGGGGTACTTCCTGGATGTTCGAACCTAGTGTGGTCAGAATCCCCGAAAAAATAGAGTTAAGGTAAACTGTACTTAGTAAAAACATCATTGTACACACACAGGACTCAACATTTATCATTTGTTTCACTCAACGTGGGGAGATTCACTCAGAATATTTCTTATTATTACATTGAACAATATCACGTTAAAAATAAAACCGAACCACACAGGACCGAACACCCACTTCCAATGCTTGCGACAGACTAACACTTAAGAAATATAGAATTAAAACACTATTTGATGCCCTTTAAGATAGGACTAAAGCTTATCTAGGCCCGACTTCTGCGAGTGATTAAAACGGTATTATGTCACGAATATTTGTTTAAAATAACGAAAGCATAAATCACTTACTTCACATTACCCATTTACTATATAACTCACGTAGAGGAAGTCCCATTTCCTCACAGACTTCCTAGCAAAAAGTACGAAAACTTAAAAATAAAGTGAAATTATAGTTTAGCAATGGTCTGAATTATTATTATTATTACCAGTTTCTAAATCGTGAAGACGAGCAGTTAGTTTCATTCTGGCGAGTTAGACAGAGAAACATCTCTGTCAAATTAAAGTTACGTTCAAGCACACAAATGGGTTAAAATAATTACTATCAGGCAAAACTAACACAATTAAGAAAACAAAACGTACTACACAAATGTTGTGATATAACACCTAGAGTGTTAACTGTCGACTTACTATACAAGTGTTGCGATACAAAACCTAGGGTGTTGACTGTCAACTTACTATGAGTGTCCCTAAAGCAGGTAATGAAACGTCATTGGACATTTATGATGTTCTTATGTTTCTTACACACCTCTCAAAACGTAACTATGTATAACATCGGTATTAAAAATCAGCAAAAGTTATTACCAACTGGGTTGAAATAAATTCGCATGATTTTGTTGAAAAGAACGAAGTAATCTAAGCTAGATAAACACAAATGAAAAATCGAGCGAGTTTCACAACCGTTTTGAAACTGCACACTCGCATTTTGTGAAACTGTTTTCGGTCCCATGGATTATAAACAAAACAAACAAAAAGCCCAATAAAACTTGAAATAACCCTGTCGTTAAGCGCAAAGCAGGTTCGGTTTTTCCTTAGGCGAAGGGTAAATACACGGTTAGCGACAGCTGAACCTAACCTGCTACTACAACCGTTAGAGAGTAGGCTTCGCCAAGTATCTTGATGGAAATATTTTCCATTTCAACATTCTTTTACGTAATAAGAGTAACAGAGAATTTTGTCTTTTCAAGCACGTAAAAAGTACTTATCTTTGCCTAACACTGTTCAGTATCTCTGGTAGTTTAAAACATTTGCGATACAATTCCAACAGCTTATAAAATTAGGTAAAATCTTAATATTACGAAATAGTACTAGTACTTCCTTTTGTTTAAAAGACATAAATACGAAACGTTTTAAATTCAACATACAATAATAAAAGTTTTTGAAAACGTAACACTACGTCATCATCAGTATCAAATAATATTTAAGCTACATCACCATCTAATTAATATACTTATAAAATATCCCCAGGCCTCATCACTGTTTAATATTATTCACGATATAACTTAAGAGTAAGTTGGTTTATATTTCAGTTATTTTTGCATTATAGCCTGTGATTTAGGTGCTGTTCTTATAAATGTTACTCACCCTTCTAACCCACAGAAAATTTGATCAGTCACTTTCATATTTGAATAGTTATTTTACCGTTCTTCCTAATTCAACAGCTAACTAAACAGATAGATTAACAAACACACCGATCTCCTAACACTTATATTGTGATGTGCGTCACACGAATTGTAAGCTCATGCGCAGCATGAATTTTATCCACATAGAGAAGTCTATACTTTCCACTAGAGGACGCTACATACAAGAGCATAACCATGTCACTTTTAAATATTTAAAATCCACAAAGAGAAAAACAGTTACGAGATCTTTACGGTCTTATTATTTAAATTACTGGGACATCTTAAGCTACCACAAAATTATTAATTATTAGATGGAGTATCAGTTCCCTTGATGGAAGTTATATAAATTCGTGATTAATGGAATGCCATCTTAGGACATGAAAAGTTGCTTACCTTATATGTTATTGTAAACAACGCAAAAACGCTCATAAAAACTGCAAAAAAAAAAAATTGAAACCTCAAATTTGCATGGACTTAACAAGTCTTCATGCTAAATTCGGTGAAGATCTCTCCACACATTGCGAAATAGTTGCATAGACATACAACAGATAGTACTATTATATTTGCAAAAACACAGAACACATAACAATTCTGTTAAGTATTACCACAATAATAATAACTAATAATCCTGAGAACATATATAAAACTATTATTAATTAAATAGTGCCATTTTGACCTAATTTCAGATTTGTTTAATTTTTTGGCATTAAGTATACGCTTTTCCAAATATTTTATTTCTGACGTGAAGTTATGTCTTTATATAATTACATTGATTTCAATTCACTGGCGCTACAAAATATGGCGTTATGTCTTACCGAACAAATAATCTAAGAAAAAAAAAAAAAAAGATAGTAAGTACTTTCAAGCACAAATCGTAAAATTTCAAATTGTATTATTTTATTCCGTTAAGTTTCGGACAGAAAGTGCTAATGTACAATGACTTATCATAGGAAATTATTTTTTTCGTCTGACTACTGAATTAAACTTTTTTAGACATGATTATGAAAAGAGTGAATAAAACAAATAAGACCGCTACCATTCTGTTGAATAAAACGAATTACTCTGGAATAAAAACCACATATTTGTAAGTTCCACTGTGGATAACTGTCATCCAATCAAATAGTGCCACACCAGCATGATATCTATAAAAGTTCATACATTTCAAAACAGAAGCGTGACGAAACAAATATGTCGCATGAGAAATATGCAAGAAATCAGAGTTTTGACTGACGAAAGCTAAGTTACGCGAAAGAATGGGGTGAAATTTCACGTGGTACGTTTAGTTAATAGAGTTTATAATAGAAGTGGTGGAGATTGATAAACAAAAAATTTTAAAAGTGAGTTATGTAACTCAAGGCTCGTTCTTTACGTTACACAGTAATGTTGCCAATGATACTGTTATAAGTATACATATAAATGTTACTTCTAGAAGAGCAAGACAAACATAGGCAAGAGGTTGCCTCAATGGATGTGCATCTGTTTAAAAACCATTGCTTAGGAGAAATAACGAGTCCTAAAAGTTGAAAATGAGTACCATACTTCAAGAAACGACGCGTGTGTGTTTTTTTATAGGGAAGCCACTTCTGGCTATCTGCTGTGTCCACCAAGGGAAATCGAATTCCTAATTTTAGCAATGTAATCCTGAAGACTTACCTGGGGCACGACGACAAACGAAAAATTGGAGGAGTGCACACTTAAAAGATAAACACAATTCAAAATGTTTGAAAATAACCAAGAATAGTTTGTTCAATGTCCAAAAGAGTATTATTTTCAGTGAAGCATGCACAAAATATGGTGCAATGATACCTGGAAGGAAAGAGGCTAGTGAAATATATAAAAAAAAAAAAACAACATATCCTTGTGCGCATAAAGTACTGATATAAATATCATTAAGGCAGTATGGACTTTTATAGAAACTGAAAAGCTCAAAAGGCAAATCAGCAATTTGACTGAATTATAAATGTAATATAAACATTTGGAAAAACAACATTTCCCAATGATGCACTAACAAACTTTTGCTAGTGTAAAAACAAGAGGCGAGCCCGGCATGGCCAAGCGTGTTAAGGCGTTCGACTCGTAATCCGAGTGTCGCGGGTTCGAATCCCGGTCGCACCAAACATACTCGCCCTTTCAGCCGTGGCGGCGTTATAATGTGACCGTGAATCCCACTATTCGTTGGTAAAAGAGTAGCCCAAGAATTGGCGGTGGGTGGTGATAACTAGCTGCCTTCCCTCTAGTCTTACACTGGTAAATTAGGAACAGCTAGCACAGATAGCCTTCGAGTAGCTTTGCGCGAAATTCAAAAGAAACAGAAACAGAAAAACAAGAGACAGTGCTCTGTATAAAGTAAATAGACAATATCAGCGCATTGTACAACTTAGTTTCTTTTGATTTGTATATTCTATAATAATATCTAATTCAAGTTGTGTCTTTCTGAATTTCTGCATTTGTTTGTCCACAAACTCGACTCCTCTCATATTTTGTAAACTAGCAGGATTAAACTTGGTTGGTAAAGCTTGAGATTCCCGGGGATGTCTATATAACTTAACCTCCACCCTCCATCACAGGAAGGCTGAAACACGTCTGGAAGGTCATCAAGATAGGATGTAGTCTAGAAGTTGGTTTTGTGGATTGTTGAGCCTCGAACCTAACATTTGATTTTCTGTTTCTAGTTCTATCGGCTTGAAAATCGATTCATGTTGTCATGCACAAGCTAATGAGACCAAATGGGTGTGCGTGTTCTAGCGGGATTTATTTTCAGGTATGGACCCCTCCTTCATTTAGCTATAGAAATAATTTGGAATAAAATAATAGAGAAAGTTGATCGAAACACTATGGATTTTGTGAATTGTGAGCGGGTCTCCAAACTCCTCAGTGTAACATGGATACTTTATGCTATTTTTACTAATGATAAACTGGTGGAACATGGATAGTTTATGCTACTTGTACAAATAATAAATTAAGCATTAAGTTGCGATAGCTCGTTGTTTGTGGTTCCTATATTTTATTATGCGTGCATTTACATAATGTTTTCCAATACTACACATCAGATGTGTTAGCAAACACTAGGGAGTGGACGGGTGGGTGGGATCTTTTCTTCTATACGAAGAATATAAATGTTTCACTCGATAGTCAACTGCTTATTTAAAAAAAAAGAAAGAACATATTGAACATTTTAGAGTACTGAAGTGGTCGTTTTCACCCTCTTCTTTGCAACGTCCCTGCTGTAACTGTAGGCTTCACATATTTTGTAGGTGTGTTCAAAAGTTCTCTTGTTAACCTTTCTTCCAGTTTTAAACTACTTATATTTTTGTTTTACTGGAATAGTATGGTATAATAAAAACCCCTAATTTTTGTTTTTACACGTGGTTCTGTTTGAAGTTGGTTATCTTTGGTGTTTAGCGGATTCACAGATGCAACAAATCGTTTAATAAAACTAAGAATATTTATAACTATATGTAAGACATTGTTAGGGTTAGATGAATCTAGAGATTCCGAACATTTCTGTGCGTTTAGGAGAAATATTACAAAAGCATTATCAACATATAATTTTTAGAAAATTGTTCTGAAAAAGAAAAGTGTTGGACAAGGTTAGGCTTCGTAATTGTGTAGGAGCTGCCTTACAGCAACGTTACCTGTCGGTGTAAAAAGTGATCACTAAATGTAAGTATAAAATATAAATGTATAAAAGATATTTTTTTATATATAAATACAAAAATCTCAAAAACTTGTTTAAATAGTTGAGAAATGACTCAGGTAAAATTAATTTTTTGAAACAATTACAGAGATATTTGCAGACGAGTGGGAATGTTGGTAAAAACAGATTTTTGAATGAAAATTGGTCATGAAGTAAACTTCCTCAGTACTTTATTAATTCTCTAGAAATAGTTTACATTTGAAATAGTATATTCACTACCCGTCCAAACTTTCCTCAAACTTTTTTTCTAAGAAAAATAGTTCCTCATCACCAACTTTAAATTCAAGGGTATGGTGATGTGATTTGCAAAACAAAACAAGTCGTTAATTGCAAAGTTGTTGGTGATAAGTGACCGTAGTATTAGGAATGTATCTAACTGACATGAATGTACGTGGATGACAGAAGGTACGAGTCTGATATACAGGTCTGCTTTCTGTACTTTAGGAAAATCAAATAATGCACCAGGATAAAAAAATCATAGTGTCAAGTTTTATCGCACGTATCTGGTGGTCGATTTTCTTTTTTTTTCGATTTCTGTGGATGTACTGAAGTGTAAAACTAAAAACGTTAGAGTTAACTTTTGGTAAAGTCGGATAAAATTCATGTTGTGTATGCACTATTTTATATTATATCCAGAAGGGTATTAAATATATTGAGATAAATACACAGTTACTGATAGTGATAAGAGAAAAAAGTGGAAAAAACAAAAATATATAATTTATGCACGAACATCTCTGAACATGCAAAATAAATTAAATGCGGGAAAATAAACAAACTTAACTGGAAACCAATAACATTTTATAGAAAACGGATAACTACATGTAAACATGAATCGTTGAATTTTGTTTAATCCGAAGCCTAATTTGAACACTTCTCAATAACGCTACTTCAATACGAAAAATTTCTGAATAGGAATTGGAAGTGCTGAGCTCGGGTAGATAGTTGTCTTAAAATGCACGAGTTAGTTCGATAACGAACTTTTTTACAACCTAAGTGATTTTATTTTCAAACAATCATAATTCTTATGAATGAAACACATTGAGACTGTTACAAACGTGTAGGACTCAGAAATGGTATTTTAATTAATGGTTATTTATTAAAATAATGTAAAATTTGTTCGACAGATGGCGAGATATCTATGTTTATTTGAATAAATAACAATTCAGTTCCACTCGGGCTACGTATGTCAAGTAGGAAAAGGTTTATTTAACATTTGTCCCTCCCAGGTCACCCGTGCATGACCAAATACGTGTCATATTTCTCAGTACATATGCCTGCCTGTCTGTCTGTGAACACTATGAAATTTCAACTTCAGTCTGGAGTAATTTTTTAAACAATATAAAGAAAATTTATGGCATTAATAGTTTCATACAAAATAAATGGTTATATAAACTTTCACTTGTTTGTTTGTTTTTGGAATTTCGCACAAAGATACTCGAGGGCTATCTGTGCTAGCCGTCCCTAATTTAGCAGTGTAAGACTAGAGGGAAGGCAGCTAATCATCACCACCCACCGCCAACTCTTAGGCTACTCTTTTACCAACGAATAGTGGGATTCACCGTCACATTATAACGCCCCCACGGCTAGGAGGGCGAGCATGTTTAGCGCGACGCGGGTTCGAACCCGCGACCCTGGGATTACGAGTCGCACGCCTTACGCGCTTGGCCATGCCGGGCCGAACAGAAGTCATTAATTTACGGTAAAAGTAATTACCGAGTATTACGATGTTTACAAGGTATTCTATAATTGATTGAAAGCAAAGCACAAATGTTATTTAGTAGTGGCATTATACCGTTATAAGCTAGATTTTATATGTTGTAATGTAGATATTAGATAGAGCACACATGACGTTAAGATCAAATAAGTTTACGAGAGAGTAGGCTTAGAACTCTCGGAATTGACGTTACGAAACTTTAGAGGCTTTGCGACATATCTAGAACAAAGGTTAGAGATAAATGCGGACGAACTAGTCAATTGGTTAAGTAAGTGAAGCAAAGATAGCTGGTTTCTAGTCGGTAGAGTGGATTAGTCAGTACATTTATATAGCTGGATCTTTGTTGGCTAGTCGATATAGTGGATCAGTCAGTACATTTATGTAGCTGGATCTTTGTTGGCTAGTCGGTAGAGTGGATCAGCCAGTAAATTTATATAGCTGGATCTTTGTTGGCTTTAACACATATTGAGTTACTTTGTAAAAGTTAGTTAATGTTTGAGTTTAGTGTAGCGTTGTTTGTGTTGATTTCAATATGGTCTAAATGTTACCAATGTTCAATATTGAATAATTTGGCCCCAGTAATACGAAGAGACCCATAAATGAAAAGAATACGTTACAACTCAAACGTATGTAATATTAAACCACTTCTATGATACTGAACTGGTAAACTTACTGAACTCTCATGTACTCCACTAACTGATCATTTGTACTTATAATTAATATATCCTCGTATGTCTGTTTGTTATGAATTTCGTACAATGATACAAGAGGGTTATGTGCGCTAATGTAGCAGTGATAGACTAGAGGAAAGTCAGCTAGTCATCACCACCAACCTCCAACTCATGAGCTACTCTTTAGCCAACAGATAGTGGTATGAACGGCACATTATAACGTCCCATGACTAAAAGAGAGAGTATGTTTGGTGTGACAGGAATTCAAATACGAGTCGAGCGTGTTAACCACCTGGTCATGCTTCAGGTGACCTTTGCAACTTCTGTTTCCACACTACCATAAAAACTTGTTGATAGCGGTATTCAGAGCATTAAGCTGACAGCACTAGGACACGTTTTCAATAAACCTCACGACACCAACGTTTCCTGTATACAAGTAGTGTTATTAGTCCAGTGCATCCCAATGAAATCCAGTTCTGGAAGCGTTAACATCATAATAACTTTCATTTTATCATAAGTTGATACATAAACACAATGTATTCCATTCTTTGTTTCCTCAGGACATGCAGCACTGTTTGGTTCAACTGTGCCTCAATCACAAGATGTATATTTATTCATAATAACTCTCTGTGCTCGTGTTTCACTTCTAAGTGGAACAATGAACATTTTCACTGTTATCACCAAAAGTCAAACACTGATTTAGTAGTTACCGTGTAACACACAGGGATTTCCTTATCGTTAAGCTATTTAAAATTAGTCTTACAACGAGTCAGTATGACGTCAATTATTTATACATCACGAGATTTAGAGAACCGTCCCACAGTAAAGTAACCTTCAATTATCCTTTTAGCAGGAACTTTACACCCAATTACTCTTCACAATAATCTTTCTTCATCCTCACGAGGAACTTCTCACCTTCCTTTAACAAACTGTGATCATACAGTTGTAGCTGTAGAACCGGTATCGAACAACATACTGTAAGGTTCTTCATCAATAAACCCATGCACACATTATTCCAAATAATGAATTTTTAATTCTTTTTGGGATAGATTGTGCATTCTTCGTAAATTCAGCTAGTTTTGTTTTAATCCATGGGTAACTAACTCTTTATTGTTTGTTTGATCTGGTTGTGCTCGAAGACTCATCATTACAGTATTGTCTCCTTCATTTGGTAAAAAATGTTCATTCTTCACAGTCTCGGCTAAGTCCAGGACTCCCTCATTTATAACGGTTCAATTTTTTTCGACATGGTCTGTGATGAATTATTGTTCAATACAAGATTTACTACGCAGTTCTTGGCAATAGGTTCTTTCAAATCACACTTATAATACCTGTTGTCTTATCTATTACTTCTTCTTTGTAACTGGTCACCGAATCAACGTTTCAGTTATTCCAGACTTTCGTCAAAGAAAGACAATGTTTAAATGCTACCTGATATATGATGTATCCTTAGCTTTGATCGTTTACCTACAACTTTAATGGATTCCAGTTCCATCTCTGACACAAGCTGGATCCAGAGATTAGACTAACAAAAGTGCAACACACACAGTTAACAACTGCTATGAATATTTACAGGGAACATTTAAAACGAAAGTAAAGTTAATTGAAAGTTTTAAAGCTCACTAAATATTATCACATCCTGCTCTGCTCTTTCTGGTAATTCATGTATCTTTATCATTTATAGCGAGTAAAGTTCAGTTCAGATTCGTTAACATTAAAATGTTTATTGTTTCTCTGTATCTTTATATTTATGACACTAAATATGTCTCAGTCCTTTTCATGTTGACATCACTGCTTCTGGTTTGTGATCGTCATTTATCGCCCATGTAGTGAATGTGTTGTTTCGCACGCTCTCATGACTGCGCCCCAAACCAATGACTGAAACTTAACGTGTAGTCTCTAGGCTTAGGCTTGTTTCATTACCATGGGTGATTCTAATTATGACGACAGCTCTAATCTAAGTTTAAAGATTTATTTGGAATTAAGCACAAAGCTACACAATGGGCTATCAATGCTCTGCCCACCACAGGTTTCCTATGGTGCGAGTCCGCAGATATATTGCTTGCCACTGGGAAGCAATTTTAAAGAACTGTAGCGTTACAAACCGAGTTTCAACCCCAGTGGACGGCTCAGCACAGTTAACCTGTCTTATAGATTTCCATTTAATAACAAACAAATATCACCAGTCTAGAGTAATAATAAACAAACATTACCAGTACAAACTTTACCAGTCTAATCTAATAACTAACAAACATTACCAGTCTAATCTAATAATAAATAAACATTACAAGTCTAATCTAATAATAAACAAATATCACCAGTCTAGTGTAATAATAAACAAACATTACCAGTCTAATCTAATAATAAACAAACATTACCAGTCTAATCTAATAATAAACAAATATCACCAGTCTAGTGTAATAATAAACAAACATTACCAGTCTAATCTAATAACAAACATTACCAGTCTAATCTAATAACAAACAAGCATTACCAGTCTAATCTAATAATAAGCAAACATTACCAGTCTAATCTAATAATAAACAAACATTACCAGTCTAATCTAATAACAAACAAACATTACCAGTCTAATCTAATAATAAATAAACATTACAAGTCTAATCTAATAATAAACAAATATCACCAGTCTAGTGTAATAATAAACAAACATTACCAGTCTAATCTAATAACAAACAAGCATTACCAGTCTAATCTAATAACAAACAAGCATTACCTGTCTAATCTAATAACAAACAAGCATTACCAGTCTAATCTAATAATAAACAAATATCACCAGTCTAGTGTAATAATAAACAAACATTACCAGTCTAATCTAATAACAAACAAGCATTACCAGGCTAATCTAATAACAAACAAGCATTACCAGTCTAATCTAATAATAAACAAGCATTACCAGTCTAATCTAATAACAAACAAGCATTACCAGTCTAATCTAATAATAAACAAATATCACCAGTCTAGTGTAATAATAAACAAACATTACCAGTCTAATCTAATAACAAACAAGCATTACCAGTCTAATCTAATAACAAACAAGCATTACCAGTCTAATCTAATAATAAACAAACATTACCAGTCTAGTGTAATAATAAACAAACATTACCAGTCTAATCTAATAACAAACAAGCATTACCAGTCTAATCTAATAACAAACAAGCATTACCAGTCTAATCTAATAACAAACAAGCATTACCAGTCTAATCTAATAACAAACAAACATTACCAGTCTAATCTAATAACAAACAAGCATTACCAGTCTAATCTAATAATAAACAAATATCACCAGTCTAGTGTAATAATAAACAAACATTACCAGTCTAATCTAATAACAAACAAGCATTACCAGTCTAATCTAATAACAAACAAGCATTACCAGTCTAATCTAATAACAAACAAACATTACCAGTCTAATCTAATAACAAACAAGCATTACCAGTCTAATCTAATAATAAACAAATATCACCAGTCTAGTGTAATAATAAACAAACATTACCAGTCTAATCTAATAACAAACAAGCATTACCAGTCTAATCTAATAACAAACAAGCATTACCAGTCTAATCTAATAACAAACAAGCATTACCTGTCTAATCTAATAACAAACAAGCATTACCTATCTAATCTAATAACAAACAAGCATTACCTGTCTAATCTAATAATAAACAAGCATTACCAGTCTAATCTAATAACAAACAAGCATTACCAGTCTAATCTAATAACAAACAAGCATTACCTGTCTAATCTAATAATAAACAAGCATTACCAGTCTAATCTAATAACAAACAAGCATTATCAGTCTAATCTAATAACAAACAAGCATTACCAGTCTAATCTAATAACAAACAAGCATTACCTGTCTAATCTAATAATAAACAAACATTACCAGTCTAATCTAATAATAAACAAGCATTACCAGTCTAATCTAATAACAAACAAACATTACAAGTCTAATCTAATAACAAACAAGCATTACCAGTCTAATCTAATAATAAACAAATATCACCAGTCTAGTGTAATAATAAACAAACATTACCAGTCTAATCTAATAACAAACAAGCATTACCAGTCTAATCTAATAACAAACAAGCATTACCAGTCTAATCTAATAACAAACAAACATTACCAGTCTAATCTAATAACAAACAAGCATTACCAGTCTAATCTAATAATAAACAAATATCACCAGTCTAGTGTAATAATAAACAAACATTACCAGTCTAATCTAATAACAAACAAGCATTACCAGTCTAATCTAATAACAAACAAGCATTACCAGTCTAATCTAATAACAAACAAGCATTACCTGTCTAATCTAATAATAAATAAACATTACAAGTCTAATCTAATAATAAACAAATATCACCAGTCTAGTGTAATAATAAACAAACATTACCAGTCTAATCTAATAACAAACAAGCATTACCAGTCTAATCTAATAACAAACAAGCATTACCAGTCTAATCTAATAACAAACAAGCATTACCTGTCTAATCTAATAATAAATAAACATTACAAGTCTAATCTAATAACAAACAAGCATTACCAGTCTAATCTAATAATAAACAAATATCACCAGTCTAGTGTAATAATAAACAAACATTACCAGTCTAATCTAATAACAAACAAGTATTACCAGTCTAATCTAACAACAAACAAGCATTACCTGTCTAATCTAATAATAAACAAGCATTACCAGTCTAATCTAATAACAAACAAGCATTACCTGTCTAATCTAATAATAAATAAACATTACAAGTCTAATCTAATAACAAACAAGCATTACCAGTCTAATCTAATAACAAACAAGCATTACCAGTCTAATCTAATAACAAACAAGCATTACCTGTCTAATCTAATAATAAATAAACATTACAAGTCTAATCTAATAACAAACAAGCATTACCAGTCTAATCTAATAATAAACAAATATCACCAGTCTAGTGTAATAATAAACAAACATTACCAGTCTAATCTAATAACAAACAAGCATTACCAGTCTAATCTAATAACAAACAAGCATTACCTGTCTAATCTAATAATAAACAAGCATTACCAGTCTAATCTAATAACAAACAAACATTACCAGTCTAATCTAATAACAAACAAACATTACCAGTCTAATCTAATAACAAACAAACATTACCAGTCTAATCTAATAACAAACAAATATCACCAGTCTAGTGTAATAATAAACAAACATTACCAGTCTAATCTAATAACAAACAAATATCACCAGTCTAGTGTAATAATAAACAAACATTACCAGTCTAATCTAATAACAAACAAGCATTACCAGTCTAATCTAATAACAAACAAACATTACCAGTCTAATCTAATAACAAACAAACATTACAAGTCTAATCTAATAACAAACAAACATTACCAGTCTAATCTAATAATAAACAAGCATTACCAGTCTAATCTAATAACAAACAAACATTACCAGTCTAATCTAATAACAAACAAGCATTACCAGTCTAATCTAATAATAAACAAATATCACCAGTCTAGTGTAATAATAAACAAACATTACCAGTCTAATCTAATAACAAACAAGCATTACCAGTCTAATCTAATAACAAACAAGCATTACCAGTCTAATCTAATAATAAACAAGCATTACCAGTCTAATCTAATAACAAACAAGCATTACCAGTCTAATCTAATAATAAACAAATATCACCAGTCTAGTGTAATAATAAACAAACATTACCAGTCTAATCTAATAACAAACAAGCATTACCAGTCTAATCTAATAACAAACAAGCATTACCAGTCTAATCTAATAACAAACAAGCATTACCAGTCTAATCTAATAACAAACAAGCATTACCAGTCTAATCTAATAACAAACAAGCATTACCAGTCTAATCTAATAATAAACAAGCATTACCAGTCTAATCTAATAACAAACAAGCATTACCAGTCTAATCTAATAACAAACAAGCATTACCAGTCTAATCTAATAATAAACAAGCATTACCAGTCTAATCTAATAACAAACAAGCATTACCTGTCTAATCTAATAACAAACAAGCATTACCAGTCTAATCTAATAATAAACAAGCATTACCAGTCTAATCTAATAACAAACAAGCATTACCTGTCTAATCTAATAACAAACAAGCATTACCTGTCTAATCTAATAACAAACAAGCATTACCTGTCTAATCTAATAATAAACAAACATTACCAGTCTAATCTAATAACAAACAAACATTACCTGTCTAATCTAATAATAAATAAACATTACAAGTCTAATCTAATAACAAACAAGCATTACCAGTCTAATCTAATAACAAACAAGCATTACCAGTCTAATCTAATAATAAACAAGCATTACCAGTCTAATCTAATAACAAACAAACATTACAAGTCTAATCTAATAACAAACAAGCATTACCAGTCTAATCTAATAATAAACAAATATCACCAGTCTAGTGTAATAATAAACAAACATTACCAGTCTAATCTAATAACAAACAAGCATTACCAGTCTAATCTAATAACAAACAAGCATTACCAGTCTAATCTAATAACAAACAAACATTACCAGTCTAATCTAATAACAAACAAGCATTACCAGTCTAATCTAATAATAAACAAATATCACCAGTCTAGTGTAATAATAAACAAACATTACCAGTCTAATCTAATAACAAACAAGCATTACCAGTCTAATCTAATAACAAACAAGCATTACCAGTCTAATCTAATAACAAACAAGCATTACCAGTCTAATCTAATAATAAACAAACATTACAAGTCTAATCTAATAACAAACAAGCATTACCAGTCTAATCTAATAATAAACAAATATCACCAGTCTAGTGTAATAATAAACAAACATTACCAGTCTAATCTAATAACAAACAAGCATTACCAGTCTAATCTAATAACAAACAAGCATTACCAGTCTAATCTAATAACAAACAAGCATTACCAGTCTAATCTAATAATAAACAAACATTACAAGTCTAATCTAATAACAAACAAGCATTACCAGTCTAATCTAATAATAAACAAATATCACCAGTCTAGTGTAATAATAAACAAACATTACCAGTCTAATCTAATAACAAACAAGCATTACCAGTCTAATCTAATAACAAACAAGCATTACCTGTCTAATCTAATAATAAACAAGCATTACAAGTCTAATCTAATAACAAACAAGCATTACCAGTCTAATCTAATAATAAACAAATATCACCAGTCTAGTGTAATAATAAACAAACATTACCAGTCTAATCTAATAACAAACAAGCATTACCAGTCTAATCTAATAACAAACAAGCATTACCTGTCTAATCTAATAATAAACAAGCATTACCAGTCTAATCTAATAACAAACAAACATTACCAGTCTAATCTAATAACAAACAAACATTACCAGTCTAATCTAATAACAAACAAACATTACCAGTCTAATCTAATAACAAACAAACATTACAAGTCTAATCTAATAACAAACAAGCATTACCAGTCTAATCTAATAATAAACAAATATCACCAGTCTAATGTAATAATAAACAAACATTACCAGTCTAATCTAATAACAAACAAGCATTACCAGTCTAATCTAATAACAAACAAGCATTACCAGTCTAATCTAATAACAAACAAACATTACCAGTCTAATCTAATAACAAACAAGCATTACCAGTCTAATCTAATAATAAACAAATATCACCAGTCTAGTGTAATAATAAACAAACATTACCAGTCTAATCTAATAACAAACAAGCATTACCAGTCTAATCTAATAACAAACAAGCATTACCAGTCTAATCTAATAACAAACAAGCATTACCAGTCTAATCTAATAATAAATAAACATTACAAGTCTAATCTAATAACAAACAAGCATTACCAGTCTAATCTAATAATAAACAAATATCACCAGTCTAGTGTAATAATAAACAAACATTACCAGTCTAATCTAATAACAAACAAGCATTACCAGTCTAATCTAATAACAAACAAGCATTACCAGTCTAATCTAATAACAAACAAGCATTACCTGTCTAATCTAATAATAATCTAATAAACATTACAAGTCTAATCTAATAACAAACAAGCATTACCAGTCTAATCTAATAATAAACAAATATCACCAGTCTAGTGTAATAATAAACAAACATTACCAGTCTAATCTAATAACAAACAAGCATTACCAGTCTAATCTAATAACAAACAAGCATTACCTGTCTAATCTAATAATAAACAAGCATTACCAGTCTAATCTAATAACAAACAAACATTACCAGTCTAATCTAATAACAAACAAACATTACCAGTCTAATCTAATAACAAACAAACATTACCAGTCTAATCTAATAACAAACAAATATCACCAGTCTAGTGTAATAATAAACAAACATTACCAGTCTAATCTAATAACAAACAAATATCACCAGTCTAGTGTAATAATAAACAAACATTACCAGTCTAATCTAATAACAAACAAGCATTACCAGTCTAATCTAATAACAAACAAACATTACCAGTCTAATCTAATAACAAACAAACATTACAAGTCTAATCTAATAACAAACAAACATTACCAGTCTAATCTAATAATAAACAAGCATTACCAGTCTAATCTAATAACAAACAAACATTACCAGTCTAATCTAATAACAAACAAGCATTACCTGTCTAATCTAATAATAAACAAACATTACCAGTCTAATCTAAAAACAAACAAACATTACCAGTCTAATCTAATAATAAACAAACATTACCAGTGTAATCTAATAACAAACAAACATTACCAGTCTAATCTAATAATAAAGAAACATTACCAGTCTAATCTAATAATAAACAAGCATTACCAGTCTATTCTAATAATAAACAAACATTACCAGTCTAATCTAATAATAAACAAGCATTACCAGTCTATTCTAATAATAAATAAACATTACCAGTCTAATCTAATAACAAACAAACATTACCAGTCTAATCTAATAATAAATAAACATTACAAGTCTAATCTAATAACAAACAAACATTACCAGTCTAATCTAATAATAAATAAACATTACAAGTCTAATCTAATAATAAACAAATATCACCAGTCTAGTGTAATAATAAACAAACATTACAAGTCTAATCTAATAATAAACAAATATCACCAGTCTAGTGTAATAATAAACAAACATTACCAGTCTAATCTAATAACAAATAAGCATTACCTGTCTAATCTAATAACAAATAAGCATTACCAGTCTAATCTAATAACAAACAAGCATTACCTGTCTAATCTAATAACAATCAAGCATTACCTGTCTAATCTAATAATAAACAAACATTACCAGTCTAATCTAATAACAAACAAGCATTACCAGTCTAATCTAATAACAAACAAACATTACCAGTCTAATCTAATAACAAACAAACATTACCAGTCTAGTGTGATTGACGTTCAATACAAGACTGACCCATGTCATCGACTGTGAGTATTTATGCATAAGCCACCAACAAATTCGCTCGTGTAATTGCGACAAACAGACATGTCACGTGTGAATCGACAGTAAATTGGTTTGGTACAGCAAAAATAAAATATAAAATAATAGAGAGCTCTTAAAATAAACACCCAACACCATTATAATGAAAAGACTCACATTACTTTTAGACCGTGACGTAGGCGATGTATATAAAATTACTGGAAGGTGAGGCTCTTCCATTAAGGCGAACTAACACGGCCTTAAAAAACAACATAAAGAAAACAGAAATATTATCTCTCTTTGTGATACAGTCATCAACTGGAAAACTTCTTTAAAGACAGGCACCTACGTTGTATCAAAGTACAACTTGTGTTGTCTGTTACGACATCTATAAATTAATCACATGAAAATGAATGTATTATTTCACATGGTAGAGCATCTGAGTAAGATAAATGGACAAGCCTTTCCAAATTAACAACAAATGCAGCTAAGATCTTTTCTTCATACCGTTTAGTAACTTTCCTCTAAATAACTCATTTTGGCGTCACTCTGCACCTCTTGAATAAGGCAGCCGCAAGAGCTTGACAATTATTATTGCTCTCAGATAGAAGACTATTTAAAGTTGGCCGTACCAAATAGACAGCAAGAAGAGTACCTTGCCGTTCATTATGGGAATTATTTTGATCTGCGTTTGACGAGGTTCCTTTCTCTCATAGCCCATTGATTTCTCAATTGTTAAACGTTACTGAATTGGCCAATTAAATCATGGAACTAGATTTGTTACTCAAATGGCTGGAAGAGTTCAGGAATATTCTGCCTCAACAGATGACACAGAAGTGGTGATAATATGATCAGACAAAACATGTTCTCCAACTTATTTTGTAGTAATGTGTTCACACCGAACACGTTCTCCTACTTCATATTTTGTAGTAACATGTTCACACCAAACACGTTCAGATACTTCATATTTTGTAGTAACGTGTTCACACCAAACACGTTCTCCTACTTCATATTTTGTAGTAATGTGTTCACACCAAACACGTTCTCCTACTTCATATTTTGTAGTAATGTGTTCACACCAAACACGTTCTCATACTTCACACTTTGTAGTAATGTTTTCACACCAAACTCGTTGTCCTACTCCATATTTTGTAGTAATGTTTTCACACCAAACACGTTCTCCTACTTCACACTTTGTAGTAATGTTTTCACACCAAACACGTTCTCCTACTTCACACTTTGTAGTAATGTTTTCACACCAAACTCGTTCTCCTACTTCACACTTTGTAGTAATGTTTTCACACCAAACACGTTCTCCTACTTCACACTTTGTAGTAATGTTTTCACACCAAACTCGTTCTCCTACTTCATATTTTGTAGTAATGTTTTCACACCAAACACGTTCTCCTACTCCATATTTTGTAGTAGTGTTCAGATGAAACACGTTCTCCTCCTTCATATTTTGTAGTAATGTTTTCACACCAAACTCGTTCTCCTACTCCATATTTTGTAGTAGTGTTCAGATGAAACACGTTCTCCTCCTTCATATTTTGTAGTAATGTTTTCACACCAAACTCGTTCTCCTACTCCATATTGTGTAGTAATGTCTTCAGACCAAATACCTTTATCTTAACGTATTCCAGTACATGGCTACTTATAATGTAAAAAAAGTGAACTAAGCGAAACGTAACAACTACAGATTTGAGGTTCAGCTATTCTTGCTCGTGACTGAAGTAACTAGCAACATGAGGTTACATTGTGATGATAATGAACTTCCAAAGAAGGAAAAATAGGTAACTGGTCATTTGGATGGGTGTTGAGCTTGTGAACTATTGTACTGACCAAGCTGTCTACAGATAGTAAGAATAGTGTTCTACGGGCTGGTTTAGTATGAGCACACATAATACTGTAGACACAAAGTGGTTTAGTATAAGCACACATAACACTGTAGACACAAAGTGGTTTAATATGAGCACACATAACCCTGTAGACACAAAGTGGTTTAGTATAAGCACACATAAGCCTGTAGACACAAAGTGGTTTAGTATAAGCACACATAAGCCTGTAGACACAAAGTGGTGTAGCATGAGCACACATAAGCCTGTAGACACAAAGTGGTGTAGCATGAGCACACATAAGCCTGTAGACACAAAGTGGTTTAGTATGAGCACACATAAGCCTGTAGACACAAAGTGGTTTAGTATAAGCACACATAAGCCTGTAGACACAAAGTGGTTTAGTAGGAGCACACATAACTCTGTAGACACAAAGTGGTGTAGTATGAGCACACATAACCCTGTAGACACAAAGTGGTTTAGTATGAGCACGCATAAGCCTGTAGACACAAAGTGGTTTAGTATGAGCACGCATAAGCCTGTAGACACAAAGTGGTTTAGTATGAGCACGCATAAGCCTGTAGACACAAAGTGGTTTAGTATGAGCAGACATAAGCCTGTAGACACAAAATGGTGTAGCATGAGCACATATAAGCCTGTAGACACAAAGTGGTTTAGTAGGAGCACACATAACCCTGTAGACACAAAGTGGTTTAGTATGAGCACACATAAGCCTGTAGACACAATGTGGTGTAATACAAGCACACATAAGCCTGTAGACACAAAGTGGTTTAGTATGAGCAGACATAAGTCTGTAGACACAAAGTGGTTTAGTATGAGCACACATAAGCCTGTAGACACAAAGTGGTTTAATATGAGCACACATAAGCCTGTAGACACAAAGTGGTTTAGTAGGAGCACACATAACTCTGTAGACACAAAGTGGTTTAGTATGAGCCCACATAACCCTGTAGACACAAAGTGGTTTAGTATGAGCACGCATAAACCTGTAGACACAAAGTGGTTTAGTATGAGCACGCATAAGCCTGTAGACACAAAGTGGTTTAGTATGAGCACACATAAGCCTGTAGACACAAAGTGGTTTAGTATGAGCAGACATAAGCCTGTAGACACAAAGTGGTGTAGCATGAGCACATATAAGCCTGTAGACACAAAGTGGTTTAGTATGAGCCCACATAACCCTGTAGACACAAAGTGGTGTAATACGAGCACACATAACCCTGTAGACACAAAGTGGTTTAGTATGAGCACACATAAGCCTGTAGACACAAAGTGGTGTAGCATGAGCACACATAAGCCTGTAGACACAAAGTGGTTTAGGATGAGCACACACAACTCTGTAGACACAAAGTGGTTTAATATTAGCACATAAGTCTGAAGACACAAGGTGTGACCATTGTTTTCTTCTTGTTCTCACAATTCTTTGTTATGGACCTGACGAGCCACAGACAGTGCTTTACCTCATTACCATCAAACTGATAACAGCGTCCACAACTGAAGACTGGCCAGGTGGATTAAGGTGTTCGACTCACAATCTGCCGATCGTGGGTTCGAAGCCCCGTCGCACGAAACATGCTCGCTCTTTCAGCCGTGGGGGCGTTATTATGCGAGGTCAATTCCATTATTCGTTGGCAAATGAGTAGCCCAAGAGTTGGCGGTGGATGGTGATGACTAGCTGCCTTTCCTCTTGTCTTGTACTGTTAACTTAGGGACAGCTAGCTTTCGTGTAGCTTTGCGCGAAATTAAAAAAACTAGAAGCTGTTAACATCATAGACAATAGGGATTGTTTTCTATTGTTACAGGTGTTTCTTTCGTTACAATTTACCATATGATAAAATCATCATAATATAACCAGATTGAAGTACTTGTTCTACGATAATGAAAAACGTACCTCAGTACTATAATGGAAATTATTCTTGAAATGGTACACTGTGGTTGGAGATTACGTTCTCACGACGAACTATACCAATGCCATTTATTAAATCTTACAAGTGTCAATTGTTTAACTCGTTTGTGGAAGTCTGTGGAAACATAAATGTACAGAATTTTTGTTATTCAATGATAACAGTTCTGAAGTTACCATAAATATCCAGTTTCATAATGTGGTACACATGTGGTCGTGCACACGTATTCCAGGAATTTTTGTATTTTTTTCTAGACTGTTCAGACTTAGTTTTATTCTGGTTCCTATTTTCTATACAAGTGTGAGGTTACTTACAGTTTCTTTTTATGTGATTATGTTAGTTGTATTTTTGCATTATTTTGGTGTACTCAGTTTAACTTAAAGGTGTTTGTTTCACTGCCTATTTTTTAGTGTTTGTTATTCAGTACAAACGGCTATCTGTGTTCAGGGGTATCGAAACTCGGTTTCTAGCGACACAAATCCGCAGAAAGACGCTGTGCTTCCGAGGAGCTGTTTTACTGCAAAGACCTTCGGTGGTAATTGCTTGTTTTTGGTACCATGGGGATGTGGTTAAGCAAGTTTTATTTTTGTTTTTCTAAAGAATTTTGAGTTTAATGTTTTGATTTATCGAACGTTTATTATTGTGTTAAATAATAATTAAAGAAATTTGACAGATTTTGTGATTATTCTTTTATTGTTAACACTATTTTTTATTCATTTGGTTCTGTGTTAAAGGGTCTACTTTTGTGAAACATGTTTCTCAGTATTAAAGGATTATTTCATATTTCTTTGCTTGATGTTAATATTTTACCTTTTTAAAGGGTTACTTTGATACATCTCAATACGTAAAGTAAGCTTTACGTTGAGGGATTTTTCCTTCTTTGAAGGGTATTTTTGTATTAATGAATGTCATAGTCAATTGGTATTTGTTACTATATTTTTATTGGATAACGTGCAGGACACTACCCTTTATTACAATTTACTTTTTCACATCTGGACTTAGTCACGATTCTGAGCAAGTGGTTCCACTGGAGAGAGGAGACAAATTATACCGTTTCTTGAGTCACATGTGATTAAAGTTAAGACTTGTTGTGGCTTTTTAACCTGGAAATGAAGGGAGGTGAAAATTAGCTTTTTAACCTGGAAATGAAGGGAGGTGAAAATTGGCTTTTTTAACCTGGAAATGAAGGGAGGTGAAAATTGGCTTTTTTAACCTGGAAATGAATGGAGGTGAAAATTGGCTTTTTTAACCTGTAAATGAAGGGAGGTGAAAATGTGATATGGGATAGTGCCACATACTTTCTACTTTGGTTAATAAGCATTTTCCTTTTTTTAAATTCAGTTAGCATGTAGGAAGATATTTTAAATAAACACATTTTCACTTCTTTACAGATGTGACCTCATTCACTAATCCGCAACAAACCAAACTTATTACAGAAAAGATAGCACGAGATATTATGAATAGGAAGTAGTCTTTTCTGACGTCAAACTGTGTAATGGCTCGGGGCTTCTCTACCATAACAAGCATGAAAATCGCACGTATAGTAGAATTTCTATGCAAACCTTTTAATATATTTTCTTCTAGGATATTAAAGGCCATGTTCTGCTCATACTAGGCAAATTTTCGTACAGACTTGACAGGACTTTAGAAAGTTTTGTAATGTTTATAACTTAACTTTTATTATAGAAGTCATGGGACCGAAGTAAAGATGACAATAAATTGCTACCATATTGGACGTAAATTCATATAGGCATAGCTTTTGCTAGAGAATCACCAAGATTTACATTCATTTTTCACGTATGTGCTGAGAAATCATGCAATACATCATAGTCAGGACATGAAGAAAGTCTTGACAAAGAATCTTATTCCATCCTGTCAACAATGACAATCACACTAGATGCAAGTAAGTTAATCAACATTGTACGACCCGACTTAGTCCTACAAGTCAACGTTAAAGTCCTACAGGTCGAGAATATATCACAAATTTAGTCCAGACGTTTTTGTTTAGACCCTAAAACAATTCAAAACCAATGAAAGCAATGATGATTACAGGTATTTTGTAGCCAATCGAGTACATCTTGTCAAACTGTGAAAAGTAAGATGTGAAACTATAGTTTACTCGACGACACAAAGTTTTTTTTAGTGACTAGGTCGATTTTTCATGCTTTATCAGAGTTAAATTTAAAATTCAGATATATTACATCATATGATATTGCATCTTAAGTCCTCCTGGCTTGTAAGACCAATTTCTTCAGCACATACTATATATTTTACATAGATAAGCCCTCTATTTTAAAAACCACCTCCTGGACAAGCCACATTTTTTATAAAACATTCCTCACTGGTCCATTCCACCAACCAGTGCTTGTATTGGTTTTTATCATAGCATTATATTACAGGAAGCCCTAAATACCTACAGGTATTATCAAGATCTGTACAATATAATTGCGACAAGATACGTTGTATATACAGGTAGTACAAACCATACTCAAAATAGGAACTGCACAGTCTATAGTATGACAAGCCTTGTCAATGTTATTCAGGTCTTCACGTTTTACTGACGTAACCATTTAATTCTACATACTGTGTCTTTCGGAAACCTATAAAACATTAACTCCTAATTCTTTCTCCGATTGTAAGTATAGCTAACTGCCGCACAGTTTATTATCAAGTATTTGAAATGACAATCAGCTGTGCAGCAGTTAGGAACTACTTGTGATCACTAGGTTGTCTCTGATATATCCAAAAGGACAGTTTGCTGATGGATATATGCACGACGTCACGCACATAGAGTCTATAGTCTCTACCTTGTTTCCCACTTTAATCTTAGCACTGTTGTAGTTTACCTTACAAAGGAGCACATACTAGAATAGTGAGAGAAAGAGAGAACTCACAAATAAGGTTTGTTATTTTCACTAGTCTAATACACAACACACAAACAGACACACTCGTTTATTTTGTTTATTTGTGTGACGCGAATAAAGGCTATTCTTGTAATCTTCCCAGAATTCACTTAGACTGAAAATAAAAACACGTGCGTGGTCACTTTATATTCTTCAAACTCTATGTTAGCTGACTTTAAATGCAATGAGAAATGTGCATGCCAGGAAATAATACAGTATGAAATATTGTTTGATATCAAATGTTCGCAGTCGTGCTAATTCTGCTAGACTGAACAGAAACAAAAAAACAAGCAAGTAAAACAAAACAATTAGTAGTAATTACGACTCCGTAATTTTATTTCAAATACTGTCGTGCACTTACAAATTGAACAAGTTCTGTTTATTACTACGAATGACCCTTTAATGAGTTTTACTTAAATCATATATAAAATAATAAACTACATCGACAAACAACACCAGAAGTTGAAACTTACAATTAACACATAAAGGTACAAGTACATTGGGTGGGGGATATCCATACCTTTAAGGTACAACCACATAGATCCAAAAACAGATCAAATACGCTAATGTCTCAGCTTATAAAGTGAGAGACAACCTAAGTATTATGTATCTTTGTTCCCTTAAACAGCTGGTTACAATATTTCCTTCTTTACCGGTGCTCAACCAACAATGTCCTTAATATCCATTCAATTGGTTTTCTTAACATGAACCTTAAGTAATATAACACTTTACTACCACTTCTCAGGATACTGCAGTGTGATATACACTCGACATGTCAGAATACTGCATTACTAAGTAACTATTCAGTGATGTTTCAGGTTGGTGTATTACGATATAAACATTCAGTGACTTGAGACACAACAAACACTAATTTCTCACGCTACTGCAGTGCAATACACAATATAAACACCCAGTGACTCACCAGGAAATTTAATTAAAAAACTTGTGTGAAATTAGTGAATAATTTTACATCAATGACACCATATCTACTGTTTCCAGTAATGAGGCCTTGTGCCCAATAATAGAACACTTCAGGCCTTCTGGGATGTTATTTATATTAGCAAACTGCTTGAACAAGAACTGACATTTCAGAACATTTCAGGAAACAACTTAAGCACTCGACTTTTCAGGATGTTGGAGTAAGTAATATAAATATTGAGTTTTCAGGTTGATGCAGTGAATAACATATTCACAGGTATTTTTATGGTGATGAATGAATAATAAGTTATCACCACTTTACAGGGAACTGTACTGATGTAAACTAGATTATGTTAGTGTACTGGTGACTACCTGTCATTATTAGGAAGGTTTAATGACTACAGTATTCACTTATTTAAAATCAAATTATTATTTTATTGATTTATTTTACTTCCACTAATCTATACATTATTCATAACTGGAAATTGATTAGACTTATCTTCATGATCCTAGAAGTGGTCACATGACAACAGTATCACACAGAAGACAACACTAACTACTTCTGTATGAAAGTAAGAATGTAATATATACATTCTGTGACTTAAGTGTTACACTGAGTAATATAAACACAGACCAGTTTTTCGTGATGGTGTAGTGAAACAAATTCACTTATGATGCAAGCCTTTCCTATTCAATCATTACATGAATCCACAAAACTCACTGTATCAGTTGTCTGTGACCTTTTACTTTTATGTAACCTAAACATGAATAAAAAATTTGAGCTAAGAACTATATTCACCCTAATTCTTATAGCTCAAAATACAAAGATTTAAAGTTAACTACACCTACCTGATAATACAGCAAAGGGTTTAAAAACCAAAATATTAAAAACATCAGTACTATAAAAACATCTCTTTTATAGCATACACATTTTATAATTTCTTGATAGGTTTGAATTAAAAGGAATCTAGGACTCTACAGTACCATTTCAGGCATTTGAAATTGTTTACTTAAACAATGTCCCATATTAGCACCTTCTCAGTAATATTCAGATTTAGTCCTTATTGGCTAATAATAAAAATATTGTAACTTCACACAAGCAAAGTAGATTACACATGTGTTAATCTGAAACACATGTTACACAAACTAAGCTTCAATAAAACTAATACATACAAAAATTTACACATTAATTCACCAGTTACATCCCATTGTTGCACAAGCACATTAAACAAAACACGATCACCATTAAAAGCATAAAACAAAATAAAATCCCAATACAAACTTTTGTTTACTGTGAAAAAAAAATCATTAAATTTTGTTTTCTAGTCATAATACAAGATAAACAAGTAATTATTGATGAAAAAATTAAATTCCAATTTCTAAGAGAAATAATTAGTGTTTCATATAAAGCACAAAGCTACATAAAGAGCTATCTGTACTCTGCTCACCACAAGTACCAAAAACCAATCATTGTGTTGTAAGTCTGCAAAGACAATATTAAAGAAAAACAAACTTGTGAATACAACAGTTTAGTAGTATAAAAGAAACCCAGTGTTTAACAAACTTGTGAATACAACAGTTTAGTAGAAGCATAAAAGAAACCCAGTGTTTAACAAATTTGTGAATACAACAGTTTAGTAGTAGTATAAAAGAAACCCAGTGTTTAACAAACCTGTGAATACAACAGTTTAGTAGTAGTATAAAAGAAACCCAGTGTTTAACAAACCTGTGAATACAACAGTTTAGTAGTAGTATAAAAGAAACCCAGTGTTTAACAAACCTGTGAATACAACAGTTTAGTAGTAGTATAAAAGAAACCCAGTGTTTAACAAACATGTGAATACAACAGTTTAGTAGTAGTATAAAAGAAACCCAGTGTTTAACAAACCTGTGAATACAACAGTTTAGTAGTAGTATAAAAGAAACCCAGTGTTTAACAAACCTGTGAATACAACAGTTTAGTAGTAGTATAAAAGAAACCCAGTGTTTAACAAACCTGTGAATACAACAGTTTAGTAGTAGTATAAAAGAAACCCAGTGTTTAACAAACATGTGAATACAACAGTTTAGTAGTAGTATAAAAGAAACCCAGTGTTTAACAAACCTGTGAATACAACAGTTTAGTAGTAGTATAAAAGAAACCCAGTGTTTAACAAACCTGTGAATACAACAGTTTAGTAGTAGTATAAAAGAAACCCAGTGTTTAACAAACCTGTGAATACAACAGTTTAGTAGTAGTATAAAAGAAACCCAGTGTTTAACAAACCTGTGAATACAACAGTTTAGTAGTAGTATAAAAGAAACCCAGTGTTTAACAAACATGTGAATACAACAGTTTAGTAGTAGTATAAAAGAAACCCAGTGTTTAACAAACCTGTGAATACAACAGTTTAGTAGTAGTATAAAAGAAACCCAGTGTTTAACAAACCTGTGAATACAACAGTTTAGTAGTAGTATAAAAGAAACCCAGTGTTTAACACTCCTACGAAAAGTGGGGCCTAATAGGCCCCAGAGCAACTTGGAAAGGTTATTAATATTAGGCTAATAATTTTGTATTTAAATGAAATTGCCATTTAAATCCATTAATGAATGGATTAACGAGATTCCCACTGTCTCTATCTACTATCTAGCGAAACCACAGCCAGGAGAACGGGCTTGGAAAAATCATGACTAGAAACGTCTTTTCGTAGGAGTGTTAACAAACTTGTGAATGCAACAGTTTAGTAGTAGTATAAAAGAAACCCAGTGTTTAACAAATTTGTGAATACAACAGTTTAGTAGTAGTATAAAAGAAACCCAGTGTTTAACAAATTTGTGAATACAACAGTTTAGTAGTAGTATAAAAGAAACCCAGTGTTTAACAAACCTGTGAATACAACAGTTTAGTAGTAGTATAAAAGAAACCCAGTGTTTAACACTCCTACGAAAAGTGGGGCCTAATAGGCCCCAGAGCAACTTGGAAAGGTTATTAATATTAGGCTAATAATTTTGTATTTAAATGAAATTGCCATTTAAATCCATTAATGAATGGATTAACGAGATTCCCACTGTCTCTATCTACTATCTAGCGAAACCACAGCCAGGGGAACGGGCTGGAAAATCATGACTATTTTGTAGGAGTGTTAACAAACTTGTGAATGCAACAGTTTAGTAGTAGTATAAAAGAAACCCAGTGTTTAACAAATTTGTGAATACAACAGTTTAGTAGTAGTATAAAAGAAACCCAGTGTTTACACTACACTGCTTGATGTCTATTTTTAATTCAAAGTATTCTTTAATTTAGTTTTAAGCAATTATTTTGTCACCAAGTAAGGTACTAAAAACACATTTTAATTGCTTTGTATGTAAAGTAAAATGGTTTTTTTTTTTCCTATAATCATTCACCATGATGGATCACATACCCTACTACGCTCTGGATCAAATATTCATTTTCTAACCATTCCAATAAGATTTCTGTATGTATTAATTCTACAATATAGGTAAAGTTTGAGAAACAAACTAATAGTTCAGAAGTGTTAATGACCAATATCCTGATTGTATAAAATACATATTTTGATGACTAAACAACAATGTTTATTACTACATAGTCGTTAACTTATTCAAGCAGTATCACTTTAAACAGAATTAAAAACTTATTAAAAAAATAAAAACCATGCCATTTCCTTGCTACATGACTAGTTGCTACCAAATAGTGGTAGAAATTATTTATCTCATAATATCCATGTCATGAGTTTTGAAGAAAGGTGACAAATGAGTAATACTTTATATTCTGAATGTCATTTGATGTTAATATTTCTAATTCCTGATGTAATTTGAATCAAGAATTATCAGTAAACAGTTATCATAATCCTTAGTTATAATTATTGTGTTAAAGGTCTTATTTAATATGAAGTTAAAACAATTAAACATTAAAAGATAACCTCACAACCAAGCACTCAAATAGATTAGAAGCTGTGAATATTTAAACAAATGAAGTCAATGTAAAAAGAGAAATATAAAGATGTGGTTTGGAAACGTTAACAAAAGCTGCCTTCTAAGGTTAGTAGCCTATATTTTAATTGAAAATTAAATGTAAGTAATAAACTTAGTATTTACAATGTATAATATCTATACTCAATTAAAAATAAGAAGTACTACCTAACCATCACATTCTTCTAACAATCCTTGTAAATCAATACACCAACAACAGAACAGCTAAAAAATATCAAATGTGGTGGTTACAATTACAACAACATTTGTGTGTTTACACATTATTCACATCATCAGTTCCAACATGAAACCTTTTTAATTCTTCAAGAGGTTGTAGTGGTCGTTTGGGCCACACTTTTGCCTTTTTCAGATCCATACCGTTTTTCCAAAGCTTCTCCATTTTCATTATATATGGGTAAATATTTTGCTCTATCCACTCGGATACAGTGTATTCATCATACACTTCACGCAGAGCATCACGAGCTGTGCGTACTAATGACGTTAATGGGTAGTAAACTGACGTGTATTCTGTAAGACCTTCATCTACACGCATGATACTGGTTAAGTTATGACGAACGTTGTAGTCTGTGAGCCAAGCTTTGTGAATTGTGACATCATAGAGGTATTCATTAACTTTCTTAATGGCTTCATCATGGTGCTGTGTCATCCTAAATACTGGAGAGCCAGGAAAAAAACAACCAGATGCTCTATTCCACAAGTGAAGGTCACTTTCAAAATCCACTGATCCAGAAGGATAAATGGTACATTGAAGTATCTTGTGAAATTTGTTGAAAATCTGTTGGTCAAAGTATCCTTGGGTGACAGTTAACAAATTAACCACTAATGATGGTACACCAGATGGCAGAAGTTCACAGAGAGTTCCAAAATGGTCATACCTCTGCCACCCTGCCAAGACTATTCCTCGGAAAGATTCAAATTTGTTGAACTGTTCACTCATGGCTTCTAACCATGCCTCATTATTCTCCAAGTGCATCTTCACATTAGGAATGGTTAGTGTCTCACCAAAGGCACCCTTGAAGGCACTTGCTGCCCATATGAAAGGAAATACTTCACTGTAGGTTATCCAGACACTGTAGGGCACAAAGCGATAAATGTCCTTCACATAGGTCCAAATCATAGGCTCCAAGAGAGATCCAAGACGAAATTCTTTCAGTGTTTCAGTGGGGATGTTTCGAAGCATGTCATCCCATATTATGGGAATGACATTGTGTTTCTGTCGCACATAGGTGGCTATCTTAGCTACATGCTTGAGAAATAGAGTATCCCTGTCATAATGAGCACATTTGTCACAGTACCCAAGGTGATATACTTCATCACAACCAATGTGTAACCATTTAGTTTTGGGATGCATCATTAAAACTTGATCAATCATTGATTCAATCAAACTCGCAGACTCATTTCTTGAAGGACATACTGACTGTGGAAATTCATCTACCTCTCTTAGATGTCTGAATTCTTCTAGCTTTAAGACAAATTCCATGTGACCAAATGTTTGGACAAGTGGAATGACTTCAAATTTATAAGACTTTGCAAGTTTCAAGATAGCTTTTATATCATCTTTACTATATGCATTTCCAGCTGCAAAAGATGACAATGGGCCCCAAAAGGGAAACATGTCTTCATATTCTAAAATGATTCCATTGGATCCAGCTTCTTTCAAGATTGGGAACAACTGCTTAAGGTAGCTTAATTTTGGAGGGGCTCCTTTCATGTCAAGATGAACTAGTCTATAACCTGGAATATAAGGTTGCTTATCTACCTTGAATTGAGCAATGTTCTGACCTTGCCAATTACGAGAATTCATGTCACCTTTAGAATGTGCCATATTACCAAACAAGTGGTCACTTCTTTTCTGTTGATCTTCTAAATGCATTGGAATATTGTCTCCATTTGGTAATTCTTTGGCAATTTGTAGGGCAGTATCATCATGTAGTAATTGGGGTTGTCTTATTACGGACCCTGATAAAGAATCTGCAAGACTATCAGGTCTGTTATCCTTGGATAAACTTGCTAAGCCAGACAGATTCCTTCTGGGAGGGACTTCTTGATGCTCCTTGGAACCTTGCAAACCAAGTGGAAAGTCTTGACGATTTTCAAAAATGTTTTTAGAACTGTTTTCACTGTGACCTCCAACTGAACTGTACTGCAAGCATATAATAAGAAGAAAGGTTACCATAACAGCCATTATCATCAGGGACTTTCTTCTCCAAGCTGAAACCACCAGATGATGGGCATAGCGAACTGAGAGCTGGTTCATGTCAACCATTTTCCCGTTTGAATGTCATCCACACCTTAATATTGCATGTGAAAAAGAAAATATTAGGCTTAACTGAAATAAAGAAGAATATTTGACACAACTTGTTTTGTTTATACATGTTCATGGATCGTATATATGCTAGCTATATGATTTAACACATTTATGGATATTATACAGGAAATTTCAGTTTAACCATTAAACAATTCAGGATAAGTATTTTAAGAAGATTAGATTTCTGTACTTATCTTCAAGTTGTGCAACATACAAGTATAAAGCTCATACAACATAATACACTCAAAACTAATAAATGGAGGCTTGAAACTAGAGATGGTTGATTGGTTGGTTGATTTAGTGTTTTATGGCACAAAGCAGCTAAGCTATCTGTGCCAAACGTCCGTTAAAAAGGTAAAACTAAAGTAAATTTAGTAAAATTCATAAAAGGAGATAAAGGTAAAACAAAACATCACTTAAAACATAAACAGCATAAAACCAATGTTGACATCCAGTCTACAATATTAAGAGAGAAACTACAGAGAGAGAAGTTGTAAATGACTTTCTGTAGCATAATGGTAATTATCATAACCTGCCAGGAAGACTAACAGGTAAGTACAAGAACCACCATCAGTCATCTGAAGTTGGCCTTTCCAGTCCTGGTTCCAGGTTTTGTGTCATTACAGCCATAATCAGAAAGTAAAGTAATAAAAGCGTTAAAAGACATGTAGCAAAACTGTAATAATAACTCGCCAGGACGACTAACGGGTAGTTCAAACGAATAGTTCAAAACAGCAGCGTTAGTCACCTCAAGTTGGCCTTTCCAGTCCTGGTGTTGAGTTATTTAATGTTAGCACCATTTTCTAATTTCAAATTGAACTTGAGAAATTGTGATTCTTAAAAGGAAACCACAATAAAAAAGGTTTAATGAAGAAATATAAAACACTTAAATGGCATTAAAAAGATAAATGGCTGTTAAAAAACTAAAAACTTTATCAAGGTGGACAGCGTCACCATCACCAATAACACTGTCTAAAGTTATGGAAAAACCTTGGGACAGAACATGTTTAAAATGGTGCCATTGTTGAGAGTCATAACTATGGTAAGAAAGTAAAATGTGGCTTATTGTGATCCGAATGTTACACAAACTACACACTGGTGCATCAGTTCCAGATAAAATAAAACAATGAGTTAAAAAACTCTGACCAATGCGTAGTTTCGTCAGAACAACTTCCTCCTCCTGATCCTTACAAAAGCAATACGGCCAAAGTCCAATATAAGGTTTTATTTGGAAAAGCTTGTTTTCACGTTGCTCACTCCAAGTCACCTGCCAGCTGGCACGGAGCCGAGCCTTGAATACAGGACCATAGTCCATGTATGCATTAGGCACAGTGGTGCTAGTACCAGAGCAGATAGATTTAGCTGCTGTGTCTGCAAGCTCGTTCCCATGAATACCAACGTGGCCTGGTATCCAGAAAAACTGGATAGAAGTAGATGTTAATGAGAAATGGGCCAGTCGGTTTTGAATATCAGCGAGAACAGGGTGTGAACTAACGTGAAGTGATTCCAATAGAGAACTAAGCAAATCAGTATAAATAATGCAGTTGGAGTACTGCTTAGCTTCAATATGATCCAGGGCAAGAGAAATGGCGTACAGTTCAGCAGTGGACACAGAAGCTGTAGAGGGGATTCTTCGAGCAACCACCAAACCACAACAAACCATAGCAGAGCCCACAGATTTACCTGATTTGGAACCATCCATATAAATTGGAATGGAATAATTGTTCGAAAGATGTTCAGTAAAGTAAAGACAATACATCCAATCGGGAGTATCTGCTTTTCTCAGATGACTTAAAGATCGGTCACATTTGGGGACTGTAATAAGCCATGGTGGGATGGGCTGACCAGTGGATTCTGCAATGTTATGCAAGGACAGACCCAATTCATCCAATTGCGCCTGGACGAGAAGGCCAAAAGGAGCAATGGCAGATCGTCTGTTCTGAAAACGTATGGCTCTTCAACTGGTGGTAGAGAGGACACGGAGGATGTTCAGTGCTCTTGTGCATTTGACCCATAGCTGCTTAATGTGAGGTATAAGTGTCAGCTTACAGTCAAAGATAAGCCCCAGGGACCACAGGCAGGGAAACTTCACCGATACAGAGTTCAGGATCAGGGTGAATACCCCATTGACAGCAAAAGTGCATGCAAGCAGTTTTAGAGACAGAGAAATTAAAGCTGTTTGCCATGGTCCACTTCAGTACACAACTGAGGGCAGTTTGTAGTTGCCGCTTAATACATCTCATGTTCGACAACTGACACGAGATGTGAAAGTCGTTGACATAGAACCCATTTGCAACAGTGAGAGGGAGTTGTTCAGTGATGGCATTAATCTTTATACTGAAAAGTGTGACACTCAAAACACAGCCCTGAGGGATCCCAAGTTCCTGTAGAAAAGAACAGGAAAGTGTCAAACCCAACTAGAGATGTGTTTGTTTTTTAATTTTGTGCAAAACTACACGAGGGGTATCTGCTTTAGCCGACCCTAATTCAGCAGTGTAAGACTAGAGAAAAGGCAGCTAGTCATCACCATCTACTGCCAACTCTTGGGAAACTCTTTTACCAACAAATAGTGCAACGGATTGTAACATTATAATGCCACCACAGCTGAAAGGGTTAGCATGTTTGGCATGACGTGGATAACAAAATGATATAAAAGTTGCTGGGTGCTAACATGTTACTGTGCAGCTCAACCATTCACTCTCTCTTAAGCAGACAACTACACGTGCTTATGTAGCGTGGCAAGAGCTGTAAATCAGCCTGTTCTACAGGGTGTTCAGAAAGTCACTGTGCAGTTTTGTAATCATATTTTATTCAGTCTATTTCAAGCCAGCAACTGATAGCGGTGTTTAGAAACAAAATATGAAGGAACCAAGCCTGTATTGATGCCAACAGGGGTCACTTTCAACATTGTTTATAACTGTCATTCATGTTTACCTTCTGTATTCTATACTGAAACATGTCTGTTAATAACTATATAAGTGCACAGTGACTTTCCAGACACTCTGTATATTGAAAAAAATATGAAGAAAAAATCAAGTACAGGGAGCAAAAACCCAGACTAGTATCCCAAAGCAAACCCAAGACCCATCTAACTGAACCTAACTACCAGGAATAGTTTCGTTTATGATGTAGTAGGATGTCCTGAACTATACTGCTGGGTAACAACAGCTCAGCCCCACTTCAAGTAAAGGTACATTCACTCACTTTTGTACAATGGAATTAGACTGCTAGATGATGGAACTTCCCTCATGGAAAATGTTGATGAAAAATGACAACTAAAACAAGATGAAAGTCAGGGTAAGCTGTGGTGTAAGTAATGAGACACTAATGTGGTGGAAGTCATCTACATCCCTACCTGCAATAAATGCAAATGAAGAGTGGAGGATAGATGGTGATAATAAGACTACTATAGTGGAAAGTAAATCCACTGAAAATATTAGAGGGTAAAGAAACCACTGTGGGAACAGTTCAGGCCCAGACAAAAGAGACAACAAACCACAAGGGCTTTAGCTTACGATCACCAGATTGTGTTGTCAATCTGTCAGTTTTCAAGAGACAAAAAGAAAGTATATAGTCAGGAAAAGATGTTTCATGAGCAAATGCCTCTCTATCAGAAGGAACAAGAAAAAATCAGAGCTGTTTGAATGTAGCATAAGTAAACCAGACTAGATAAAAGATGATATGGTTGGGGGAAAGCCACCAGCTTGAAGATGTATAGAGAGAGAAACCTTGCCATTGGAGACAAGATGGTGGAAATGGATCAGGTGCCAAGAAACAGAACAGAGCAATGAAAAGATGTATTTGTTAAGCAAAACCCAACATAAAGTGCCACTTGTGCTGTGCTAATTACAGATATGGAAACCTACATGTACAGGTGGAAAAAACCCATATGAGAGTTTCTGAATCTCAGTAACATCAAACAGAAGCACGAAGAGAAAGGTAAAGGTAGAGATAAGTTCAGAACCATGTATGGTCAAATAAGCCACCATCACCAAGAAAGGTCATGTGAAGATGGAATATCTCTGAAGGTACTTGAATTAATGGACTAGAAACCACTGAAGGGGATACATATAGACACATTCAAGAAGAAAGGTCTAAATGAAAAAAAAAGTATCCAAAAAAGACTTTTCCAGAAAATGGAGATCCAAGAGCTCTGGTGTCCTTAACACAAAAGATGATAAAAACTGCCCCACATACAAAGTAATAATGACCTCCAAGTGAATGAAATGCAATGTGAGTTGAGACGCATAGCTGGACCAGCCACCCAAAATGAAACAATTCCTGAATGAGAATAAAGGGAGCTATGTTAAAAAGTATGAACTAAACATTATTTATCATTAAATACTTCAAGAATGTAACCTCTGAATACAAACACATTGGATATACACAAAAAGACAGGGTCATGGCCAACTTGAAGGTAGGGAAAGATGAATCAAAGAAAGCAAAAGGCAGGCAGGAAAAGCAGAAGGGTGAAAGTACATGACACTTTAAATCAGGTCATCACTGGGGAAATCATCTACACAAGAGTGATAAAAACTATTCTTCAGAAACTGAGAAATGATCAAAGTTATGTCAGCTGGTAAAGATGTTATCTGGCTAACACCCCCCATTAATGTGAGAACAATCAGATATGTGTGGTAGAGGATTTGTTCTATGGGGAAAATCCTAAGAAAGCATCTGTGGAACTCAATATGTTGTATAGCAAAGGGAGTCCCAACCCACCAGTATACAAACTGGAAGAACTAAAGCCAAAGGGTTACTATTCCATACAAATTACTTCCAAGATCTGTGATGGCCAACTGTCAAAAAAAAAGAGACCATGAATAGTAACAAAATGATAAAAGCACAGACAGTATGCAATAAGAAATCCATGAGAGGAGATGGCTGCTGAAGAGCTACATTATTTCAAGAAACCAATGTAGATACCTTAAAAATACAAGTCCTGAAGAGGAAACCTGACAAAGGACATCTCCAAAACAAAGAAACCAAAGTAAATTAGACAAATAGAAGAAAAACAAAAGTAGCATTAACACATGTAGATGTGGGAACTTTGTTTAAAGTTGAGGACATACATTGGAATTAGCACAGCAATGCACAAAAAGTAATAGTCCTTTTATAGAAGTGAGCTGCATTTCTAAATACTAACTTTCCCACCCTTAAAGTCTGATAATTAGCAGCTTAATTAACACTACTTGGAATAAAACAACCTTTTCTCCAATTGAATCGCATGCATTTATATTAATACACACATCACTACATTCAATGGTTTTAGAAGATACAGAAAGATTCCATCTCCCTTTGGTCTACTATAACTCTTTCTAGAACTGTATAATAACTAATGAAAGTAAATTAAAACTAGTTTGTACCTGATGAAGAAAGGTCCCCACCAATCAAAAGTACTTGGGTTACAGGGTTTTTATTTTGTGTCAAAACTAATTTATTCACAATTTTACCTTCCACTTTTCTTTCCACCTACACACTTTGGAAATGAATATACTTGTGTGTATTAAAGCATAAAACAAACTAGATACTTGGAGAAACTGGTCAAACTCTCAGTGAACTATTGATAATACAAAAGAAAATCAGTGTAATACACAAGTCTTAAGCATTTGTTTGGAAGATATTAGTTACTCTTTAAAAGATTCAGAACAAGATAAATATGAAAAACTCAGTAGTTTGTGGGTTAGTTTAAAAAATAAATTAGTCTCAAATACAAACCTTAATAGAAAACATCAGTGTGACGCATGCTTTAACTTAAATTATTAACAAAATGCAAAAATCCTTCAAGAAAACCTTGTTAATTGACTACCTTATAACACAAAAAACTGCTTAACATTCATGACTGGCAATTTAGAAAACAAAATATCAGTATGGAAAACATTCTTGAATGACTATTCATAATGTTGTTACAAAAGCTTGTAGAATCAAAATTATCATACCCTATAAATCAAACACTTCTGAAACGTCCAATTTTCAAAAACATTGTGCATATTGTCAGTGATGTCGAGAAAAAACCCGCTTGTAGAGAAATATATATGTAATAACAGCTCGTTGAGAGAATTTTTTTACGTAGAGGAGTGAACAACATTTCGACCTTCTTCGGTCATCGTCAGGTTCACAAAGAAAGAAAGAGGTAACTGACAGGAAGCTGACCATATGTTTGAAAGGGGTTGTGTAACTGAGTGTCAGAATGTAGAGGGCAGTGTTAGATGTTTGAATATATAATTTTATATTATTTATTATTATTTATTTTTAATATAGGTATAAAGGTGTTCCTTTGTATTGGTTTATTTTGGGTTTAAGTTCTTATATAAGTAAGGCTTCTTTAATTTTGCGTTTGTTTATGTTTGTTTCTTTATTTAGTATTTGAGTGTTTTCTATGGTTATGTTGTGTTTATTTGACTTGCAGTGTTCGAAAACGTGTGAAGGTGACTTTATGTTCTTTGAATCTGGTTTTCATTTTTCTACTTGTTTCTCCAATATAGAAGTCGTGGCAGTTATCACATTGTATTTTATAAATAATGTTGGTGTGGTGTTTGTCAGTGTAGTTTTTACATAGTATAGACCTCAGTTTTGTGCCGGGTTTTTGAATAAATTTGGTATTAACTGGAATGTCATATTTTGTTACTAATTTTTGCCAAATGTTGGTTATTTTTCTGCTGATGTCAGGAATATATGGTATACAGCAGTATATGGTTTCATGATTTTTTGATTCGTGAGATATATTTACTTTTGTTGGTTGATTTTGCTTTCTGTCTAGGTGTGTGCGTGATAATGTTTTCTACGGTTTGTGGAGGAAACTTATTGATGTTGATAAAGTATTGTTTTATTTTGTCTAATTCATCGTTAGTTTTATCTGGTGAGCATAGTTTTATGGCTGTGTTTATTTGGTTTCTTAGTATGTTGAGTTTTTGTTTTGTTTCATGTGCTGAGTCCAAGGAATGCATAGTCCAGTATGGGTGATTTTTCGATGGATTTCTGTTTTAAATTGTGTATCGGTTCTTGTAATTCTGAGGTTAAGAAATGATATTTGATTGCTTTCTTCCTGTTCACATGTGAAGTTAATGTTGGGATGTATAGAGTTAATGTGATTGAAAAAATTAAGTATGTGTTCTGTAAATCTGAATCCCGCATACATGTAATCTACATATCTGTACCAGTATAGTGGTGGATATAATGCTGTGTTAATTGCTTGCGTTTCAACTTGTGTCATAAAAATATTGGCTAGAACTGGTGATACTGCATTGCCCATGCTTAGGCCAGAAGGTCGAAACGTTGTTCACTCCTCTACGTAAAAAATTTTCTCAACCCAAACAAGCCGTTTTTACATATATATTGTGCATATCGTATTTTTGAACTCAAAAATCTACTAATGAAGTTATGTTGATAACAGCTTACTACATGAACACGTTTCTACAAAATATTAGAAATCATTCTGAGATTGCCTCTTGACATAAATGCTATTAATATCATGGTCTAAACCTATTTTTTGTATGTTAGGAAAGACCAATAACAAACCTATAACACACTGCTCAAGACACAATCACAAAGACCACTATATACCATCTGGTAATAAGATGATAGGCTTAGTTGATCCAAATTAAAACACGTTTATTATAGCTGAACCAAAAAGTCTAACTAGCAGGTGTGAAAACAAAATATTCTGAAAATGAGTAACTTTTTGTTGTATATACAGGTCTGTTTAGTTTAAAGAGTTAATAGTTTAGTGATGTAATATTTCATGATTATATAGTTTTATCAAAAATATGTTAAATGTTAATTATTTTAAATGTAATAATCACAAGTTTTGTTATGTAGCTTAATTATTGTACTAGGCTATTGTAATATAGTTAACATCCTCTTACTTGAAGCTTCCAAGTTTTTCTCATTACCTGTAATGTTATGCTTGATATTTCTAGATTTTTTTTGTTGCATGTTGAGTATGCATGCAGATACAGTAAGATAGTAGAAATGAAATTAGACTGCATGCAAGGTTAGCTGTAAGAGATGAATTCTAAATGAAATCTTATTTTAAAATAACTGAGCACATCTAAATGGACTAACAAAATTGAATTATTTAAAGCCCTGGACACAACTGTGATAACCAACAGCTAACACAGTTTTATACATATGGTTGACCTATTTTGAATCTTATTTTAAAAGTGGTTTAGGTGCTCATGTTTTTGGAATTTATCACCAACAAGTTACAGACACCTCCTTTGAAGAATCAAACCCTATAAAACCTGACTATTCTGAAGTTAAACCAATAAGAAGTCTTGACAAGTAATGTTATCTAATGAAGATAATTCCAGTTTACATGAAACATCATGACTGCTAATAACTAAGTACTTTTTGATGAACAATCCATAAACTTTACTTCACTATATGCCACCTTTTTTTTTATAGTCAGATCAATATTTAATGTATTTTGATTTAATTTAGTGTAGTTAAATCATAAACACACAACCTTTATAATTCTATTATCTTTGTTCATTCTACTGCTGTACTCTAGTATAACATTTCTCAACCTTGGAGTCAAACTCCACATCATCATGTTTGTTGACTCGCATTCCAATTTTTACTGAAATACTAATTTATAAATTTACGTCAATAGGTTTGGAATCATATTGTAGGTTATAATTCAAATTTTATTACATGAGAGTTAAGTTCTAAATTTAAAAGTAAATATTAAAAGAACACATCTAATTATAGATTTTAATCATATAGTATGTTGAATGCAGCACTTTAAAATTAGATGTTTGTGAGGTCAAAATATGAAACCTATACTTTCATATAAATTGAAAACTCAAATTACTAATATTCACAACCTAGAATATAGAATAAAAACCTCGTATCTTTTGTATTTTGCTGAACTATGGCTTATGCACTGAATCAAACATGGTCCGAAAGGTCCCTTATATATATTCTCACTACAGTATACGACGTGAATAATCAATCAACAGCTCAGAATGTTCCAACACTATTTTTCAAGGTGGTAGATTGTGTTTTTAGTTTGCTCAAAGTTGAAAAATTTTAAATCTTAATATATCTAAGTTATTAAACTTAACAAATTAGTGGAATTCTGCAGTATCAGTATAGCTATTTGATTTTTTGGTTTTCAACTATATATAAAACCTTAAAATATTTGATATCCTGCAAATGCAAAGTTTTAAAAGGTTTAGCAACCTATGTTCAGTAGCAACCAAGTACAAAAGATTATAGCAAGAAGAGATAATTGCTTTACTTCTCGATTTATTATTCTATAGTTTAAGAGAAATAAGTTTGATAATTTATTTCTAAGTAGTAATAATATATACATATAATGTATATTGAAATGTGACTATATATTACAATATACTAGTCCACTAAAACACAGCCATGACAGGAAAGACTAAAGGTCTGTTATATTGTTGCATTCGTATCATGAGTGTGTGTCATGTCAATGCAATGTAATGTTAGCTGAGCATGATTGGAAGGCCAATATAATAAATATACATGCAATTATGTAGAGTTATGAGACTTGAGCTACATAAACATTTGAAATGTATTTAGGTTTCATAGATTACACAAATAATGAGATTTTTGGTGATAAAAATAGTTCTTTGTAATCATAACACTTTACACCTAGACTAGTATCAAAACAGACTACTTTCACAAACAAATCAGTAAAAATCTTTAAAAAAATATTTTTTTTTGACATAAAATACCTGTAATCATTATTAAGTCTACCAAATTTGAGAATATGTACATGCTGTATTAAAAGTTACGATGCAAATATTTAATGTGTGAAAATGTGTAGATGAACTCATGTATAAGGAACCCATGATTAGAGTTAATGTGCAGGTGAATTATATATTAAATATTCAAAACCTTTGTTTTACTTATCAATGTCTATGTACATTACATATTAAATTTATAAAAACATTAAATTAAGACCTATTTCACTTTATATGAATCTCGGTCCATGTTTCCCAAATCCATAAATTAGCATCTAAGTTAAGGTCTGTGTTCTGGCAATTTTGTAGGGCTGCTATGTTTAATACCTTATGTTCCAAACTTCCAATAAAGATTTTAAAAACAAATAAACAAATTTAAAATTGTTCTTCCTTGCTACTTATACAGAGTATAACTAAAAATTAACCTTGTGGAAACAGTTTGATAAATACCTGTGTGTGTGTGTGTGTGTGTGTGTGTGTGTGTGTGTCCTTACAGCTAGAATAGGGTGCCTAGTAGTAGCTGCTAGCCAAGCAACTGAAGGTCATGTTAAATGAATTTATTTGTACACTTGTCCCACAAACAATGGTTTGTGAAAACAAAAGAGAATGTAGATGGTGGATGCTTTCAGACAGTTGCCTTTCAGTAGTTCAAAAATAAAGTTATGACTGGTTGCTACTGGATTAACCTTCCCCTCAAGTAAGTTATACAAGGTTAGTGACAATGACAGTTAAATATTAGTAACAAGTGGAAGTTAAATCAGATTTTCAAATCCTCATCCTCAAAGGTAAAAAAAAATAGCTTCTCAAACTAAAAATTGGTAGAGAAAATCATTAGATAGCTTTGTGCCTAACAACAACATTAATTGAACAGTTGTAATAAATTAAAATAATAATAATAGGAAACCACTACTTTAACATGACAACTGATACAAAGTGAAGTTCTGATTGACTGTTGGAAAACAGTAATAATTGGAAACAAAATTTTGATTAACCAATTAGATTATATGACATCATTAATGTAATTGTAGCTCATAACTAACTGTCTATAGTGATTAAGTTGCCCAGTTATACTTGGGGCTCTCAAGGGAAGGAGGTTTCTCATTTTGATAACTCCACTATGTAACCAAAGGAGGACTTGGGTCTTTTCTATACATTGAAAGGGTATGCAAGATACTGCAGTTATGTTCATATTCTAATATAGCTAAATGTATGCAGTCACAAAATTAAAACTTGATATAATTAGAATACAATGATTCATTATCTGGATACTGTGAGTGTTACAAATATCTTCATCCATAGTCCAAATTATATCTCAAAGTTTAGCCAGTTAAGGAAATTAAATCCATATACTGAGCTAACAATATAAAATAATTCTCATAGTTAGGAAAATAAGATAAATGAATACAGAATTATATTACCTATAGTAAACTTTTAAACAGTACTGTTAACAAAAATGGATTAACATTTCTCAGTAGACAGATAAAAACAGGTCTTTTCTATTACACACTTTTACTAATTCTATCTCAAGAACTATGCTTACAAGCAACAGGAAAACAATAACCCACCTTTGCCCACACGTATGTGTTTTACACGCCTCACAACCAAAATTATGAAAACGACAAAATATAAACCAAGTACACGAACACATCCTTTCAACCTGAATGGGTCCCCGATACGATAAAATCAAAAATTAAAGAACAAGGTATCAAACATTTCCAGTCACAAGATGGTAAATGAAACACCAAGTAATTTACAGTTACTAATAAAGTAACAGTATTTCTTTGGTAACTGATTGACTTAACATCATAATTCTTACTCCAAATACTGAACTATTGGGTTGAGGAATAATTCGTGAGCGTTTTTTCAAGTTAAACAAATATATTCATAAATGAAACGCTTTCGCAAAATATTTCATGTCATTTGGTAGATAATTTTTTGCTCTAATAGATGGTGTGTTTGATTTTCATATGTCTTTAATATTTGCTTTCATTTAAAGCTCATTAAATGGAATGTCAAGTGGACAAAATCGAGCATTTGACACCATCTGCTTTTCGCATTTAATTTCTTGCAATTTCGTTTCAAACAATGCATACTATATACCTAGGTATTACATGAAATAACGTATCATAATAAATGTTTTGGGTGTAATGTGTTCATGCATTGAAGTATTGTATAGTCTTGCATGTAATGCTTGAATGAAATTATTTAAAAACGCTCACGAATTATTCCTCAACCTAATAAATCACTAACAATAATTCAATAAATCCTTGAAGAAGCTTCAAACACGCCAATTACTTGTATTTATAGTGTAATCTGGTTTCTATAAAGTACATATTTTGTACATCTATTATTCTATTTATGATATAACAAACAAAACTGACAATAATGAAACATTTAGTCTTTCAAGATTGTTTTTTCACTTTCACCTTTGAGAAAGTAAAAAATTTTAAATCAACCTTACATTTTCCAAGAAATTTCTAACTCTGTCACAAGCTTGTATACACATTAAGCATGTACACTATAACACATTAAGCATGTACACTATAACACATTAAGTATGTACACTAACTTCTGATACACTTCACAACCTTCACAAAATTTGACACTTTTAGTAAGGATTACAAAATTTTTGTACCTAAAAAAATCAGATTTTTTAATGAAGTATTTTTACTAATAATTTATTTGTGAAAATAGTCTCTTTTGCTACTAGACTGAATGCAAAGAGATTTCATGTTATGAATATATTATTATTTGTCCCAAAAATCTTGAATATTATTTGTGTAATCTTTTAAACCTCCTATATACAGGCATGCCAATGACATTTATGGAAAAAAGAGGAAAAGGTATATAGCCTGGTGCCAGAGGCGCCACAGCGTGGCGCCTGACTAGGGGGGTCCGGGGGCATGCTCCCCTGTGAAATTTTTAAAAAATGGATGCTATTTGGTGTGATTTGGTGCAATCTGGCACATAATTTCTTTATGTTTTTTGACATTGCAATGTTGGAAAAGTACACAATATATATCATATAAAATAACAAAAGGAAATTAAAAGACTAAATCAAACTAATAAAAACTATAACTTTCATTTACAGTTTTTAGCAGATTGATTTATTCTTTTAATTTGCATTCATTTTTTAGAAGATATATCAAAATATCTAAAATTAACAAATAAAATAAAAAGTAAATAAATGAAATTTAAGATTGTTTATTTGCTATTCAGTTTAATTTTTTTCTAAATCAAAATATATTAGTAATATGAGTTAATAAAGCCAAAATAACTCAGTAAATATTTCAAATACAAATCATTTCATTATTATCCTTTTTGTCATCAATAACATCATCATCATCAACTACTGGTATGCTGCCAATTAAATGTTTTACAGTCATTGCCAATAACTACTTCTCTGCTGCATATATTCCATACAATTTTCAAATCACATAAAATTACTCTTGACTAATCATGACTACCTACAGTTCAGATTGTTCATCTATGCAATCTTGTCATTATACTACTGGTACCTTAATGTCAGTGAATTTTCCATTCTTTCACAAATTGACAATACAAACTAAAACAGCATATGAAGGAAAGCTACGACATTGCTTAAAAATTCAACTACTGATATGGTTCAATATTAAACTACTGATATCAGTGATATGCCTCAGAAATTAAATTTTGTACAGTCACTGACATCAACAACTACTGCTCTGTTGCATGTATTCCATTAAAATTTCAAAGTACTTAAAATTACTCTACATGACTACCTACAGTAAAACTTGTTCATCTATACAATCTTGTAAGTAAATTACTGGTACCTCAATATCAGTATATTTTTCATTCTTTCACAATACAAACTGAAACAGCAAATCAAGGAAAGCTTTGACATTGCTTCAAAATAAAATTAATGATATGCTTTAAAATAAACCACTGGCACTGTATGCTGCAGATAATAATAAAATGTTTTTCAGTCACTGATATCAACTTCTGCTCTGCTGCATAAATTACAGTCAAATTTCGAATCACTTAATTTCCTTTAATCAATTTTGGCTACTTTCCTCTTTTTCGAGACAAGGGTTTCCAGTGCTCTCTTCGAGCTTTTTTCTCTCCTTCTCTGAATGGGCAGCTCTCTGTGCCTCTGCAGCTTTCTGGACTTTTTCTTTAGCCAAGGTGGCTGGGCCAGATTTCACAGAACCATAGGCCTCAAGCCTTTCTGCCCTTTTCTTCTGATTCTTCCTCAGCTTTGAGGTATACTTTGAAGCTGCTGATCTAATGTCCTTACACATTCTCTTGTCTACAGGATCAAAATGAACATCTTTCCTTTTAAACATTTCAATCGCTGTTGTTTCTTTAGAGCGTAGAGAATATTTTATCGTCTGGTATGCACACGATACCAGACCACAAGACCTGCAATGAGATGAAACGAGACTGCCTCCAAGATGGCGGTCAGATTTATTTTTTTTTCTGCAATAAACATTGAAAAAATACGATTTCTCCTCAAAAACCACCTACCCGGCCCCCAAATCACTCATATTTTCTCCTCGAATTTACACGAATCTCGTGGGTGATCATTGGCTGTTTGAAAACTGCGTAAATCCAAGTTTCAGCGGAAAAATGGCACGCATGTATATACATTTCAAGCACTGGTTTTCAGTAAGACTAAATTTTTTATTTTCTCTCCTAACTATGGGATCTGTCAATTTGACCACTCACATAACCACCATACAATAATCAAGAAATAAACATAAATTATGCTTTTTTGCATACTAACTAGTTTGTTTTATGAATTTCACACAAAGCTACACGAGGACACTCTGCAATAGACATCTCTAGTTTAGCAGTGTAAGACTAGAAGGAATGCAGCTAGTTATCACCACCAACAACCAACCCTTGTACCAATGAATAGTGGAATTGACCATCGCATTATAATCCACCCACGGCTGAAATGGCAAGCATGTTTGGTGTGACAGGGATTTGAACCTATGGCTCTCATATTACAAGTAAAGTACCCCTACCACTTGGCCACATTGGGCCTTCTCATACTTTTTTCTTGTAGCAAAACCATACTGGGCTATCTGCTGTGTTAACGAGGAGAATCAAACCCCTGACTTCTAGGGCTGTAAATCCAGACTTACTGTTGTCCCACACCAGGGGACTTTTCATGCTAAAATGACTATAACAAAAATATGTCTAGCTTAAAACACACTAAGTCTCACAACATAATACATTTATTACTTTTTATCTAATTGATTTCCCCCTCGTACCTGACTAACAGTACATAGATAACATAAAACTGAACTTTATTCTTTAGAAAGTGACCCTGTATTGACTGTTTTAATGGACTAGTATTTAATAATTTTAAACGTTACTGTACATTATAAAACTTATTTTTCTTAAAATATAGGAAAATAAATCAAAAAGTAAAGCAAAAAATGATTTATTCCTATAGCCTTTGAACTTGGTTGCTGGTGGGCATAGGTTGCTAAGCCTTTCAAAATTTCCTACATGGAAGATATAAAAACATTTTGTTATATATATACACACACCTTAGTAATAAAAAAATCAAAATTAACTATATCAATACCATAGAATTCTACTATAATTTATTAAGTTTAGTAACTAAGTTGTATTTAGGTCTAAAAAATATCTAAAAAACTTCAAGTAGACAAAAGACAGCCTACATTCACGAAATCTTGGTTTGAAAGAATGTGGTAACCTTTCAACATATAAAGATGGCTGATAAAACCACGAGGGGGACATCCAAAGCTGCTGACTGGTTATTCACAGCATACACTGAAGTGTACGTAAGGGATCGTTCCCAAAAATGTAAATAGGTGAATGTGACCACTATGATCCAGTACACAAGTAATATCTCAGCAAAGTAAAAAGATATTTTTATATTATAGCATGTTAATATCAGTAATTTAAGTTCCTAATTAGTACAAAACTACATACTTAGTATTTTGATCACAAACATCTGATTTTAAACAGTGCTGCATTTAACATACCATGCGACTAAAATCTACATTTAGATGTGTTCTTTTAAAAGTTACTCTTAAATTAAGAAATTAAATTATACACAATATCAAAGTTTGAATTATAACCTATAATTTTTTTCCCAAACTCACTGACAAACATTCATCAAATAGTATTTTAGTAAAATTTTGAATGCAGGTCAGCAATCAAGACATGTCCTTTGACCCATCATGAAAAGTTCTAAAGATCTTAACCTGATAACCCTTTCATCTTCACAATTATTCTACTGACCTTCTGCACTATTTTCAATAAATCAGTCTTCGAAAAGGTGGCACACTGTACACGTGTTAAGGAATAGCTAACTTGTGACCTATATAAAATCATCTCATAACATGAAACCAGTAGGTCCATGAAGACATTAAATTATTTTAGATTTATTTGTAGCAACTGAGTACTGGTTGGTTGGCTTAAGTGACTTATCTACCATTACAAGATTTGTTTATTCAGTCACACTATTGAATGGGTCCCAATCTATGTTAAACACAGAATTCCCTTTCATCTTCACAATTATTCTACTGACCTTCTGCACTATTTTCAATAAATCAGTCTTCGAAAAGGTGGCACACTGTACACGTGTTAAGGAATAGCTAACTTGTGACCTATATAAAATCATCTCATAACATGAAACCAGTAGGTCCATGAAGACATTAAATTATTTTAGATTTATTTGTAGCAACTGAGTACTGGTTGGTTGGCTTAAGTGACTTATCTACCATTACAAGATTTGTTTATTCAGTCACACTATTGAATGGGTCCCAATCTATGTTAAACACAGAATTCCAAATATCCTTACCTAACATTTACTATAATTAAAAGTCTTTTGCCAAACAGTTGTCTGTCTTACCAAGTGATCAACAGTAGCCTTGACTCGCTCAAAGACACATCAAGGAATCAGTAGTTGACAGACATGTCAAGGAAACATTAACAAACATACATCAAGGTTATAAATTTTCAAAAATTGAGAAAGCTATTAATGAAAATATTTTCTTCTTAGCAGTAAAATGAAATATTACACACTTCATGCATTATCAATAACTAAAGACAGGATAACCTTAATAGTGTTATGGTGTAAGCCACTTAATACTATTTTTAGTTGGTCCTTGAATAGTAGTTAGGTACTAGATGATTGGAAGTTATCTACTGTAATTCCTATCTTCATGAGGAAAGATAAAGATTGTTCCACTAATTATAGACCTATTAGTCTTATATCAGTTGTGGGAAAAGTTTAGAAAAGTCTGTTCAAAGATGTTTTGCAAAGCCATTTAAAAACATTTAGAATGTTATGGAATAGTCAACATGGTTTCACTGATGGAAAATCTTGCATTACAAATCTTCTGCCATTTTTTCAAATAGTTACTACCCGTGTAGATGAAGATAATGGTGTAGATTTGGTCTATCTGTATTTTTTAAAAACATTTGACAAGGTGCCATATAAAAGGCTTGTAAAGAAACTTATCTCTGTAGGTATTGGGAATAAGTTAATTATTTGGATAGAAGAATGGCCTTACAGAAAGAAGCAGAGGATTGTTACAGATAGAGTTCAGGCAAACCAGATTAATGTTGGTGTATCTTAGGGTTCAGTCTTAGAACATCTGCATTATGATTTACATAATTGAAGCAGATGAAGTAAATTACTTATATTCACTGATGGTATCAAGGTCTTTGGTGTTGCTTGCTGTGAAGAAGATGCTGCCGATTTACAAAAAAATTTAAAGTTACTGAGTTTGGCAAATAAATGACAGATGCGACTTAATTATAAATACAATATACTGCATGTGGGTTATCATAATTTGAATGGTAATAACCTTAACAGTGTTATGAGGGAAAGAGATCTTGACGTAATGATTGATCAGTCTCTTAAGCCATCTAAGCAGTGTGTTATTGCTAGTGGTAGTACAAGTAGGATTTTAGGTTGTATCTACATAAATACTGAATACAAGTCTAAAGTTATAATTTCATTGTGCAAGTCACTGATTAGGCCACATTTCAAGTATTGTGTTTAATTTTGGTCTTCTTAATCTTAGGAAAGACATCAAATTGTTGAAAAGGATTCAAAGGAGGGTTACTAAAATCATATCTGGGTGGGATGGAGAGGCTGAAATCTCTCAAATTTTCTCTTGAAGAAAGAAGAGTTTGGAGGGGGGGCAATCTGATTGAAGTGTTTAAAACTGTAAAAAGAACCGAGTGTTAATACATCATCATCATATTGTACAGGGAGAACAGCAGGACTGTGGAACATGCATCATATTGTACAGGGAGAACAGCAGGACTGTGGAACATGCATCATATTGTACAGGGAGAACAGCAGGACTGTGGAACATGCATCATATTGTATAGGGAGAACAGCAGGACTGTGGAACATGCATCATATTGTATAGGGAGAACAGCAGGACTGTGGAACATGCATCATATTGTATAGCGAGAACAGCAGGACTGTGGAACATGCATCATATTGTATAGAGAACAGCAGGACTGTGGAACATGCATCATATTGTATAGGGAGAACAGCAGGACTGTGGAACATGCATCATATTGTATAGCGAGAACAGCAGGACTGTGGAACATGCATCATATTGTATAGCGAGAACAGCAGGACTGTGGAACATGCATCATATTGTATAGCGAGAACAGCAGGACTATGGAACATGCATCATATTGTATAGCGAGAACAGCAGGACTATGGAACATGCATCATCTGCTATAGCGAGAACAGCAGGACTATGGAACATGCATCATCTGCTATAGCGAGAACAGCAGGACTATGGAACATGCATCATCTGCTATAGCGAGAACAGCAGGACTATGGAACATGCATCATCTGCTATAGCGAGAACAGCAGGACTATGGAACATGCATCATATGCTATAGCGAGAACAGCAGGACTATGGAACATGCATCATATGCTATAGCGAGAACAGCAGGACTATGGAACATGCATCATCTGCTATAGCGAGAACAGCAGGACTATGGAACATACATCATCTTCTATAGTGAGAACAGTAAGACTATGGAATATACAAATTTTAGCAGGACATGTCATCTTCAGCTAGAACAGCTATTTTTCTAACAGGGTGGCTGGCCTTTGAAAGTAAGAGGCAGTAAATTTAAATGAGTTCAAGAAAAAGCTTGTGTAAGTATATTAATTATAAATGCTGGCATTACGATTCTTTACATTAAGTGATAATTTTAGTTCAGTTTATAGAATGGAACAGCTGAGGTGGACCGGTAGGTCCTGTATTGGCTCAAAATGTTAACTGTACATCACAAACCAAGGAATAATAAATGCTTTGTAACATCAAACATCACTACTGTTAAATTACTTCATAAACTACAATTCAAGGTTAGATATGTCTGCACAAAACAAACAAAAAACTTGTTATATTAAATAAAAGTTGTGTTTTTACTGTAATAACTGTGTAATATATCTAATGATTTTGTCAATAGTCACATGTATCTAAAGATTTTAATAACACTTATTTTAATCCACAGATACTCAATACAGCGAGAAGCAGTCAAGAGTTTTATATTACCAGCTAATAATGCCCTTACCAATATCTCAAAGTAAGAAAAACCTATGATTCAAGCTCTTAACCCTGAAATATTTCATTTGTAACAAGGGTCCAGTTTCCCTTGTCTCCATTAATAACCTCGTTTTTTTTTTCCACATGTCCATCCTACAATCTGATAAGAAGATTTTAATCTATAAAATAACCCCTTTTATCTCAAGAATTATCCTAATAATCTTTGTTATTATCAATAAATAAATGTCCAATCTTAGAAAAGGAGACAACATTCTAAGTAATGGCTAACTTGTGACCTGTATAGAATTATCTCTTATAACATGAAACCAGGTCTATAAAAACATTATTTTAGATTTACTACTTACAATTTAGCACTGATTGGATGACTTTTAGTGACTTACCATGAAAGGGTTAACTCGGTTCCTCATTCCCCACTGATGTGCTTTCCTTAACTGTTTAGTACCTTATATCACTTTAAAATGTTTTCCATTTTATGAATGTTTTATGTGCTTGTTATATTGATAACATCTGTAAATGACCATAAAGCTAAATGTAAAATATTCCTCATAATAATACAACTGAAAAATAATAAAATACAATACATAAAGTATCTACCCAAAACTATTAATGAAACTAACAATAATATGGAACTTATAGGACATAAGAAATACTTGTTTGCTTTGTGCAATTTTACCAATTCCCTCTCCAAAAACCTGACACCAATAAATACAAAAACTTCAAATAATCCATCTTACCAATACGTAGTGCTCAATGAAAGCTCATTAAATTGTCTGACAGTGTAATTTAAATTAGCTTGACATCAAATATAAATGTAAGATTAAAAATAAAACTGAAACATTCAGATATTCAAACTATAACCCTCCTTTTTCCGAAAAACATTGTAAACTTACTTATGCAAGAAATAAATAACATCAAGTGTAGGTAAAATATTGTTGCCACAGGTCTCTCCCTTGTTAGTACATCTTTTTGAACAAATTGTTATTGGCCAGATATCTGTCATGAAATTCTGACAAATTGCCATTCAAATCCACCCATGTCTTATCTTAAATAAATGCTGTAGAAATAACAAATTACACGAGTTATAGATAGCACCTGCCACTTGTATTCAAGTGCCAGTTTTGACTAGTGTAAAATCATGTACTCTGACATTCACTAGTGACTTGTAGCAATCTTTACAAGTTAGCTTTGCCCAGTCATTCCAAGGTGTGAATTAATTATTCAGTTAATAAATTCATATTTTTGATGCACAGTTGTTAGAGGCTCAAAGTACTAAATACCAGATTAAAAACGTTACAGATTATTGCCATATATAAAACTGGAACACTTAGGATTTCCACAATCATCTATTGGAACACCAGAACTTCTCACTGCCTTTGATAAATCACTACATGCTGTAATTAGTAGTAAAGGTTTTACACACAACTAGGTTAAGGCCATACCTTTTTGTAAACTACACTCATGGTAAACTAGTTTCAAAGGCATTCATGAACAGTCATGACTTAGAGTCCCAGAATGGAAGACTTAAGACATATTCAACCTGTGAAGCCATTAAATAAAGAATTTCAGCTGAAAAAGATGTACCTTGTTACAGTAACATCTATTGGAAATATGGTTATCTGTTTTTCTGTTCAGCACAGTTTAAATGGAAGAGGATTTTCTACATAACACATTCCCAATTAACCCTAAAATGCCAGCATGGAGTCACTGACCTTATAGAACTAAAGGTAAAATTTAACAGTTAATAACCATAATCCATAATGACAAATAACCCTGCTTGACATCATGTACCAGCAGTGAATAGATTATGAACAAGTGACCTTATTTTATTTACTATAGAATATTACTATATTTTATATTTTTAATGTTGAAATATATTTGTCAGTTGTGGGTTTTTATTATTTAGTGTGACATGAAGTTCATGTTAGTCCTAAAAAAAGGCTTAGTTATTATAAAGTAGTAGTTGAGATAAAAAGTTATTTCAGAACAGAACATTATCAGTCTGCTAATCAGAAAATGAACCAGACCCCACAATTTTGTTGTAACGAAAAATAATTATGTAAGGGGATAAAAGCATACTCCCAGAACATCTTGAAAGGTAACTGCCTTCAGTTTCACAACACTTTACCACATACTAAGATTTTACATTTTAAAAAATCCCTATAAAACATATATAAAAGATAACAGCTTTACAAAGAATTCCTAGCTAGAAAAAAATAAAGTTTTTAATTTTTTTTTACTAGTGCATAAAATAGGATGTAATTTAATTCATTAGTTGTAAAACATGTCTTATGTACAAAAGAACCTTTAGCTTTCTAAACATGGATAAAAATGGCAACTTGAATAACAATGATAACTATCATTTGGAAATACTGATTGGATTTCTTAGAATTTTTTGTTAGAAATGGTAATTTGCAGATGTTCTGGTAATGATGTTGCTTGTCTAGATAACCTAGATTAATTTAAGATTTGTTTGACAGTTCTCTTTATTACATATGAAAATTACAGAAACCCAATAATCTAAATGCTTTTTGAATTTGGAAAGTTGACTTTTCTTCAGGAATGAATTTCCGGATTGACCTCAAGACAAAAAAGTTAAACTTTTGGTAATACAATCTTCCTTCTTTAATTAAATTTATGTAATATTTTTGTATAATATTTCAAAGTAAGCAATATTAAAAATTTTAACATTAAAGAATAATGAATTCATAAAATATCTGAACCAATACTACTTTCACTTCCAAGTTTAAAGGTGTTTAAAGTTAATACTGATGAACCATTTAAATTAAAATAGAAAATCATTGACATAAATGCTATCATCAGTGGCAGTGCACAAATCAATAATAATTTTAATTATCGGAAAACACCAACAGCATGTCATGACGTTTTTGGGGGGGTGGGATGTTTTGACGAATATATATATATATATATATATATACTAAACTATCTTAGCATCGACTCTCTGTCCAACGCTGTAATTCATAAATAGAACGTTAGATTTTAGCACTGCAAAATAAGTACGTCCACACACTTACTACTGACACTAAAGTGGCTGATATTTAACATCAAATTAGTATAATATTCTGGTTATCACACTTGTTTAGAAGTGTTTTTTTTAATCAAATTCAGGCTCGGCATTATGGAAAAGCAACTATTGCATCGAATTTATGTTACAAATATTGTTTGTATCATAGGAGTAGTATTATGTTACTATTATGCGCCAGTTAAAAACTACCGCCTGACAAATATAATTAAGTTTGTAATTTTGAAAACCAACTCCAACTTATAAAAATAACGAATAATTTAATACTATAATTGCAAGTAAGTAATTTTATTCTACTCCTACATTCGATATATTAAACAGCATCTGAACTTTTAAAATGCCTCCTCGGTCTACATTGTGAAACATGCAAAAGTGAACAGCGAAATATTTATAAATAACCTTGTTCCCAGTGCACCATATTCGTCCATTACTGCTCTTACTCTATGAAAATCGATTTTGCACATTTTATTCTATCAGTTGGATATGTAATATGGAAATATTACATTATTTTAAATCAATACTTACCTCACAGTAACTTATATCTTTATGCAATGTAATTACTAACTTCACTAAAAGGGCGAAAATAGACTAACAAACTACCTAGATTAAACTATCGCCAGTTAACCATATTGCCAAATTGTAAGATGTCACAAACAAATTTAAGCGCAGCCAAGTATATTTCAACTACGTCATTGAAACCAGTACTCGACGCTGTAGTAACGTACTAAAATGACTAGATTTTACCAGGCCCTTCAACGTAAAAGAAAAGGCGGAGTTAACGAGAAACGAACAATAAACGATGATTTTCATTTTTAACAGTAGCTCTCTATACAATAAACAATACAGAGATCAAATTACTGTCGCTAAAATAACTATAAAAATTGTTTAAATTTTGAAGAAACTACTGTTAAAAAATGATAATATAACTTTCAAAATCATCGTAAAAATACACAAATTGTAATCCTTAATTATAAAAATATTTGAAATACCCAGTGTAAGAAATTGTTGTAGCATTTATATGTCATGCATTGATATTCATGTAAATTATTTATTTCAATGATTTTAAAATATGTTGCATTGTTTTGATATATTTTTTATAATTTTGTGTTTAGCTAATAGACTTTGTCCCACGATGTCATAATGTGACGATTTTAACGACCTTAATGTAACAATATATATATATATATATATCGAGAATTTAATATACATGTATTGCATGCAGTTAGGGATGACCTCTTAAACAGGATATGGAAAGGTCGTAAATCTTTAAAATTACACGTTAAGATCCATAGTTCTAAAAGCCTCAAAATAAAAATCTAGAAACAACTACACTTTTTCAAGCTACACGTTCATTCATTCATTCACGTAATGTTTGATTTGCCGGCATGAAATACAGATATCTCATAATATTACGAATCATGTTTTTTGTAAATAAAAATCAAAAACAGATAATTGGCAATTAGGAAATTCATGTGCAATGTACAAGGGAAAATTTGAGTGACTTTCTTGAGTGTATTATTGCATTGCGACCAAGAATAATTAAAACACAATAATTAAAAATAATTTATTATTTGAATTTATCTTTATATTACGCCCTCCTGAAGTGAGTCAACTAAAAAAAAAAAACTCCGCTGTGGTACGATTAAATGGAAATAATACGCACACTTTTCAAAAGTTTAAAATCACCAGTGCCCGAAACGTTGAGAATATTAAAACATCTATTTCGCATTAACCATTTTTCGAAATATAAGTTTTCTCTTATTTTTGCTTCCAAAATGATGCACTCATTTGAAATAGTACTTAAAGAAACTAGAAGGAAGAATGAGTTGAGGGCTGAGGCGTAAACAAGTCTTCAAATCTCCCCACCAAAATTTGCAAGTTGACGATGTAGCCAACATTTTGACTTTTACCATTTTTATTTATGTATGCAGAGCCTACTAAAGTCTGTGGCCAAATATATTTGTAGTATTTTTACATAGCCTTATAAGTAATTACATCAAATTAAAACAACCGTATTTTATTTTAAAAAATGACGAGGTCATCCATTCTATGTACTGGAATAATGTAATTTTACAGATTAAGTCATATTTACACATTGAATCACTGGGTTTTACTGTAACAAACTAGTAGTTTTTGTGTTGTTTTTTTAAAACATCAATTCCTTTATAGGTTATGAATTTCTTATTACTCGTTTTTAGATGTCATTGTCCGGACATATGCCCAGCTAAGTCTGATATTGGGTACTCACTATATTTACAGCATAATGGAAATTATTATTAACAGAAGTAACATAAGATTGTGGGATAATATAAAGCTTTTCTTATCTAACATAAAAGCGTAGTATCATCATGTTGATTGTTCTTCTTTCTATTCATTGCAGCAATAATTTCTCCAATTGTAGCAGCTAAAGAGTTTCTAATTATAAACAAACTTTGAAGCTGACCTCAACAACATTTAGTGATTTGCAAATAAAAGTAAGTTGGGAAATATAAATAAATAAGTAAATTGTAATAATTCGTTAGTAATTAGGTCCTAAAGCTTGATGAATGTTTACTTACTGAAACTAGTCTGAGGATTAACAAGTCTTTGTTTCAGAATAATTGTGTTTGTAGTAAGGTTTCTTTCTTTTGTCTTCTTGTGGTAAAGTAACACGAGATTTTTAAGTAGGTAAATAAGGTTACTTCTAATTTTATACTTATTAACTTAAACATAAATAAATCACTGAATTATAATTCCAACTGATACTTTATAATGATTTATTCTGGTTCACTTTTTAATTTCCCAGACTAAAGCATACTTTCATATTTAGGTAATTCAAGGCTAAGGAAGCACTAGAAATTAAACGACTTAGTAGGCCCGGCATGGCCAAGCGTGTTAAGGCGTGCGACTCGTAATCTGAGGGTCGCGGGTTCGCATCCCGGTCGCGCCAAACATGCTCGCCCTTTCAGCCGTGGGGACGTTATAATGTGATAGTCGATCCCACTATTCGTTGGTAAAAGAGTAGCCCAAGAGTTGGCGGTGGGTGGTGATGACTAGCTGCCTTCCCTCTACCCTCACACTGCTAAATTAGGGACGGCTAGCACAGATAGTCCTCGAGTAGCTTTGTGCGAAATTCCAAAACAAACAAACAATAAACGACTTAGTATGTAGAAAAACAGCTGTGGCAAACTTGTCAATGTGGAATGAAAGGCACAAGTCTTGGCACAAAGTTAAAGCAATAATTACAATTTCATTTGTTGAAGGCCGGTTGTACAGATGAAAAAAAAAACTATTGTGTTGTGATAAGTTGAAACAGAAAACAGACTATTTAAGTGTGAAATAAATATGGAATAAATAAAATATGGAAACCTGAAGAGAGCTTCACAGGCAAGTCTTGACTCCTTTTAGGAGAGAAACTAATCGGCTCTTTCATTAAGTAAATATATGTTATACATATACAAACACGACGTTTAGGTAAATAAATGATTTGTTTTGAGATATTGATTAGTGATATGTTTAATGAAAACTGTGGTAATCAACTCGAACGTTAGAAATAAAGAAATGCAATAAATTCAATGCTGGTAGGAATATGTGATTAGTGTTTCCTTAATGCTGGTAGGAATATGGAATCAGTGTTTCCTTAATGCTGGTAGAAATATGGGTTCAGTGTTTCTTTAATGCTGGTAGAAATATGGGATTAATGTTTCCTTAATGCTGGTAGAAATATGTTTGATGTATATATATATATATATAGTGAGAAGGTCGAATCCCTGTCGCACTATACATGCTTGCCCTTTCAACGGTGGGGGCGTTATAATGATACATCAATCCTACTATTCGTTGGTAAAAGAGTAACCCAAGAGTTGGCGGTGGGTGGTGATAACTACTGCTTTTCCTCTAGTCTTACACTGCTAAATTAGGGACGGTTAGCTCAGATAGCCCTCGTGTAGATTTGGGCCAAATTCAAGAACAAAAACAAAGCCATCAGCGAGAAGGAAGTATAGAATTAATTTTGAATATACACCATGCCAACCGATAAAAAAAGATAAATGCGTTGTTTTTACTGATTATCCTTTACATCAGAAGGATTGTAAAAACACATACAGGGAAGGTGTCTGCGCGTTGAACATGACTACTTTAGAACATTTACTTTTGGAATGAAAACTACACTGCACGATCACAAGTTGTAGTCGTGTCGTCTTTCTATCTGCATGTTACTCTCCAGGCCTTCAGTTGTTGTGTTTCAATTAATCACAAAGCTACACAGCGTGCTATCTGTGCTCTGCCCACAATGGGTATCGAAACCCAGTTTTTAGCAGTGTGAGTCCGCAGACGGGCCACTGTGCCACTGTGGACTCCAGGCCTTCAGTAGTTTAGTTAGATAGGGTAGCTTAGGTAATTACAAAATGCACATTTTTTAAATGATATTTTGTATTATAGTAAGGGATATGGACTTGTAGTTGAACTGAAAAATAAAGTTTGTTTTGGATTTCGTGTAAAGCTACACGAGGGCTATCTGCGCTAGCCGTCCTTAATTTAACAGTTTAAGGCTAGAGGGAAGGCTTAAATAAGGATCATTCAGTGCTGCCAGAGGCAAGTGACAATATTATATACGACCTTGAATGATCAGCTACATACTAGGTCATCCATAAAGTGATAAACCCGAGGATTAACAAGTTGATATTAACTTTAAAAAGGTATTTGTAAATGTATTCTGTAAAGATAACAGTGACGTATAACAGTAAAAGTTTAGTTAATGTGTTCCCACAAATGAGTATATTGTTTTATTTTGATTACAGGTGCATACTAGTCCTCTTGTGGACCAAGGACCAAAATTAAATATTATTTCAGTTAGCCATTACGTATATCTGCAAATTTACAGCGAAAACAATAACCATAGCCCAACAGTAACAAGTGAATTACCACTAGTCTAGTTCCTCAGTCTAATGTAAATAATCAAGTGTTTCTCACACCACGTCATTACCTAATCGTCTTACTTGGTCGTCCCTTAATGAAATTGTTGACCAAAATGTCTTCGTGATCTACTCAAACTATTAATGAGTATGTCTTAGAATACGACTAGTATAGGCTATTACTGTAGGCACTCAGTTTCTCAAAAGAATATCTTTTCTTAGCCTTGAACTCAGCCTGATGGACAGCTCATTTCTCAACTTGGTCAAAAAATTCTGTGTAACCTGTTCAAGTGTTTAAGGGCCGCATTATCGAAACTCAGGAGCAAAAGTTGCTTCACCTATTTCCATGCACAAAGGCCCGGCATGGCCAGGTTTTAAGGCACTCGAGGGTCGCGGTTTTGAATCCCCGTCACACTAAACCTGCTCACCCTTTCAGCCGTGGGGGCGTTATTATGTTACGGTCAGTCCCACTATTCATTAGTAAAAGAGTAGCCCAAGAGTTGGCGGTGGGTAGTGATGACTAGCTACCTTCCCTCTAGTCTTACACTTCTAAATTAAGGACGGCTAGCGCAGATAGCCCTCGAGTAGCTTTGCGCGAAATTTTTCAAAACAAACTTTCCATGCACAGCAATTCTAAGCAGTGATCTATCTGTAATATGTCAAGAAATGGTCTAAATCCTCTTTTATCAGACTCTAAGCATTTGGTCTATAATCTTCTTTGTTTCCACTGTAGTTACCAGTGTGATTGGAATGTAAGCCTCTCAAACTTCTCTATTCTTCAGTTCTTATCAAATAATCATTTGCCTTTAAGGACTTTCTGAATTAGAGACCCTAGGAAAAATACCCTGTTTCCTGATCGACACCAGTGTACTTGAATATCAAATTGTTAAGCAACAGCGTTACTGTGTAACAAATTTTGAATGGTCCATAAGTTGTAATCGACAGCAAAAATGCACATCATGTTAGAGACAAGACACTGGAAGCTCAAAAAGAGCTACATACGACATATTTAGACGTGGAAACTATCCTATAAACTTATTTGATGGGCTTGGATATTAAGTATTGGCTATGCTAGTGGTATAAACTGCCATAATGTGGGAGGTTCGAAACATTAGTCGTATAATAATAAAATGAGCAGTTACACCAAGAAAAGACACACCTACAAATATAGATAGTCTACTAAAGTAACAATTTTCATTACAATTCCAAAGGAAAATTAACATCTAACTCATACCAAATTGTACAACTTTTTTTTACTTTTGCACAGCCTTGGTCAAATTAAGTACAGGTTGTGTTGAACAATCGCTGTGTTGTGTAATATTGGTCTAGTTGGTTGACATCTATTTACTTTCTGTTTATATGGGTTTTACTAAAATGTTGAATATCTGCACAAAAACTTTAAAAAATCATGAATCTGCTTCAATAAAATTGTTTTTAAGACATAGAATGTATAAACCTATCGGTTTTATTTGCCATGCTTTCACAAATACTTGAATACATAACCAATATCATAAAATCTGATGTATTCTTCCTATGATATGACTATCAAGTTATCAAACTTCTTCAAAACATAGATCAGACTTCTCCTAATCAATTATAAATACATATGTGTAATTACGTAGCGCAATTTTTAGCTTCTATTTTTAGATTATGAACGAAATAATTTGAGATATAAGAAAATATACTTTTTAAAAATATAATGCATGAAAGAATAAAGTAAAATAAAAGCGCCCAAATCTCGTAGAGTGACACCTTCAGTTCATATTTACATACAGTTATATCTTTTGACGTCATCATTCAACCACGTGGTCACCTCGAGGTTACGCATACCCGTTTTAAGTCGAGGAAGCATGGTCGAGGAATAAATGAAGAATAAGTATTCTACTTTCAAAAAGTTTTATATATGAACAAAATGTAAGTTTTTGTGGTTTTTACTTCTAAAAGCGTTTTACTAAATTTTTCATTTTAATGTCTTTAACGTCTAGTTTTAATTAATACTGTTGTTTACTAATCTAGTACAAGTAATATGGCAAATACTTAGCTCATTTCTTAAGCCTAAATAAGTAAATTTATATTTCGTACATGCAACCAATTTGTTTCTGTTGGACAGATTTGTAATTCTTTTCAATTTCAACTCTTTGAACTAACACAGTAAAATATAACTTTTTCCATCTCTCTATAAGTGATAAAGAAAAAGTAAAAGATTGTTATACACTTGCTTTTTTTAGTACAACCATGTGTTGTGTATGGCATTCACTAATGGCGATGCAGCTTGCAAGGCACACATATGATTCAGACACAAGAAAAACTTAGTTTTAAATATGTATTTTGTTTTGACTTGTAATATAATAGTGAAAAAATTTTTTAAAAAATGGTATTATTATTAATAACATTCACAAATACATGCAAACCTGCTCTCCCCTCTTTTGTTTTAGGAAGCTAACTAGAAAAGTAAGATAAAATTGATATATTTATTGTAATTTAAAAATTGGGAGAAACAGCAACTGCACGAATAATGAATATGGGGAGAAGGAATTCATGAAAATGTGTAACTTGTGCATTTCTACTAGTGTTAGTTGTACTTTGTCAGGGATTTAAATCAGTACTTTTTCACTTGGGTTTGATTAATTTAGTTAAGCTGTACAAACTGATAGATCAGTGATAATACACTTACCAATTGGTGCAACCTCACTTTGTTGTTAAATTGTTTATGCTTGTTCAATGTTTTTGCATTCTAAGCCATCAAAGAGGCTGAAAATTTGATTGTAATCTTTAAGGAGAAATTTGCAGATTGAAAGTTAAAATTAAATAAAGTAAGATCACTTTTAAAAATAAAAATATGAAGCTATTAGAGAGAAATATGAGGATATGTGTTACAGACATGGTAACAAAATTTCCAGATTGAAGAACTAGATTTTTTTTTTCATATAGAGTAAAGAGTGAGTTACTCCAATTTAACTTGTTTCAAAGTTGTTAGTGTTAAAGTTTCCCAAATAATATGATACAATAATTGGAATGTTGAAAATACTTAAAGGTTAAAATGGTTTTGTTATTTAAAGTAATAATTAGTAGTATAGCTCGTTATTAATTATGAGACATCAAGCAAGTTTTTGGCCCATCATGTTTTGACTTCCAGCTTCCTTTAACAAACGAAAGCTAATAATAGTTTCCAGGAATAATTTCTCAGATATTATTCAACATTTTTTTCTCAAACTCCCATGAATTTGCATTCTTGATCATTATATAGTTGTTTGTTTCATAGAGTCACCAATTTCTAAATACATTTCAAACATTTGTTTTTCAGTAAGACTTTATGTTATTTTCTATACTCTTAACTATGTGGGGTCTATCACTTAACCAGTCTCATAACCATCATAAAAACAAATTAGGAAGTATAAACTGTTTCTTCATGCAAGAATGATGTACATATTATAACATTAAAATAGAAATGTTTCGTCTAAGTAGCTTAAGTTTCATGATGCTGTGTGTGTGTGTATATATATGATCTTCTTGTCATGGCCAAGCTACCACTACATAATGTACATTCATTACATATTCAGTAATATAAAACTGACCTTTAGTCTTCCCTGTCTTGGTTATGTTTTAATGAATTAATATTTTATAATATATAGTCACATTTCAATTATTATACATTATAGATGTATATAAGCTATTACTATTTAGAAATAAGTTGTTAAACTTATTTTTCTTAAAATATAGAACAATGAATATAGAAGTAAAGCAAACAATTATTTCTCTTCTCGCTACAATCTTTAAACTCTGTTGCTAAGTGTTTCAAAATTTCTCACTGAATATTAAAACAAATTTGTATTATATATATATATATATATAGTTATTTGACTATAACTTATTAAGCGTAGTGATTAAGATTTATTTATGTTTTAAATAGATTGAACTTCATGAAGACCACTACACTCATGAGATCTTTGTTCATAAGAACATGGTTAGCTTTTAATTGATTAAAATGGCACAGAAAACTACTATGGGGACATTCTAAGCTGTTGATTGGTTATTCACATGTTATTACTGTAGTAAGAGTATATAAGGGACTGTTTCAAAAAATGGAAGTGTTGGACAATGTCATCATGTTTGATTTAGTACTTAAGCCATATCTCGGCAAATTAAAAACGTGTGGTTCTTATTTTATATTCTAGCTTGTCAGTGTTAGTAATTTAATTTCTTAATTTGTACAAAATTATGGACCTTATAGATGTTTGTGATGTCAAAATATTAAATATTTTGAATTCAACAAAAGTGATGATATGGCCTTTAACCAACACATAACTATGAAACTAAACATGTTACAACTACAAATTTTACAAAATGCGTTTCTGTAAACTTTTGTAGCTCTTAATAAACATTACAGTTGTATTGTACACAACACATTAGATTTATTTTGAATAAATATTTATCTATGAATTTACAAAGCATTAACCAAATCAGTCCAAGTGCAAGATGTTTGAATGCTAAGAACAAAAGTACTTTCCTCATCTTGCAGTTTTCTTGTTTTGTTTGTATAAATTCTAGAACGTTATAAATGAATGCTAAGTTTGTGAATCTGATGATGACCGAAGATGGTTGAAATGCTGTTTGCTCTTCTACATAAAACTTTCTTTACCCATACAAGATGTTTTTACGTATATATTTTTCTCTACAAGTGGATTTTCTCGTCATCACGGATTGTTGATATTTTTATGTATTTCAAGTGTGCAATTTAGAACAGATGCACGCACAGAAATATACAATATACTAAGCTCTTAATTTAACAGGTTCTTGAACTAAGCTAAAAGTGGATTAAAATAATTCCAGTAGCTGATCCAAGTGATATTTGCAATATGAACAATGAAACAGGAGAACAAATAAGTTTGAAACTGTAATCTGAGTGAGCTAGTCTTACAAGAATAAGTTAAAATCTCTCTCTGTTGGTTATAAGTGATCCAGTAGAATACTTTATCATGTGGTTTTGACTTTGTGGCTGATATCTCAGTAAAACAAGGAGATTGGAAGCTATAAATTTACTTAGCATTATTTATAAGTGTGTAATTTTTGACAAGCTCAGAATATCATGTAGAAAACAACCAACTAAAATAGGTGATTTGGAACAAAATATTCTCGATATGGAGAAGTGAAGATTAAGAATGTATTTAAATATTTTTCTTTGAAATGAAGCAGTTGAAACTTGTATATGTTATTAAAATATAAATTATAAACTACATCTTGATGCAAAGTTTATAAACTGATAATAAAATAGTTTAATTAAACTTTGAGTGTAATTCTAAATAGGTTATTGTCGGTCCTCATTTATAGCAACCAGTCCGTCTCTATGAGCCTTTTCCAACAACTTAAACCTAGGACTAAATGAACTTGTATTGCATTTTAAATTTGTATGCATAAAATTTCTTGCAACTAAGCTGGTGGCTTATGGTCTCAGATGTATGCACCTGAGTGATGGTTCTTTTGTAGATCCTGATTCAGAGTATATGAATAACAAAGTATTTTAATATGTAAAAATGAATTAAAGTGTGAAATTTAGGTTTGGAATAATTATACAGTTACTAAAAACTATCAGGATTTTTGATTTTGTATAAGCATAGATGTGTTTGTAGTTTAATTTTATTTATATGTCCGTAATTTTGGATCTCTACTTAGTCACACTCAGATGTGCATCAGGTAACAGCTCATGATCAGTTGTTGATCCCCTGATGTGCATCAGGTAACAGCTCATGATCAGTTGTTGATCCCCTGATGTGCATCAGGTAACGGCTCATGATCAGTTGTTGATCCCCTGATGTGCACCTTAATAACCCTAGTTTTTATGATTATTTTAATTGTGATCTGTGTACAAAGGCTAGACAAATCAGCAGTTTGACCACAAATATCCAGATCAATCTCATAGTACTTATTACATTGATAGTTTCCTGATTCAAGACTGCTCACAGATAAACCACACAGTACCTTTGAGTTCAGCTGTTGTTTACTTGCATCAAGCTATTTTGTAGTGTATACTAAATACATACACCAAACACCTGCTTTAAAATATGTGTAATATAGTCAGTAATGAGATCAGAGTATAAAACTTAATGCATGCTTTTAATTTTTTTCACATACTTGAACCAAAATCTTCTTCTATGAATATACCTGTATGAAAATATTTTTTGTATGAAATTCTTGAGGTTACAGATTATTTAGAACTCTGATATAAGTTATGTGTTGCAGTACATTAATAAATTGTGGTATTTTATGCACTTTCTTAACAATTACAGCAAAGCGAATGAGACGCAAAATTTTAGCTTGCTTGACTAATGGTATTATAACTGACTGATTATAACCAAAAATGATGACAGATATTTAGTAAGCTTGGCCAGCAAAATATTGAATTAATAATTATATGTTAACATATTAGTAAGTTTAATTTCTACTTTAATATTTACCAGTTATGTTTTCTTTGAAACTGTCTTTAAATTTTTTGTTTTACTATAACATACTTCACAATAAAAATAATTACTTTTGTCATCATTCAGTTTTTTAATTTTGAAGTAAAGGCTTTTTTTGCATCATCGAATACATACATCAAGTATGAACTGTGGTGAGATACTTAAATGTTTGTTGGAGACTTGCACATTAAAATTTTATTAATAAATTTGTTTTCTGTTGAACAAGTTATAACAGCTTTCATTTTGTCCTCTTATATGTAAGATGAGTTTTCTGTAGCGATAGATCCATGTCTATTGCAATATAGCAGTTTTGTTTTTGTAACAGCACTTTTTGTGAAAAGTTTGTCAGTTTCCTATATTTATAAGCACCATATTTCTGTATGATAGTATTAAAAATATTTAAAATATATCTTTTACAGGAGTAACTTAGTTGGTTTTAGTGGAACAAACAACAAAGGCTTCCCTGAACATTTATCAATAGATCAGCTGGGTCAGTTTGGAACTCAGGTTTGTTTAGTAAAACAGTTTTGTAATATAAGTTAGGACTAATAAAATACAATCATCATAAAAATATAAGTTTGTGTATTTTGTTTACTGTGAGAAGTGTGGAGTGAGCTGGTCAAGTGTAATTGGTTATTTAAAAACTTTTTTTTGTGATAGTTAACATGGGTCTATTATAAATTTGAAATGGGATAAATTGAGCTCGGGAAACAAAAGTTAATAAAAGTTTCAACATGCACTATTCTACTGGACCTTTGTACCATAAATTTCGATTTAGAGCTGTGTTTTTCCATTAAAGAGAAGATTTAAACTTTATTTTACTAGTAAATATTTTGTTTCTATGTTAGGTAATTTATTAACATGTGATGTCAAATGTGTATATGATGCTTTAATTTAGAAATACTTAAGTATTTTTGTATACATGTGCCTTATACACTGATACTTTTAGAAGAATTCTGAGTTTAAGCAACTTAATTTAGTCTTGTTGGCTTTGTCTTTAAAAACATTGAAATATCCGAGTTTGATATTTATTGACATTTATAATAGAAGTTTCATAAAATGTAAAAATATTATCATATTCAGTTTACACGAAGGTTTCTTAAAATAGTTGTCATTTCTACGTTTCAGAACTTCTGTTTTAATTGTGTTGTGATTACAATGTTTGTGTTGGTTACTAAGATTGTAAGAAGTTTTGTATTTGGAGTTTTATTATCTAATGGTTTTTATAGAAGGTTTTTGAATGCTCTTTAGTTCTGGTATTTTTAATGACAACTCAAAATGATAAAGACCTTGTAAGGTTTCCAGTAATTCTTGGGCAAACTTGAACATTTGTGCTTCTAGTAAATCAGGCAGATCATGATCTTAAGGAACTGATATTTTAAACTTAATTTCATCTTAGAATTTTGCACTTGACCAAAGGTAACCAACCTCGAAAAAGTTTGTCTTGAAGAAAGATATTGGTGCACAATAGGAAAAACCTATTTATAACAATATCGTTTATCTGTAATGACTTGAAGTTAGGCTTAGGATGTTTTGATATTAAGAATCATTTTTAATTTAGCAGTGGTGAGATTAGCAAGTCAGAAGCAAACAATATTTTGCACAAGTTGTGGATTCTGATTAATAGAATCATGTATTAGAACTGGTGAATAATGGTGAGTTCTGATCAATAGAATCATGTATTAGAACTGGTGAATAATGGTCAGTAAATGTAATGTTAAATATTCCTTTACTGATATGTTTATTAGGTATTAAAGAAATGTAATATTTCATCAAAAGGTTTTTCTGTCTAGAGCATATAAAATTGTTTTGTACAGAACATTTATGTAGAAAAATACAATGTTGAATGACTTAACAAATTTAAATTCTGAGAAAGAATGATTATATTTCCTAGAATGCCTTTTCTGTTGCATGACAAGAAGCAAGTTAAAGCAGCCTTAAAATTCAGAACAGATCTTTATAGCTTAGTATAAAATTGGGAACTAGTGAGAAAGCCATGTTAAAATATTTAGGTTTTTATTTTGTGTGTATAGATTATTTTCAAGCAGTTGTCATATACTTTAGTACAACATTTTGGTTAATGTACTTTAGTAGTTGGCATGTGTGAAGAAAGAAGTCATGTTTTGGTAATGTGGGAGAGAAGGTGGTATTTCATTACGATGAAAGACGTGAGCATGAGGGATAACATCAGTTGAAGATTTCTAACGTACACTTCTAATGACTGTTTAATATATATATATTTGATTTGAATTTCTTCAAGTGTGACTGGGAAATAGAGGTTAAGACTGGTTAATGATTATCCCCACTGCAGTGTGGGTCTTACCTTCACAGCCATCTCTAAACCCGAGGACACATTTTGTGTTCCCTATTATAGCTGTACCTTGGGGTTTCTTTTAATTTGTGGAGAATTTGTAATGTAATTTTGTTGTTTGGGTTTATTTTGTTCATTTATATGTCATGTATGACAGGTTTAGATATATTTGCTGTTTTCAACACAGTATAAAATAAGAATAGTACGTCATATTCTGCATGCATGGAATGTTTGTTGTTAGAAAAGAGCCACACAACCAATAAAAGCTCTAAATGTTAGTTTTATTAGTTACAAATAATGTAGTCTTTACCCAGTATTGTTTATTAGACTATATGTATGTAATGTTGGTCATTGTTAGCCAAATTGCACTTAATATTGTGTTTGTTTTGGATAATTATTGTTTGCTATTTGTATGTAATGTTTGTCATTGTTAGTCGGACCACACCTAAAAATGACATTGTTGAAGTCAGTCTTATTATAATATTTATTCTGTTTAAAGAATGACCCACTTGTTGAGAACCCCGACTCCCTGCTTGACATCATCACCCAGTCCTTGCCCGATTTCAGCAGTCATGAACTTGACCAGTTGAATATGGCACTTAGTGACAGTGACATTAGTTCCTGCCTCCAGTCTCAGGTAGGATTAATTAAAGTTGTGTTTTATTCATTGTGTAGTCTAACAGTGTATAACTTAAAGGTTTATGTACTGTTGTAAGAAACTGGAAATTAATAAGCACATTTACTGCTTTCATTTAAATAATTACAGTGTGATGGATAAGCAAGTTTAAGCTGTAGTTGCTAAAGAGTTGTGGATAAAATTAATACTATTTAGAACATTTTTAGCTTAACTGGTCAGTTTTTGTTTGACCCAAACCCAAGTAATGTGAACATGGAAAATCCAAAAAGATTAGTGCATGCATACCTTGCATTCAAGTATTATACATATAAAACCATGACTTGCATGTTTTTCTTTGTTTCTATTCATTAATAATTTAATTTGTTTCTAGAGGTAGGCTGTTTTGTTAACGTATTTGAGGGTTTTATTTAAGCACAACCAGTTAAGATTCTAGTGATGACATGAAAGACTTTAGTGTGGTAAGGAATTCATAAACAAAATTAGTTCAAACTTCTGATACTGATTCCTTACTGTTGAAGAAATAAAATTATTTTTAATTTCACTTATGCTATAAAATATGTACCCTTGGTATTTTTTGTTTGAAATAAACATTTCGTCTTTAGCTACACATCTAAGAATCATGAGGGTCATGATTACAAGTGCTTCTGATAATGCAGGTAGTCACTGGCATGTGTTGGAAGTCATAAATACCGAAGGAAAATATCAGTATAACACCACCACCCATTATTTTATTACAACTCATGTCAGAAATGAAAGATGATAGTTACTTAGCAAATATAAACCTGTGCTTTGGATTGTGAATAAAAATGTTTTGTTTCAAGTTAAGTCTCTCCTCAGAGATGTACCAAATGAAAACTTTCAATATTTTGTTTAAAGTTGAGTCTCTCCTCAGAGATGTACCAAATGAAAACTTTCAATATTTTGTTTAAAGTTGAGTCTCTCCTCAGAGATGTATCAAATGAAAACTTTCAATATTTTGTTTAAAGTTGAGTCTCTCCTCAGAGATGTATCAAATGAAAACTTTCAATGTTTTGTTTAAAGTTGAGTCTCTCCTCAGAGATGTACCAAATGAAAACTTTCAATATTTTGTTTAAAGTTGAGTCTCTCCTCAGAGATGTACCAAATGAAAACTTTCAATGTTTTGTTTAAAGTTGAGTCTCTCCTCAGAGATGTACCAAATGAAAACTTTCAATGTTTTGTTTAAAGTTGAGTCTCTCCTCAGAGATGTACCAAATGAAAACTTTCAATGTTTTGTTTAAAGTTGAGTCTCTCCTCAGAGATGTACCAAATGAAAACTTTCAATGTTTTGTTTAAAGTTGAGTCTCTCCTCAGAGATGTACCAAATGAAAACTTTCAATGTTTTGTTTAAAGTTGAGTCTCTCCTCAGAGATGTACCAAATGAAAACTTTCAATGTTTTGTTTAAAGTTGAGTCTCTCCTCAGAGATGTACCAAATGAAAACTTTCAATATTGTTTTTTGTGAATTACATTGAAATAAATATTAATACAAAATATCAATTATATAATTATTTTTAGTTAAACGTATATTTGTTGTCATTACTTGAATTTTAAAATTAGATATACTGTTGTGCACTTGGCACCTAGAAGATTCCTAGCAGTCATTTAACTGTTAACGGTATATGTGTTCACAGACCCAGTACTGTGTACTGTGGCTTCTCTGATAACATTTTGTTGTTTCTTATTATATAGTGTTACTTGTTGTAAGGTACTTGCAATAATGACAACACAGTAATGTTAATCTTTTCATTCGAGATGAAAAATATGGTACTAAAGCATATCTACAATTATGTAATGATATTACATTAGAATGTTTTACTGCATATCAGTTGTAACTTTTCAAAACATAGAATTAAAAATGTTACAGTTATGTGAAAATAGTTTCACCTGCTTATATGGCAGTGCTTTCTTTAAAAGTTTTTGAAATTGTTTAGTGGACCCTCATGCAGAATATATTACTTTACATTGTGCACTTTAATTAGTGTTTGCTGTACATATTTACCATACCTAAGCCATTAAGATTTCTTACTAGAGTACTTGAAAGTTATAAAACCATAGTTGTAAAGGTCTTGGAAGCCTTTTTTTTTACTTGACACTTGAAACTATAAAGTGAATATATCAGAAAAATCACAAAATTTCTAATTTTTATCTCGTAATTTTCCATTTATTTTTAATTGTTAATTAGACTTGGTGTTTTTGAATGTTAAATGGTATATCCAGTTGAATTGTCTGGTGGTGGATCACAGTTGCCAACTGAAATAATAGTTTTAGCAGATTACTACAGTTTAAAAAATTTTTGCATTGTGAATCAACTTTGTCAGCAGATGTTTCATGCAAAATCGCTGTTGTCAGGTGGCCATCTTGGAAATCTTGTTCAGAAGATGAAACCTTATTGAGGGCAATTTATACAAAAAGGTCAAAAGAAGAAAATTACTGTTTATTTAAGCATAACATTGTTAAACTTACTCCATAATTTAAAGAATCTTTTCTCAGTTGTAAGATTTTGACTTGAAACTTGTTCACTAAAGGTGTATACTACATTATTGAAAGTATATTCTACATACTGTGCCATGTTGAACTTACAGTTTGTATATGTTATTATGTGTGCATTTATTAGTATTTATACCTTTTTAATGTTCAACTTGTTATAAGAAAAGTCAAATTACAGAATTGCAAACAATTTTTCATTGGTATTCTCACATTCACAGCTAGTAAGTGCCTTATTTTTAAACACTAATTAAGCCATGCTTGAACGTTGAAGTTCCTTAAGTTCTTGCTTGGGAATTAATTCAGCTATTTCAAGTGTGACAGTACAGGTCACTTAAATTCTAAAACTTCTCCATGTTTTATGTAGGATTGAAGGTTCGAATATGAAGTTTTGATTGAAGGGCTACTAATTCTATAATCAAAGTGTACACAAATCCGTCATAAATTTATACAATTTCCACATATCTTATAGTTTCATTTATTGAATTTCTGTTGAAATATTGTTTTGGAAGAACATTTAACATTTTACCTCTATGTTTGAGTCTGTTTACTGAAATATTTCTGTTACAAGTCAATTGTTATAACACAAACTTAATGCTGTGTATAGTGATTTAACATTTTTTCATATAGAATATACAGTTAATAGACTATTGATATATTTTATGCAGCTAGCACCATTTTGTTTTTTATTTATGCTGTTTAAAACATACAATGCCTCAGTGTATAAGTAGGTAAAGTCTGTCATTTAGAGAAAACAATTTTGTTTATTTAAATAATATTTTGGAATGCGTAAAAAAATTCTGTTGAATGTATATGTTCTGATTAAGACATGATCACCCAGGATCTGTTACAAAAGCTGTAATGGTTTTGAAATGAGACCCAAAACTTGGACACTTTATTCTCCTGAACAATGGTAAATTATTTAAAAGCCCTCAAGTTTTGGTTCTCATTTCAAAATATATTACTATGTTGAATGTATGTTGTTAATGACAACTGAAGTCTTTATGTAGAGTAACCAACATGTAATATTTTGAACTGTGTTAAGAAACAGAAAAATCAAACAATAGTTGCTTGATCTTTCTTTCAGAACATTTTAAACAGTTTTTTGTGGTTCAAAATATAAAAGTTGATAACCTACTTTTTAGTCTAATAAAAATGTATAAATGACAATTTGTTTTTCTATATCTAACAGTAGATTTGTAACTTACTAAAAACCTTGTATGATTTTGTTTTGTTGGTTTTAAGGATACTTATGTCTTTATGGGTTGAATACAGCTTGGTTTTCAGGATTAGTCATGGTGAAGTACAACATTTGTATGTAACACTACCTGTGGATTGGAAAACAATTTATTAGTAAGACAGAAAACTTGGTATTTATATAAATCTGCTTATCACTGTTAAGCTCAGTGTTTTGCAGTTGTCATCATGTGCATTTTCTCTACATGTCAAGTAAGAGTGCTAGTTTGTTTTCTAGATAATGCATCTCTAATTAGTACATGAAAAATTAAATTACTGTTAAACTAATTTGTTTTCTAAGTAATGCTGCTCTAGTCTATACATGTAATTTAACACCAGTACATGAAAATTTAATTACTGTTATTGGGCCAAGGCTGTACAGTGCAGTGGGTTTCAATTTTGAGGTGTAGACTCTGTAATCAGCTGTATCTAGTGCTATTTCAGCTGGGATTGTTATTATATTCATGTCTTAAATATCAGACTTTACAGTTTTTGTATCAGCATTGTGTGAAAGGTTAAAGACTTGCAGACTTTCCTCATGGAAAGTGGATCTACAAACCATTTCATCTCTTGTTTGTTCATAGCTTCAGACTTTTTGTTCTTACTCTAGCTATCTGCATTAGTTAGTGAGAATAAGTAAATTTGACTGATTGGAATTTGGGTTGTTAATGACAAATAATAGAGAAAATATATTTTTCTATGAAAGATAACAGACAGAAACTAGTAGATTTATTTTGTGGTTTTGAAAAGGGCAGGTTTGCTACTTAATGAAAAGAAAATCAAATGACCAGCTTGATGAAAGACAACCAACTGAAATTGATTAATGATGGCATATCTAAAGGTTGTTCACTCTTATACTGTCAACAAACATGACTCAAAATTCTGGTATTTTTAAGACATTTCAAATCATGTGTCACATTTCTGTAAATCCACAATCTTTCATCAAGATGTTGAATATTTGTCAGATGCTGAATAGTCTTTATTTTCCCACCGTAAATTTTCTTTTTGCTGTGTTAACTACATTTATTGTAAATTATTTTGTCACATTATTCACTCCTGTGAATGTTTCCACTAATAGTGGAAGTTTTAAAACTTCTCCGAAATCTATACTCATATAGACTTCCTCTAACTTGCAAAGGTCCTCTGGTTGTATTGTAAGTCCTTGTTGATAAATGTATTTGATGTTACCTCCATATTGTCTGCTTGTGGTCTTGGCAGGTTTTCATGTTCACATAGTTGCTCAGTGGTGGAACATACATGCTTTTCTCATTATGAAAATAGTAATTAAATTATTTTTTTGTTAGGCCTATTGTCTTTACTTATTCAAACTTTGGAATTTGTCAGCTAATTATGAAGAAGCTTCTGTTGGTGTGATTCCTTTTTTTTTCCCAGGTATGTTTTGTTTTAGGTTTTCAACTATTTTTTGTCATGTTGATTTATTCTGTTTCTAATCTTTATATTTTTCACTTTCTTGATTTTGGGGTTGATACTATTTTGCACAATTCTTCAAATTTGTTAAACCTCAAACTTTTGAAGGTGGGGGTTTGCATGGCCTCCTACTTGACCTGTTGTCAGTTTTCTACCCTACATGCTGTTATTTTTTCATTTTGAGACTATCTTGTTTTGAATATCAGCTACTTTCATTCTTATGATTCTTGTGGTCAGAATTAAAATGACAGTTACCTTCCAGTGTTACTTTGCCTGTCATATATTTCTGTAAGGTACTCATTCATCTTACTTCTACCTAACCTGAGGTTTTCAGCTTATCTCCTACCTAATTTGTAGTTAAGGTTCTTGCTTTTTGTTGTACTCTGGCAGTCATTTCTGTTGAGACAACCAGAAGTTATTTTCATCTTTTTGTCTTGTCTTCTTTGTCTAACTGTTAGCCAGTATCATTACTTGTTCCATTTATGGTATTTCCTGTAGAAAGTTTTCTCAAGGAGTTAGGCTGACTGACTGAAGGTTTGTAAGATATCGGACTAATTATTTCTCCTATCTCCAGTTGTGATTGACTGGAAGATGGAGTCAAAAACAGGAACAAGGACAAAAATCTTCATTTAATGCACAAAACAATATAATTAGAAAAACAAAAATAGGGTTTTTTTTAGTGTTATGTGTCAAACTGATAAAGGTAAAGAGAAGACTGTTCAAAATCTCTCTTTAACTTGATGTGTCCCTCATGTAAGTTAAACTAGGACTACAAATCATTCTAACAAAATTCTCAAGTTAAAGTTAGATATTGTACTATGAAAAGGTTACAAAAGCTTTGGTTACTAGAAAAGCAGTAAAAGGTTGTTCTTATAATGTATGAAAACTGCTAGAGTTTCATTGTATTGTCGTGAGTGAGCAAAGTTCTAAAAATGACAGGCAGATAGGGTAAACGTGGATTCATATTCACAAAGATGAGGACTGACAAAGCCAGGTTTGTATGCTGACACATCTTGCACTCGTAAAACATTGAATTAAATTTTAGGGCATAGCTGACTCTCGTCTGATTCACTGACAAAAAGACAGATTTATGTTTCTGGATATCACATACTTGTCTTCTGCAAGAAATTTGGCTAATTACTACTTAGCAAGTTCACATCTTTTATACATTTACAACAAGCACAAGCAGAATTGAAGTATTAGTTGAGTAAATCTCTAAGTCTTAAATAGAAACTCTGAAAAGATAATGATATTGAAAAAAGAAAATTTAACTTAGGAGTGAAGCAGGTGTGTATTGCCATCCTGTATTACATATTTAATCTTGCTGATGAAGCAGGTGTGTGTTGCCATCCTGTATTACATATTTAATAGGAGTGCAGCAGGTGTGTGTTACCATCCTGTACAACATATTTAATAGGAGTGCAGCAGGTGTGTGTTACCATCCTGTACAACATATTTAATAGGAGTGCAGCAGGTGTGTGTTACCATCCTGTACAACATATTTAATAGGAGGGCAGCAGGTGTGTGTTGCCATCCTGTATAACATATTTAATAAGAGTGCAGCAGGTGTGTGTTGCCATCCTGTATTACATATTTAATCTTGCTGATGAAGCAGGTGTGTGTTGCCATCCTGTATTACATATTTAATCTTGCTGATGAAGCAGGTGTGTGTTGCCATCCTGTATTACATATTTAATCTTGCTGACCAGTCTAAGGTAGAATATCCCACTTGGATATGAATCGGCTTTAATCGTTGCAAATGCTTGGAGAACTTTGTTTAAATTGTGTATAATTGTAATTGCTGGTTTGTTTTTCACAAACAGATGTTTGGGGCTCTGTTTAAGTTTTAGCAGATTGTATCTTTTGGTTCATTATTGATTTTTTTTTTTTTTCTTGCCCTTTTGCTTCACTCACAAGTTCTGCATCAAGAAGATCTACCTTCTTTGGCATCAAACAGTATAGTAATGGTAGTAAATCACTTGATACGTTTGTACTTATAACCAGGTGGTATGAAAAACAATTTCATACACAGTTTTGTTGTTGAAAGAAAATGTTTAAAAGTAAAATACGTACGTGTAATAATAAAATGGTTATGTAAGAAATGAACTTAAGTAGCTATTTTTTAAACTTTCAAACAAAAAAAAAGAGAAAGTAAGTCTTATATGCTGTTTAAAATAAAACTGGTGTTGAGTGTATGTGGAATATGAACAACAGTTTCACATGTTTGGCAAAGTTCTATATATTTCAGTCTTGTATAGATAATGTGAAATATACAAAAATCACTTTATTTACATGTGAAGGGAATTATTATATAAGCTTGAAACAATTTCTTATGGTTAATAATCATGTTTAGGCAGAGTGTTCATGATGAAACCTTGTAGAATGGACGGCAACTGCCCGTTGTGGAGACACAAGCGTAGAGGACAACATTTCGATAGTCTTCCGCCTTTCATCTTCAGGAAGACTTGAAATGTCATCCTCCACACTTGTGTCTGTAGTCTTCTGCCTTTCATCTTCAGGAAGACTTGAAATGTCATCCTCCACACTTGTGTCTGTAGTCTTCTGCCTTTCATCTTCAGGAAGACTTGAAATGTCATCCTTACACTTGTCTGTAGTCTTCCACCTTTCATCTTCAGGAAGACTTGAAATGTCATCCTCCACACTTGTGTCTGTAGTCTTCCGCCTTTCATCTTCAGGAAGACTTGAAATGTCAACTTCTACACTCTTCATCTTCAGGAAGACTTGAAATGTCATCCTCTACACTTGTCTGTAGTCTTTGCCTTTCATCTTCAGGAAGACTTGAAATGTCATCCTCCACACTTGTGTCTCCACAATGGGCAGTTGTCGTCCATTCTACAAGGTTTCATCAATGGTTTTGTTTAAGTTTCCATTTTGAAAAAAAATCAGTTAGTCTTTGTTGATTTCCATTTATTTATAGCTAATGTTTGTATTTCAACAGATGTTAAAGAAAACCTAATGTTCCTGGAAGCTCATTCATCAATGTTATCATCTTTTAATTATATTTCAGTCCCATTGAATGACTTTCAGATTTTTACATCAGAATTGTTTATTTTATTTTTTATCAGCATTTAACACCAGAGGGAGACCCTGAATTACAAGATTTCATTTGTGAAATGAGCACCCTGTTACCTGAGGTGTGCTCTGAAAGAATTGCAAAATGGGTAATAGTTTAATTGGAAACACACTCTTCTTTTCTCCACTGTTTAACAAAACTCTCAAACTTTGTGTTTAGATGTTATTTACATGTACCTAGATTATCAAGAAAGTTAACTGCACATAGTTGTATATGTGATAAGTTCTTCAAGATTTGTGTGTATTAACAAATTAATAAAACAAAGTAGTCTGTTATGTATGTATGTATGTATATGTTATATATACTTAGTTAGATTATTCACATAATTGGTTTATTTCTTACTGCTTGGTAAACAAGTACTAAAATTCATATTAAATATCAAGTACATTAAAATATAAATGCATTTCAATAAATTTTAACATATTTTCTAATGAGTTGACCAATTATTAGTGTTTATTATTTTGTATATCTTCAGAATATTTGTTTATTAGTGCTCCATTGTTAAAAGCATATTTACATTGTTTGATTTTAATTTAAAAACTTAACTCATTTAAATTTGAGCTATGAATTCATCCTTTAATTTGTAAATTCAATGCTAGGTCAATCTGATTTTCATTGTATCTTTTATTGTTATTATTTTAAGGAATATTTTAGGATATTTTTTAAATTTTCTTGTATTTTAGCTCGCCATTTAATTCTCTGAATTTGTATAAATAGTAAAAAGTCATAAATAATTACAACTATTGACTAAAAGAATTATTGTAACTTAAAAATTTGTGGGTTCTAAAATGTACAATTGATGTTGCTTGTTTTTTAATAATATAGACTGAAACTATCTGGAGTTGTTTATTTTTGTATTTCCTGTAATATGTAAACTTTTTCATCTTAAATATCGAAATTCTTTTCTATATATTAAAAAATAAGAATATTATGGTAATAATGTTTGATATAATTGTTAATTCTGATTATATTTTTAATTTCTAGTCAGACTTGTTGGGTGCAATTCAGTTGTCACCACAAAAAAACTTCAAGCAGCAGGAGTCATCAGAATATTTGAGGCTCTCAAAACTGTTACCAGACCATCTAAACTTACTGTGTGGACCATTATTGGAAGATGATGAAGATTGGCAAACATTACTTTCACCTCACTACCATGATCTTCCTACGACTAGCAATTTGAAACTTTCAAAGAAACAAGACATGAGAGCTACACCTTTTGATGAGACCAAAGAGTCAATAGCTAATCTTTTCCAGCATTACAAGTTCACTGATTACTGTCAGAAGAAACCTCCTGATCCTGGGCCTGCTGCATCATCATTGAACACCTGTAGTGATTTGTCTAACACTACTTTCGAAGATAGTGAGTCAGACGAAGAGATTGACGTTGTTACTGTGGATGAAGACGATAAAGACAGCTGCCGAGCAAAACTTCTTAATGATGACTGCTCGGCAGCTCGCTGTAATCCCGTTACCAAAGTTTGGTTTAGCAAGCATGCAATTCAGTTAAATGCCTTGAAAAAACTTTCAACCCATCTAGAACAGAATACCTTGGAAAATTGCCAAACGACAAAATTCTTAGATATCTCAAAACCAGGTAGATAGCACAGAAGAAAAGTATTTCATTTGTAACTTAAGTGCCATTTTGAATGAGTAAAATATGTTATTTCCAATCATGTACTTTGTTATCGATTTTATGATAGATGAGTGTGCTCTCTCCTTTGTTGGATAGGAAGTAAAAATGTATCTTCACCAGTACCTGGTATTTATGAGATTTGAGTCACTGGTTAACTTAAGTACCATTGCCAATCTGTTACTAGTAAAAAAAGAGAAGCTTATATTCCTGTAAATTATTTTGTCAATGTTTTCATCTAGAATTAAATTTTAGACCCATTTTGCTGAATAAGATTTCTTGTGCCCCAAAAAATTATAGAAATCAGGTTATTTTATCAAAGGAACATCTGGGTAACTCATTGGCTATTTTTAAAAAGTGCTTTATTAGTTACCTAAATGGTACTATACGTTTCTCCACAACTGGGAATTCCTCAAGTATTTAGCCCTTTCTTCTGATAATATAAAATTATCTAAAAATACATTTTGAGTAATAATGCTCAAATATCGAATCACTTAAGCCTTTACCTGGCCTAATGTTAATAGAAAATGTTGTCATCAAATCTGATATTCCAGCTCCTCACAGAAACAATGGGATTTAGATGTAATAAATAAACCCTCTCTTGGCCTAGTGTAAGTGGAAGATGTTGGCACCAAATCTAATGTTCTAGATTCAGTGTTTGAATTGTTGAGGGAGGGGGTTCTATCAGAAGAATATTCCCCACACCTTCATTTGTAACTTTAACTATATGTACCACCCAACTTACATTCTGTGTCTCATGAGGTTTCCATAATGTGGACCTCTTGTTTTTGCAGAAGAGGATGAACCTGGAGTCTTCTGACCTTGTGATTTTCTTTCATTAATCAATGGTTAAAATTTTTTTTTTCAACTACAATTCCATCTGCTCCTTTCTCTTTTATGTCAATATTACTTTTGCATGATAATGGTGAAATTTATTACAGGTTCATGTATAAAATGAGAAAGGTCAGGACTGGCTGTAAACCTGTTGTAAATTTCATTGTTTTAATATAAGCCATTGTATTTTTTTTTGTCTTTGTATATTAATTAGGCTGTATATCATATCTGAAGACAGACCAGTGTTCTGTAAATAATGTAATTTGAAATATCCTTATTAATTATAGTTTATTGTTTACTATTATCACATCAACAAGTATATGCAGTAATAATTGGAGACCTTTGCTGTCATTATGTTAGTGACTGAATTGTTTCAATCTGTTGAAGTAACAAAGACCATAAACTGTACATTTTGGAAAGGGGTGTGGTTCAGGCTTTATGTATATATATTTCTTAACTATACAGAAACAAAATTCATTTTATAAATGATTTTCCTAGTGAATGTTGAGAAGTAGCAATGTGTTGTAAAATGTAGGTACTAACACTGAATACTTTTACATGAAATGTTACTTTAATTCTTATAGCTCTAGAAGCTGCAGACATGAACAGTTTGTTGGAGCAGTTTGAAGCTTCTGCAGGTAAGATGGTAAACCTGTTTCCATTTTCAATGGATTTTGAGTTTTTCACAATTAGAAAAATGATTGAAAATCTTATGTCATGTGTCATGAAAACTTGACTTCTAGAGTATTTGTGATATGTTATAGTGTTTTAATGTTTTGTATATAAAGAACATACATTTAGTTAAAGCCATTTGACAAGTTATATTTGTCAATATATGTGCAATATGTGTCTATGTCTATTGCCACACTGCTATACATAACCATGCACATTGTGATGAACAGTTTTTATAGCTCTGGCATGTTTCTAGTTTGAACAATATTTAATTACTGTTTCAGGTCAATTAACTTTAGATACCAATTCAAAATTACCCCACCCCCTTTCTTTTTTCTTTTTTTTTACTCCTAGAATGGCTGTTAGTTGTAACAGAAACTTAGTTACCATAAACAGTCTCAGGGTCATAACAGTTCACATCCATTGTCATTAAGTTTATTATTCTTGTCAGGTTTTGAATATGGGCTGGGATTCTTGTACAGTAGGTGTCTGTGATATGTTGACAATAAAATTCAACAATAAACGGACAGCACACAATCCATTTGTTTTAAAATAATATATTCAGAATAAGTCCAGGTTTTTGCAGGTCAAGTATGTACAAATAAAAGTTCACACAACTAGCATTTGGTTACTTTATAACTTAGTTTCTTGCTGCACAGTTTGAAACAGATTCCTTGTGGGTTACCAAAGTTGTATCTGAAATTCAAATAAGTGTTCCTTTTTGTCAAATTCCACACCAACTGGTTTGATTACTTTAGAACACCCTTTGACAAGACATATTTAACACTTGTTAGGAAAATTAAATAATAAATAATTGTTAACTAAATAATCTAAATAATAACTCTTAAAAAAATCTTGTAAAAATTTCCTAGCAATGTTGAACTTATCAAAGTATTGAATTACATAACGTTCTAGCTTCTCATGTGCATACCTTGCTTGAGAAATTTTTTAATTAGTTATTTTTTTCCACTTATAATTTCTTCTCCATCCTAATACGTTTGTGATTTCTGCATCTTATAGTTGCTTTGATAACACTGTAAAAGATATAGTTAAAATACATGAAATTTAATACTTTGTTTTCTATTTTTTGGAGTTCATATCAGTAAAAGTTAACTCTAATTTGTACTAGATTGTTTTCTATTGCATTTTTTTTTAAATATTAAGTTTATAACACAGAATAATATCCTATAGCTATTCTAATTTAACTAAGCTGTAAGTACATTCAGATAATTCCTTTAACTGGTTGTTGAGCTGAATGTTGTGATAGTAACTCTTAATCTGAAAGCCAAACAAAGGTAGCTAACGTTACGCATAAATCAATATATTAAAACTGTTGTTTTCCATTGCTTATGAATAAAGTAAGAGCAAATTATTGTGTTTTGAAATACACTGTGGGTTGGGCTTTCTGGTTTATATCTAAGTAAAACAAGATGATTGGACACAATTTCTTCTTAAATTACGTATGTTATAAATTTGTAATTTTTGTTAAAAAACATTCAAATAAGGATGGAAAGAACATTGATGATGTGCAACTTGAAGTGAGTGAGTGTTGTAATACAGAAAGGTGAAGATTAAATACTTCCTTTGAAATTAAAATTTGACTAACCATAATGAAGTAAACATTCTAATTATTTTTAATGGTAACAGCAACTTGTAAATAAGCCACTTAACTTACTAGATATAGGTTGGTAAAAGTATATATATTAAGACCTTTTTTGCAGTTACATTTAAAATTTAATCAATCTAATTTGACAAAAAAAATAGCTATATAAATCAAATATTAAGAAAGTTTCTGTGATTTCATTAGTCCTGTGTGACATTTCATTCATTTTGCTCTGATGTTAAGCCTATAAATTATCTAGTCCTCTTCAGTGTTCTTGCTAACCACATTTTTGATTTCTGAAGTACATGTACAGCTCAAATGTATACACTGCAAATAAACAAATGTCCAGAATAGAATATTAGGAATGCTAAAACATCTCCAGGTTGTTGTATGTTGGTAAAGCTAGGTAACTAATAAGTGGGCAGACAAATTATAAGTATATTGTTCCTGTTTGATGTCATTTAGAATATTGAGTTTGTGTGGTTATAGGATTACCCATATTCTTGGCCTGTTTCTATTGAATGATGAGGGTTCTGGAGAAATGTGATAAATAAATAAAACTATAACACCTTTTGTGTATAAAGTTATTTTGAAAAGCAGCTACTTCATAATTTTTAAACTGCTTTATTAGATGTAAAAAGCTCCTAGGAGTACTTTATAAAATATATAAATACAGTTTTGTTTGTAAAACTGATTTTGGAGGTGTTTTTTTTTTGTTTTTTTTTTAGTAGAAATCTTAGCATCAGATTCTTGTAATCCAAAAGTTGTATTAGAAATATTACACTTTAAGTCTTGACTACACAGCTTGTTGCATTGCATGCAGTACATAACCAAAGTAATCGTGAGAGTAATTGTACTGTAACTTTCAATACAGCAAGCAAATCTTCAAGAAATTTTGCAGATAAGTAAACATTACAAGACTTCCATACATAAATTATAATTTTTTAAATTACTATGGCAGTAAGATTTCATAATTAAATATTTGCTTAGGAATTTTTTCTTTTGTAATGTTGACTAACCAATGTAGAAAGTAATTTTGATTTTAAGCTTCAAAAATGTTTCATTACCTGAAATTGTCAGATTTCCCTTGTGTAATCTTTATATTTTCCTAAGTAACTGTCAAATGTGATTTCTTAAAAAAACTTTGTTATTTTCTCTACCTTAATTCTGTACGATGTTAGTAAATTTGACTGACCTTGTAATGACCGTAAAAATAATGAAGTGTACATTTTTTTTCATTTTAGAGTGGCTGCAAGCTGAACTGTGTCTGACTCTTAATACAGACACACAAGTTGCAAATCACATGGCAAAGGTGCAGTTTGTGTTACTGTGTCAAATACCATTGAAATGACTTTTATAAAGTACAACTGTCTTACTCTTAGGACTAACATAACCAAAATGCGATTTTATTTTACAAAATACTGGTACCATACATGTACATTATTTTACAAAATACTGGTACCATACATGTACATTATTTTACAAAATACTGGTACCATACATGTACATTATTTTACAAAATACTGGTACCATACATGTACATTATTTTACAAAATACTGCTACCATACATGTACATTATTTTACAAAATACTGCTACCATACATGTACATTATTTTACAAAATACTGCTACCATACATGTACATTATTTTACAAAATACTGCTACCATACATGTACATTATTTTACAAAATACTGCTACCATACATGTACATTATTTTACAAAATACTGCTACCATACATGTACATTATTTTACAAAATACTGCTACCATACATGTACATTATTTTACAAAATACTGCTACCATACATGTACATTATTTTACAAAATATACCATACGTGTACCATACTGTGTACATTATTTTACAAAATACTGCTACCATACATGTACGTTATTTTTTACAAAATACTGCTACTGCCATACATGTACGTTGTTTTTTACAAAATACTGCTACCATACATGTACATTATTTTACAAAATACTGCTACCATACATGTACATTATTTTACAAAATACTGCTACCATACATGTACATTATTTTACAAAAATACTGCTACCATACATGTACGTTATTTTACAAAATACTGGTACCATACATGTACATTATTTTACAAAATACTGCTACCATACATGTACATTATTTTACAAAATACTGCTACCATACATGTACATTATTTTACAAAATACTGCTACCATACATGTACATTATTTTACAAAATACTGCTACCATACATGTACATTATTTTACAAAATACTGCTACCATACATGTACATTATTTTACAAAATACTGCTACCATACATGTACATTATTATTTTACAAAATACTGCTACCATACATGTACATTATTTTACAAAATACTGCTACCATACATGTACATTATTTTACAAAATACTGCTACCATACATGTACATTATTTTACAAAATACTGCTACCATACATGTACATTATTTTACAAAATACTGCTACCATACATGTACATTATTTTACAAAATACTGCTACCATACATGTACATTATTTTACAAAATACTGCTACCATACATGTACATTATTTTACAAAATACTGCTACCATACATGTACATTATTTTACAAAATACTGCTACCATACATGTACATTATAGGTGTTTTTGTGCTTGTTATCACCCGGTGGGACAGAAGTAAGTCTTCGGACTTGTAACCCTAAAATAAGGGGTTCAAGCAGATAGCCCGATGTGGCTTTGCTATAAGAAAACATATACTTGCTTAGCCTTATTTCAGTTGGCTTGTGAAGGATATAAAAACAAATTTTGTAGGTTTTATATATGCATATTCAAATGATAATTATAAATTACTGTACTGATAACCACAAAATTACACTAATTTATCAGGCTTTTTAACTAAGCTGTATTTGAGTCTAAAATTTTATGTCCTCGTTTGACCTTGATCACCACTCTCCACTTTCTTTGTTGGTAACAATACTTGTGTAAGTACTTTGGAAAGATTGGCAGACTCATAGTTTAAAATAAGTGCTTTTGATTGGCTATAAATATGCAATTGAGTGAAGGTTGATGTAAGTATAATAGTATCTCGGCAAATAGAAAACGCAGGAGGTTCTTATTAAACATTCTAGCTTGTAAATACTATGATTTCAGGTTAGTTTAGATATGTAGCCTTTTTTGATGCACACAATACGAGTAAATACAGAAGGCGTGTTCATGTGACACAGAAAAATTGATGTTTTTTTATAATATATACTTTTGAACTGTGAAGTAATTAGTGTATTGTATTTGAACCAGAAACTACAGTTTGATTTCACATTTATGGGCCTATGTTCATGAAATAGTTGTGTAATAAAATTTTGATTTAAGTTTACAAAGTGTGATGGCATATGCTCTGTCCCTGAACCGTATAGAAAGGGTGAAAGGTTTTATAAATTAGTTGATAATAGTAATGGTAACATCATAGTGATTTGTGCTGTGAAGGAGTTTATGTTTATACTGAATAAACTTTCATAAATTAAGAGTTTTTGTTATAGGCTGATTCACATACTTGTGATGAAAAATCGATGCACATGTAACTCTTAGCTGTTGTATAAAATCATATGTAAAAAAATATAAAAAAAACTGAGGAAGTGGAAGTTAAAATTGTTTATTGCAAATTACAGTCAGTTGTAATACCTTCTTTTATTGTAAACTTTTATGCCAGTGTTACTTAGCTTAAGTTTTCTAGAGAATTGAAACTTTACATGTTTTTAAAAATTTTAAATATTTAATAATTAAAATGGATTGTGATTATGTGTTGTTATGATTTGTTTTTAGATACTAACAGTTCCTTACAACATGCTCAGATTGTGCCTATAGCGTAAGTATCTTTCTAATTTTAGTTTAAAATATACTGTAGATACTTGACCATTTTTGAACTTGCAGAAACTCTTTGTCTCTATTCATGTACAACTACACTGTTTGCCCAAATAATTACAAGAACTACTCAGTTGCTTAGTGGTATAGCAGTAAGTTTATGGATTTGTGATATCAAAATATGGGGCTGATTTCTCTGTGGTGGACACAGCAGATAGCCCATTGTGGCTTTTGTATAAATACAGTCAAAACAAACCTAGAAATATTTGTAAACTGATTTTAATTTGCATCCAGAATCAACCAGTTAAGGTTTATTTCCAGATTCACTGGATTAACCATTATGACAAATGTGAAATATTTGAAGAGAATTTTTTTTTTTTTCCATTCTTGACTTTGTAACTGACTTGTTCACAATTACCAGTGATTTAGTTGTGTTAGGGTTACTTAGAATAATTGAATATTGGTTGTTACTCAAACAAGCAAGTGATCAGTTAAGGTTTTCCATAGTTGATTAAAATATTTATTGATGATATGTTATTTCTATGTACCCTTTTATTTAAACTTCACATGTTTTATGTAGTGAGTCAGAGGTAAACTCAAACAATTCAAAGCTTAAAACAGTTCTCAGAATTTATTCTATCTGAAACAAAACTAGGATGAGTATTTTTTTGAAAATCATAAAGTAAAACATGATGACTGTAAAAATATATCTGTTCACAGATTTTAAACCTTGATTTTTTCATGTTTATTTACTATGAATGTATCCTGGATAATAAAATATGTGCAAAAAAATCCAAAAAACAAACAAATCTATATATATCACTTCATTAGAAAATAAATATGTTGGCAAATAATTATAACCAATGACCAGTTGGTTCTGGTGAATCAGTCATTGATTTTAACAGTTCAATCAGTTCCTGACACTAGCAGTAAGTTATTTATAAACCAAGTTTAGATAAGCATATTTATTAAAGTTTATTGCATAAAAGAAATTACTTTTTTCTCCACCAGTTGGTAGTAGACATAACATTTCTGCTTTTATAATGCTTTATGAAACCTGAAAAACAATTGAATTATGAATATTTTATTTTGTATTTTTAGTGTTAAGTTATATTGTTATATTAAGTAAATTATTTTCCTGGTGCTAATGATGACTGGATTAAATTCTAATAAACCTCAAAGTTGTTATGCAAAAAAGTATAATTTATTCACATGGAGGCTAAAAGGATTATATACAGTTTTTGCTATTCAGTTCTTAACAACGTCGGTGTTTAGGGTTTGTAGTTTTCATTGCTTCATGGGATTTTTGCTTTTTTTTTTTTTTTTTTTTCAGCGATGTTGAAGCCTATAGCGATACGGCTTCACCATCTTCAAGAAAAATTATGTCGAGAGGTAAGCTAGACAAAGAAAGACTGGTCATGACAGTACTTAAATTGAATTTGAAATTTAAAAGAGTTGTTTGATAACATGTACCCATAGTAGTGGAATATGGGCAGTAGTTAATGACACAGAGCTAAAAATATTTTTCAATTTTAATAATAGTTATTCTGTAATTCAGCTATGCAGATTTCAAAAATAATATTCATTTTCTTCTATCAGTGTTACAAAGTTTTACAAATCATGAAAATAAAAAATTTACTTTGGTCAAATTTACAATAAATTTACTACAGATATAACAGAATATGTTTGGGTCATTCACACGACTTCTTGTTGCCAAAACGATAGGTAATATTAAAAAGAACAAAATAATGTGAAAGTGCATCTACAAGCAAGTACATCATATAGCCTATTAACCATTTATATACTAGCAGTGTGGTTCTTTTGGGTTCTAGAATGATTGATAAGGCTCCCATATCATGATTGGTCTAGAGAAATCTATGGCCAGTGATTGTCAACATTTTGAGCAAAACAAATGAAACTGGAGTTATTGTAAAAAATATTTTACAAGTTATAATGCAATACGTTCTACAGATCCTGTACGCTGAATCTGAAAATTATAACCATTTTTTTTAATGCATACAGATTTTTCACAAAATGTCGTAAGTACTATTACATCAGTGAATCATTTTCGTTAAAATCATTTCATTATAACTCGTAAAATAATTTGTACAATAACTCCTGTTTCATTTTGTTTCCTTGATTCCATGCTTATAGCTGTATTTATTCTAATAATTTTTGGAATATCAGTTCATTTCTTAATCTATTGGTTTACCTTCTTTTTTTTTATATTGCTGGTGTTACAAACCCCGTTCATTCTGACCAAGTCTTGGTAGTTCTGGTGACTTAGTAGTTTAGTTCTGAAAGAAATGTATTGATTATTTCAACTCTGAAAAATACAACAAATATTCAGTGCATGTGAACATTTTGTGCGTGCATGGGGGGAGTGTATTGTTCCTCTGCTTGAGGTTTATAACTTTGTCTTTTTGTTGTTTTTACCAGAAAGGCATTTTTTTTCCTTTGACAACATGGTGATAATTTCAGTTGTCTAATGCTTGCTTCAAACTCAGATTGACCCTACTGTCACTGACTTTGTCAACAAAATATCTCTGTATGGTGTTTCTCTTTTTCCTTTAGATACTCATGCATTTAAAAAGGAATTTTTAGCACATGTATCGACCTTATATGTTTTTCTGTTACTTATTGCTAGAAGAACTTAATTTTACTATAAGTTTTGATTGTATAGTGTAGTATACCATGAATTTATTTATCATCAGCAAGTGTTGGTTAGGGGAGATGGCTAAACATCTATTTAGTAGTTAATGTGGCTGATAGAAAAAGTAGCTAATTGAAAAATTAAATAAAAATTCAATTTTTTCTATCTTTTTTGTACGATTGGTAAAGAAAATTATCTCTTTCTACCTGTGAGTTGCAGTGTTTTCCAGCATCTTATCTAAACAGAGTACCAGTATTACTTCACCTCAGTGGACATAACAGATAGCCTGATGTGGCTTTGTTATGAGAAAACACACATACTTACCAGCGTTACTAATGACACCATTGTACGAATAAACCTATTCTAATAATTTCAGCCCAACATAAATTCCATTCATATCTACTAGATAGCACTTGGTTTCCCCATGAAGAATATTCTTCAAAGGCGTACATTTTTCTTGTGCACAAGTTTCTATCACCTCCTTTTATTTTCACTTATCTTTTGTATATTTGAGCTTTTCTCAATGACTTCATGAAACCATTCTTTCTCTCAGAAATGAACTGATATTTTTGTTTCTGGGGGATTAAACTTGCATGTTCTGCTGTTGTTTAATACACCTTATGCCAGAAAAGGAGACCTAATTGGTCCATTCTGTGAACATTTCATTAATAAAAGTAACTTGTGATAATTGCAATGTAACATTATGGTGTATTAACACCTTTCTGTAATATACACTAGAAAAATGAACTAATTAGTAAATGAGGTTCATAAGAAAACATGTAAATCATAAACATTTACAAACCTGTTTGATGCAGGTGAGGAACATTACATACACGTAGATCATTAACCTGGCATAAGTTCTCACAATCATGTTTGTTGGATAGGTCTGTCAAGTTAATGGGTAACTTCTTAATGCAAACCTTTTAAATGTGGCATTTCTTCTAATTTTTTGTTATTTAGCAGAATTTGTATTACTTGTGTTATTACACAATTTCTGGTACACTTCGAGTCAGTTTAGTTTGTATAAATATTATACATATGTTTCAGATTCCTCTCCATCATCCATAATTGATAGAATTAAATCATCGACACTAAACAAGAAGGGTATTGTGCTCATAAAACCAGAAGATGCTTTACAAAGTAAGAAATCAAATAAAGGGTCTAATTCTGTTGGGCTTCAGATGAAACATCAGCAACTTTCTGTGACGGAAGTTGGAAGACATTCATCCGAGAGTCAACATCCTGTTAGTTTTTATAATGCTTTGGACCATGATTATTGTGGTATTTCTAAAATCCCAGACTACTTAATTCAATTATCTCCTCCGAAAAACAGTTTTAGAAATGCAGTGAAAGGCTCTACTGAACCCTCAGTACAAGTAGTTAGACCATTTCAGAAGTCTCCTGAAACAGAAAAGGAAGTTTTTGTTGCAGACAAAATTGACACAGCTAAGACGTGTGAGAAACTACCTGGTTACGTAACAGATGTTTCGCGTATTACTATTTGTAAAAAGACAGAGGAGAAATCTCTCTCAAAACTTCCTGGTGATAACAATTTTGAAGTTGAAAAGAAAAAGGACTTTACCAGTGTTTACACAAAAGAAAGTAGCACTCATCAAAAAAGTTCTTCCTTTAATAAGCCAGTTGCATCAAGGGTGAGATCCAGGTCCATGAGAAGATCTAACAGTAGAAGTTCTAGCTCTTCGTCGTCCCCAGTAAACAGAAGACGCCGTAAACATCCGTCACAATCTTCTAATTCCTCAGTTAATAGTAGATTTGATAAATCGTGGAGTCGTTCCCGAAGTCGAAGCAGCAGCTACTCTAGTAGGAGTCGTTCTCCATCGCCTGTAAAGTACCGAAGGAGGTGCTCCAGGCCAAGGAACTCTTGGAATTATAAGTCAAGACCACATTTTCCATCTCGGAATAGGGGATACCGTAGATATTACCGAAGACCTAGATCTCGCTCTCCACGTGAGTACTTTGTGAGGTAAGTACATCAGATGTCTCAATAATTTAAATTAAAGGAACTTTTAATCAACAACATCAAATATTAAGTTTTTAAAGAAACTTTAGATGTGTTTAATGGTTTTAAAATGATTCCAAGTTAATGGTACAGTTTATGGTTCTTGTTTTACTTTTCTAAGTGATATTTGTTTATATATTACAGCTCTTTAAAATACTAATTTTCAATTTTTTTTTTATCATTTTGGAAGGTTGATCATCATTTAGAAGTTTCAATATTTTTCTCCATAAAAATAAAAATATTTATGTAATTCTATGATATTTTTCTGTACTTACAATGAATGTTTGTTTATTACAGTGAAACATAATAGCAAGGAATTTTCAGAACAACTATCTTTGTGTTTTGTTTAATTAGTTCTAGCAATGTTTTTTAAAGTGATTGTTATATATATGTTTTATTGATTTGTATATCTAGTCATAGTGTTTTGTTTGGTAAAGAGGAAAGGAATTTTCTACTTCAATTTTCATTTTATAACGTATGTTACCTTTAGGAGAATTTGATAATTTTGTCGTTCCTTATTTTCTGAAACTGTTGAATACGTGCCAGAAGTTTAAAGATTTTAAAACGTTTGTCTTATTGTCATGAATGTTTGGCATGAACATTCTATAAGCATTTGGTCAAATATAAATAAATTTAAGGGAATTCTACCAGAAAAATGTTCTTTATTACAGATTTGTAAGAAACAAAACTGTCAGTAGTATTAGTATCAACTGATGTATAAATCTGCATATTGGAAATCCTCAAACTTCCACTGAACTGTGATATGGATGAAATGATTTAAGGTTTTATTGTGAAATCTTTTGCGGCAGGATATGATTCATGAGATCTCTTAACAAGATCTGTGTTCATGTGTCTTAAATTGATAGCTATAAAAGATCTCAACAAATCTTTGTACTCTTGAGTAATTGCTCTTGTGGAGACGTTTGTAAGACTTCCATGCTTATATTTTGTGATCAAGGAGGTAACAGACTGTCTGATATTTGTATTAGAAAGATCCAAACACCTGGAGTTTATTATTATGAACTCTTTGCACATTCTTTCCATTTTATTGCATTTATCTTCATTCTCTTTGTTGAATAATCCAACCTCATCTTCATTGAAAAGGGAATTACATTTCTGCCAGTATACCGTATCATGGATGGTATTGTCCAACCTCTTGCAAAATTCTCTGTGTTTATGGACAATACTTTCCTCGATTTAAGTGCTTTTTGAATCTAAAGCCTAAGATCACATGATACATGTAGGAGGTGACCAATTTTGTCTTCAGGTGAATAATCAATTTAGAATTTTATTCATTAGAAAGCAGAACAATATTTTTGACTTCTGAAGACTCTGGATCTAAATAATGATGAATTAAATTTGACAATTTTTAATCATTTCAAGCATGATGTATTACAAATAAAATGACACGTTTACTTTCCAACGAGAAACAGCAAATGTGTAAGTTTTGAAGCATCTTTCACAATGATTATAGGATATTTGGCATTCTCATTATCAACTTTTATGTCAGCATCCTCAGACTTCGTGTTTCTAATGAGGTATTCAGCTGATTGTGCTTTCTTTGAGTCTAATATCTTATATTCCTCAAGTTTTTCATCCAGTAATCATTTAAATATCTTCTCCACATTCATCTCAGCACTGACATCCGTACTGCTCTTATCCTTGGGAATTATCATTATCAGGTCCAGTTGCATCATCATCATTGCTGTTTACAATATCTACATCACCTACTGGTTCATCAGTAGGTAATAGCATCCACTGACAAATGTTGACAAGTTTTCATCATTGTTGAACTATTTTCTATTACAAAAATACTGAACATTAAGATATATAGTGATCTAGTATAAAACATGTTTACAAAATTAGTGTACGCTACAGAAACTAACTTGTTTTGATATAATATCAGTACTATTTTGTATGACAGATGAGATCAGTGCATTTCAAATTACAAATGTCTTGATTAATTGTAACTAGCATGTCAGATAACTAACCTCTAGTTATGAAGAATTGAGACAAATGATACAGTTAGGAATATGTTATGTATTTTAAGAAGCTTCTGCAAGTTGGCAACAACATATTCCTCTTGGTCAGTGCTTACAAACCAGTCACTGGGGAAGAGATTATTCCGGTGTATTATCTAGAATTCTCCCATTGTTTTATAAGATTAATTTTTATTGGACATGTGTTTGGATTATAAAACACTCGTACAATTTACAGATAATAGTAGTAACATGATGGTTTTTCTTTCTTTTAATAGATCTTCATCCAAGGAAAAAATGTCAGTCCAAGAGAGAAGAAGAAAGAAGTTTTTGGAAGTAGTAAGTTTGTTTATATAAACACCGTATGACAAGTTCGGTCTATATTGTGATTTATATAAAAGAATTTTTTGGATGTAGTAAGTTTGTTTATATAAACACCATATGACAAGTTCGGTCTATATTGTGATTTATATAAAAGAATTTTTTGGATGTAGTAAGTTTGTTTATATAAACACTGTATGACAAGTTCGGTCTATATTGTAATTTATATAAAAGAATTTTTTGGAAGTAGTAAGTTTGTTTATATAAACACTGTATGACAAGTTCGGTCTATATTGTAATTTATATAAAAGAATTTTTTTGGAAGTAGTAAGTTTGTTTATATAAACACTGTATGACAAGTTCGGTCTATATTGTAATTTATATAAAAGAATTTTTTGGAAGTAGTAAGTTTGTTTATATAAACACTGTATGACAAGTTCGGTCTATATTGTAATTTATATAAAAGAATTTTTTGGAAGTAGTAAGTTTGTTTATATAAACACCGTATGACAAGTTCGGTCTATATTGTAATTTATATAAAAGAATTTTTTGAAGTAGTAAGTTTGTTTATATAAACACCGTATGACAAGTTCGGTCTATATTGTAATTTATATAAAAGAATTTTTTGGAAGTAGTAAGTTTGTTTATATAAACACCGTATGACAAGTTCGGTCTATATTGTAATTTATATAAAAGAATTTTTTGGATGTAGTAAGTTTGTTTATATAAACACTGTATGACAAGTTCGGTCTATATTGTGATTTATATAAAAGAATTTTTTGGATGTAGTAAGTTTGTTTATATAAACACCATATGACAAGTTCGGTCTATATTGTGATTTATATAAAAGAATTTTTTGGATGTAGTAAGTTTGTTTATATAACCACTGTATGACAAGTTCGGTCTATATTGTAATTTATATAAAAGAATTTTTTGGAAGTAGTAAGTTTGTTTATATAAACACTGTATGACAAGTTCGGTCTATGTTGTAATTTATATAAAAGAATTTTTTGGAAGTAGTAAGTTTGTTTATATAAACACTGTATGACAAGTTCGGTCTATATTGTAATTTATATAAAAGAATTTTTTGGAAGTAGTAAGTTTGTTTATATAAACACTGTATGACAAGTTCGGTCTATATTGTAATTTATATAAAAGAATTTTTTGGAAGTAGTAAGTTTGTTTATATAAACACCGTATGACAAGTTCGGTCTATATTGTAATTTATATAAAAGAATTTTTTGGAAGTAGTAAGTTTGTTTATATAAACACCGTATGACAAGTTCGGTCTATATTGTAATTTATATAAAAGAATTTTTTGGAAGTAGTAAGTTTGTTTATATAAACACCGTATGACAAGTTCGGTCTATATTGTAATTTATATAAAAGAATTTTTTGGAAGTAGTAAGTTTGTTTATATAAACACCGTATGACAAGTTCGGTCTATATTGTAATTTATATAAAAGAATTTTTTGGATGTAGTAAGTTTGTTTATATAAACACCGTATGACAAGTTTGGTCTATATTGTAATTTATATAAAAGAATTTTTTGGATGTAGTAAGTTTGTTTATATAAACACCGTATGACAAGTTTGGTCTATATTGTAATTTATTTTGAATTGTCTTGTTTTCTATGATCAAGTCAGTAAACTTAGGAGTTTTTATTTGTAGCTCCATAAATTTATAAAGAAAGTTGTATTTTTTCAAAAGTTATATGAAGAAGATACTAGAACATAGTAACATAGTTTTAACTTTGGAAGGGAAGGAGTTATTTTGTATCAGTCAAAAGTGTGGATGTGTGTATTGTGTTGAATAAATTGACTCTAGCATAGGTTACTATTAGGACTGTATTTAGTATTAATGAAAAAAATTATATTTTACATTGGTGTGGTTAGTTTTAGGGTTAAGATTCAATTAAAATTGCAGGAGGAGCGTAGAGTGATCTACATTGGTAATATTCCTGAAGGCACCACCCGTACAGACCTACGTCAGAGGTTCTGTAAGTTTGGTCCAATTGAAGAGGTGAGCGTTCATCTCAGGGACCATGGGTATGTATGAGATGTAACTTGAACATAGAGTCACCAGTTATATCAGGGAAAATATATCTATAATTAATGATCAAGCTTTAAGCATTAAAAACTACATACATTGATGGAATAGTTCTGTATTGGATACATAACATATACTGATAGTTTTAGTCAGAATGAATTAATTGGAGTGAATTTTCAAATTGGTACTTTTTGTTTCAGTTTTTTTTTATTTCTTCAGTTTGAATAAACTAGATTTACACCACAAACTTATTGTTCGTGGTGATTTTATACATCTTTTGTAGAATTGGAGGGAAAGATTTGTTTGATGCTCAGAATTGTATAGTACTGGCAGCATTTCTGCTTCCATTTCTTCTAATATAACTTTGTGAGTAGAAGATATTACAAAACGTTTATATGGTCTTTATTTTTTTATTTATTTTTTAAACTTAGGCTAGGGATAAGTCAAAAGTAATAATCTAGAATAATAAGATAAACACTGTTGGTGTGAACTTGCTTTGTAGTAAGTTTATGTTATATTGTTGTTAAATTGAAATTTCATGTGAATGCAATGCCATATACTAAACATTTCAAGAAATAATGTAGATAATAGTTATAAACAAGTTGGTAATGAAAGTAATTACATTATTTTAACATGGGAAAAATATTCTTTACTATAATATAGTTTCAGTGAATTGTGATGATGAGAAACTCACTTGAATAAAAAATGTATCTCAAGATGGCTGGTATGGGTATTAACACTTTTATTAAAATAAAGTAGAGAAAAATGTTTTGACTTTTTTAAGCCATCTTCAGAACAAAACGCTGTTCTCTAATTTTATTTTAATAAAAGTCTTAATACCCATATCAAACCATCTTGAGATACAGTGAATCTTCACTACCTTTCATTTTCACTTTTCCAAATTTCCAAAGTGGAAACTGGATATTTGTGGAAATAATTGTACATTTTGTTAAACATATTGTAATATTTACTACAATTGTTTATTCAATAAATAAATGCCTTTTGTGTGCTAATTGCTTATAAGAAACTGATCTACATTAATATTTTCACACATCTTGGTATTTTTTCCCTCGACAGAGATAACTATGGCTTTGTTACCTTTCACAATAGAAGTGATGCATTTGAAGCTCTAGAACGTAAGTTTCAAACTGATGGTATAACAATAAATTGTATTAAAACTTGCATGCCATTTGCAATATGGTTGGAATCAAATTAGTAGAAAAAATTTAGGTTTAAGAAAAATAAACATAAATCTTGTTAAAAAAGTGTTCAATGTATTAACTTATTAATGCAAATGGAGTTAAAATGTGTTAGGCACAGAATGATTAATTTGTAAACAATTTTCTGAACAGAGTTTACAGATTGCTAGTTTATAAACAAGGTTTTGACCAGTGTTATCTAGTTTTTAAACAAATTCTGACCACTTAAGAAAGAATAATTTTCATACTAATCAAATTATTCATTGCCAAAAACTCTAGTATTATCATCTTGTTACAATTGTAGTTGCCACCTAGCGGCTCAGAAGTAAGTTTATGGGTGTGTACTGCTAAAAGTGTAGTTTCAAGATTCGGGGTGGACACAGAACAGATAGCTCAATGTGTAACTTTGTACCTATTACCAAATATGTTTGTCATGTTATAATAATTATAACATTGAAGAGAGAGTTTTGTTTTTAATCACAATGGAAACTTGTCTTCATTACTCTCAGACATTATGCATATCTTAAAGCTTTTTCTTACAACTTTGAAAATATTTGTAAGAATGAACTGTAAAAAAATATAAAAGTATATTCAGTGAAATCTTAATATGAACATGTTACAACAAAGTAATTCTGTATTCAAATACTTGAAACAGTCACTTTGAGTGCAATGAATACTATTAATAGCATGCATTACAAAGGATGAATGTAGTAAACAAAAACAATTTTATATATAATAAACTTAACAGTTGATTACATTTAGTTGATTATGCCAGTATATTCACATATAAATCAGCATTTTTGTTCAAAACCAATGACTTATATAAATGAATATTGTGATGTAACTCTTTCATGCCAGGTAGGTTAAGGCGTTCGACTCATAATCTGAGGGTTGCAGGTTCAAATACCCGTTGCATCAAACATGCTCACCCTTTCAGCCATGGGGACATTATAAAGTGATGGTCAATCCCCCTATTTGTTGGTAAAAAAGTACCCCAAGAGTTGGTGGTGGGTGGTGATGACTAGCTGTCTTACCTCTAGTCTTACACTGCTAAATTGGGGATGGGTAGCACAAATAGCTCTCCTGTAGCTTTGCACGAAATTAAAAAAAAAAAAAAAGTTCATGATGGGCTTCATGTAAAAATACACCAGTTTGTACAAACATTTGCACATGTTAAGTATTTATAATATAACTTTAATGCTATTTTGGTATCTTCACAAATTTTAGTAGATTTTTTAATAAAGTGTTTTCACTGAAGATTTGTTTTTCAAAGTGTGTTTCATTACTAGTCTGAGTGGGAAGGAAGTTTTCACGTCATGATTTGAAAAACAACTTTTTCATTACAAAAGTCTCAAATAATCTCTAAAACTTCCTATGTACATTTCAAATGTTTATTTTCATAAAACTTTATATTCTGTCTATTATTTTTCTTTACCCTAACTATAGGTGGTTTGTCAAATTGACCAACCTCATAACTACCATAAATAAATTAGGAAATATAAATTATGCTTTTTTTAATTCTGGAATGATGGCAGATTATGACATGAGAATCCAAATGTTGTTTAAATAGCTTAAATCACTTAACATTACACATTTATATAAATTTATTATTTTTATTATATTGACCTTCCAGTTGTGCCTGAATAATGATACAGAAGCTACAATGAAGAGGTGCACATGCACTAATGTATACCATGTACAATAATAAAACTGACCTCTAGTCTTTACAAAGTTACCAGTCTTAGCTATGTTTTAGTGGACTAATGTTTTGTAACATACAATCACATGTCAATTATTATATTTTTATAGGTTATTACTATTTACAAACAAGCTCATAAACTTATTTTCTTAATCATAGAACAAGTTGAAGAAGTAAAACTATATACTTTTATTTTGAAATTACAAACCTCTAGTTTGAACCAGTGCTGTATGACCTTCGACTTGTGACTCGTGGTGATAGGGTTAATAATGCTGGCATTTCTACACATTTTTGTGTTGAAGCACCATGATTTGACATCACTGCAATATCAGTTGCTCTGATTACCTCTTGATATGCTTTATAGTTTATATGTACTTCCTTTTTGTGAGGATCATTCTCAGAAACATTGTCGTAAATCAGCACCACTACAAGTGCAGGTTGTTGTTGTTGTCAATCAGTAATTTTCACTTTAGTTCCTGTCAGATTGACTTTCTAATCAACTTGTGGAATCATATATATAAATCATTGAATCATGTGTCTGTAGAAAATGGACGTTTGTTATATCAGATAGCTATCACATTAAATTTGTCTATGCAAAGATTTGTTTATATGAAAGAGTAAACCAGATTGTTTGAATTTGGTTTGAGAAGGCTTTACTGTAGTTTTTAAAAGAGTATTATATTGGCAAGTTTAAAATAGTTAATGTTTGTACTATGTGTCTGTATTGTTTTTGGTAGATGGAAATGATGATGCTTCCTATCCAAAAGTAGACCTGTGTTTTGGAGGTCGTCGTCAATTTTGTAAAAGTAGCTATGCTGATTTAGGTGAGTTCCATAAACAATCAAATATTGTGATATCCTTGTTTTATATCAAACTTGATAATCTAAAATGGATGGTCTTAACACATTTATTATATAAATATTGTTTTTCGTCAAACAAAATCTTATTTTGATTGACATACACAATTGTCTGGAATGTTAAAAGTGTATTCAATTTTTCACAATACTTTGGACTATGAGAACCAAAGCTAATGTTAAGCTAGTAAATGTGCATTAGCTGCTGGTGACCCGTTAAGTATCCAGTGTTTATAAACGTGAGTTTCATTTTAGACACAATAAAATTAGGTGAAGTCATAATACTTTAATACTGTTACTAAAAATGGTCTACATTGCACATTTTGTAATAAAAACACTGCTTTCTGCCTGAGTGTTTTTAGACCAGCGTTTCCCAGCAAGAGAAGGATAAATTTATTGATAGTTCTGACAAATAATCACAGTTATAATTAAGAAAAAGTAGTTCCCACTTGAGGTGTTTCTTTTAACATAAGCTAAGAAGCATTTGCATTCAAGTGGAACAAAAATATTTGATTTTTTTTTTCAGTCATTTCCCTCTTGTTATATCTCATACATTTCTAAAATTTATAGAAAAAAAATGAAAGTTATTATGAAGTTACCTAAGTAACAAGTTTACTAAGTTAAAAAATAATAGATATTTTTATTTGTAAGTCTGATTCTCATCTGTGTTTGGAAAATTCTAGATAACCATAGACTGCTAGTAATCATCCTGAGATTTTAAACAAAAACATCAATAAATTTCTTTTCTTGATGGTGTAAATGTATGTTTGAGCATTAATTAATAAAAAGACTTCCTATGAGCAAATTTGACATAAATACTAGAAGATATTGTTGTATGTATTATGATAATAAATATCGATTGATGCCAAGCAGCATTTGAGGCTAAACAAGTTTAGTTTTTTGTATTGGTTATAATTTGTAAAATATCTTATTACTGTTGTGTAGGATATCGATAATGGAAGAACCTTCCTTTATCAAACAGGAAATTAAATATCTTATTACTGTTGTGTAGGATATCGATAATGGAAGAACCTTCCTTTATCAAACAGGAAATTAAATCGGCTGTTTGATTATTTGTTCCTGAACAGACAAAACTGTAGTATACCCTTTGTGATAAATCAGGTTTAAGAGTCTCCATAGATATCTACAGTATGTTTTTTTTACTTTATTGTCCTTGTTTCTTCTTCTGTGACCTTGATGTTTTTCCTTGATTTACAAGTTGAAATATATAATTGATGAGAGGTTTTCATTCCTTGTCTCTATTAGATTCTCAAGCACAACACAGTGGTCAAAAGCCATTTAGAAATCAAAATATAGATTTTGATTCCCTACTGCAAGCAGCAAAGGCTAATGTTCAATACAAATAACGGAGAAGAAACTAGGGCTTAGAAAAGACATGTCACTCCAACACATTCGTCACTCGGGTATACATGTACACATACAGTGTTAATTCAAACGTTTGTATTTTACATGTTTTAACAGGTATTTGTTGTGTAAGATTTTGATAACATTTTAATGTAGCTTCTGTAGGAATAATGGCAGTTCAGTTACCCTTGCTTATTTTATCTTAGAAAAATGCAAAATAATCTAGGACTTTTTTATAAGGTACTGATATGTTTCCTATGCTTACACTTTATTAATGAAAATAAACAGCACTTGTATTAGTTGCCATGTAACTTACTTGATTTAACAAAAAATCAAAGTATTTGGTGTGAGTTGCATGTGGCATTTTTCTTTAAAATTTGAGTTATATTGTGCATAATAGTATCACTGGACATTAATTGTATTAACTTGGGTCACTTTTGTTTGTTTGCTAACTATTGATTGTTTTTATTCTATATGTTTCAGATATCTTAAAATGATGTGTTGTTATCTTTCTAACATACAGTGATTTAGCTAAAAGTATTTTGGTGGTACTCAAAAGTAGTACAGTTATTGTTACATAGGTCATCAGAATTGGGTTTTTCTACTTTATTTGTATATTAACTTCCTGTTACTTGTTCTCTAATAAGTTGTCCTTCAGATATACTGTTTTCAGTTGTTATTTTTACATTAAACAGTCATTTTATTTTTATATTTCAAAAAATAATAGATTCCCTTCTTCTACTTATTTTACTTCTCCGAGAAGGTTTGTGTTTATTATTTTAATGAGCTGCTATTTAAACAAGTGTGAGATACAGACTGATTAACAACATAAATCAGAAGCCGTTCTGTTACTGTGTTTCTTGTAACTAATGTTCTCTTGATTTTTAAATCAAGTTTATCACCAAACTGTCACTTATTTTATTATCAGTTGTGACCACATTTATTTGTTCCTCCTACAAATATGAAAGGAAATTAAATTGTTTGTATATAAGATAACTAAAAATATGTTAATACCATTTTTGTATTGTATTTATCAGCTGAGTCTACTGAATAAGAACTTTGTGTGTGTTTGTGTGTGGTAAAGACTAAGTTTAGATATTGAAACCATAGGCTCATTGATTGATTTTATTTATTTTTTGAGAAATTGAATTCATCTGTCTTTGTAGAGTAAAAGAAATGATAATTTGTTTATGTCTAATGAGGAATATTAAATGGTTATTTTTGGTTCTGTGAAGTAACTGTGTTAAACATTATTAGAAATAATCATAAATAGGAAAAAATTAAAAATGTGTGTATAATTTAGTAGAATAGTGTAGCTTTGTTGTGTACATTAAGCAGTGCTATTAATGTTTGGTAACTCTGGAAGCTTGATTGTGCCTTTGTTGTTTTTTTTTTCAGAACATAATTAGTTGAAAGAAAAAATATGAAATGGTTTTTGTATTTTCCCAGTATCATGATTGATTTCTTTAGCCCTAAACTTATTATTACCTTTTAATATTGTAAAATTCATTTAACTAGAAATGAAGAATTCCTTAAAACAGAAGAGGGTGTTTAGTTATTCTTTACCTCAGGAAGAATATTATTTTCAGATGTTTGTTTCTTTTTGTGTATGGAAGGTTTTAAACTATATACTAATTTTAAGTAGTTCCAAATTCATTGTGATAGTATTGCTATAAGTAAAAAATTTTAAATGTTTGGATGACATAAAAACCTAATAGCTATAAATACAATAACTAGAAAGCTTGAAACGATTGTGCCTTTTAAATATTGTACATGTTGCACTATAAATAGAGGTGATTATATATTGCGGTGTAGTGGACACTTAGAATAAGGTTGTTTTTTGTGGGTTTTTTCACATTGCTAAGGCCTTGTTCACCCATATAGTTCACTTTCATTTAACCTGAACAAAATATATTGTGTGTTTCATATAGCTTCGATAAGATTCCATGTAACATGTTTAGGTAAAACAAGAGAAAAATTGTTTCCCGATGGTGCTGAAACAGATGTATTAAAAAAATAACAGTTTTTCTGTTTAACAATACTTTCCACAGCTTCTTATTTTTAATACAATAAAGACATTCAATAAGTAGGGGATAAATAGTTCTTTATTTCCATAATATGATTAAAACTAACATAAACAACTGTGTATCATCTATTTATTTACAGAGATGTGGAAATTGAGAAATTGTAGGAAGCAGACTCATAATGGAACTATGAATATTTTATATGTTTTGATTTTTTGGGATTTACTCTCAGTTTACTAATTCATAGTTTTTAGCTTTAGGGCAAAGAAGTTTTGTAATTGAAAAAAATACATGAAAGTATGTGTAGTATTGATTTGAAAATTTACATTAATGACTGAAGCTTTTCTATAGCTTACATTAGTAACACTAGAAAAATAACTCTGAAACTGAATGGAATCTTGGGGTGGGGTGCTTCCTTTTGGTATGAAAGGAAACTCAGCTTCTTTATATTTAATTATGTGACCCTCTCACTACAGCATATGTATTGTTAAATATCTTGTCTTGAAACTTGGCGGTAGGTGGCGTATTGAGTATTTTTGAACATATTTCAGGCATCACAATTTGGTATGTAAAATATAAAGTGTTATTAGCAATTTTTGTCTTGTATTATGATTATGGTGGTTCCAGTTAGGCAAACATGCTTTGGTCTTTTGCCATTTTGTTACTAAGTGTTCATTGATAGCTTTTATTTTTATGCCTAATTAAGAAAAATAAATTGGGCCATATGATATTCTGTTAAAGAGTTTTACTGCAAGGAAATTATACTCTGGTGGAAAAAATGAGAAACTATGGGTTTTCAAGATGCCTGAAGTGCTGTATGTTAAACTAGTGTTGCTGTAAAGAGAAACTTTTTCTTGCAGAAAAAACAACTTGGTTTTCTCGTTGAAAGTGGTGGTAGTGTATGCCATGTACGTAATAAAAGTATAGGCGTCACTTAAAAGGGCTTCCACTTGACTAACAGGAGATGACTTGAGAGGTTGATAAAGACAGAATTATTCCTGAAGATAAAAATTAGGTCATTTAATAAAAAGAGATTGCAAACTGATAGCGCATATCTATTTTTTTGGACGTATTGAAAACACACAATCTTGCATACACCTTAAAATGGGTGGGTACATTGCCTACAAAGATAAGAAGTATGATTAGAGAAAGATTTTAATATGTTTTAGATAATGTTTAGCATATACAAATATAATATTTCAAAGAAATAAACTGTTTTGGTTTTTTTTAAAGTTCAAACTTGTTTAATGGAATAATTTTCCTTCACGTTTCTGTAAGCTATCAGGTATACCTGAATGTTCCCTACAAAAACAAAATATTAAAAATTCTACAATAATGTTTGGACACTTTCTTTCCATGACCGTAAAAGTAAAGTACTTGTACGTGTTGTGCAACCATATGGTTTGTGTTTCAAAAATATTTATTCAGGAGATGATGTTTAAAACATACGAAGATTCTAATATATATAGATAGAATATTAACTCTGAACAGTCAAATAAAATAAATTCAAAAGGAAGGACCGTTAAAAACAATCAAGCCAAACCTCTGACTACTGATGATTTGATATACACAAAATTCCAAAACACTGCACCAATCAAAAGGAACCCCAGGGTGGAAGCTGTAACGTAGGATATAAAATGTATCCTAGGTTTTGGAGGTGGCTGATGAAGTAGGACCCACATTGTAGTGGGGATACATCATCTGTCTGTCTTAATCTCCGTTCGCCAGTCTAACATGAAGGATAATTAAATAATCATATGAAGAGAAATTAGGAAAGCAAGATGTTGGTGTTCAGTCCCACGACGTTCCACATCTATATCACCATCAACTGCCTGCAGATCGTTGTGGGAAGGTGACTGCTTTCCAAAGTAAAGAAGAAGTAATAAGGTGTTAATACTTGGAGCTAAATAAGTTGAATAAACTTACCTCCTGAAGTTAGCATTCCAGCCTTCATTATGGTGGTGAGGCCCCAGTTAGTTGCCTAGTAGACAAATTATACTAGCATACAGGGTTCTAACCAGTTATTCAAACTAATTGGTATAACTTCCAACCACCACCCATTAAGTTTACTGCAACTACCAATTTTCAGACTCTTAAACAAGCCTTTATGTGCGGTAAGGTGCTCATCCGCATAAAGTAGTACCAAGCTTAGTTGTTTACATGTATATATAAAGACACAAACAAATGTTTATGTGATTAATAACTTACTTTTTCCATTCATTTTAATTTAAATTCAATATCAAACTTTAATTTCTATACAGTATGTTTCACATTACAGATGTGCATGTAGAACCCTGGATAACTATCGCAAAATCTGCGTGGTTCCTCTAACTAACTAATGTTCCATGTTAAGACTACATTCTCAGTTTATGCAGAAACTGTGATAAATTTGATATTTATAGGTTAGGAAATACGTTGCATAACAGAACACCACACGTTTACGACTTACGTTTAAGTTATCCTAACTTTAAAACCAATTAAAACATTATTTCATATATAGTTCAGCTAGAAAATTCATGTTGACTGTGAACTGGAGGCATCTTTATATTTGAAAAACACTTGCATAAATATATTGAGCCATACAGTCTGTTTATTTAGTTTGAAGTGTAAGGGACAACGTTTCTAAAGTCTTCTGTCTTTCATCGTGGAGTCTTACGTGTGTTATATAGTATCCAGATGGATTAACCTGTTGACTGTCGAGTATTTCAGTTGCTACAATACAACTCTAATGCTTTCTTCATTTTGTAACTTTTGTCGTGACGCCATTTTGGATCGAAAATAAAACAATCTGTAAGTAGGTCAAATGCATGTATGGTGCTGACACCTAGTGTTGAAGTTAGGTATTATTGAGAACGAATTAACTCGTCCGTGGCACTGTGTTACCGATCGGCTTGAACGAGATATCTCGTCTACAGCACTGAACAGGTTAAAATAGCCATTATTTGATTGTTTGTTCCTGGTCGTGATTAATGGAGTGACCGAGTGTAGATTTAGCTAAAGGTAGCCATAAGTTACTGGTTTCTAGGCCCAAGTCTGTTTAATGAAGGTTTTATTGTAATAAAAGACTCCATTACTTTTCTTGTTTTCCAGATTTGTCAGTCTTTTTCTCCTATTGTTTTCCACTTTAGCCAATGTAGTTTTTTTTTACAGAAACATGAAATTTTATAGCTTACATTTTTGTGTTTCTTCGATTTCCAGTGTACATCTGTATTGCCTGTATGTTGATGAAGTTTTGTTTCTTAAGTTTGTTTAATATTCTATTGATAATTATTTTTTTTCTGTGGAGTCACTGGTGTATGTGTCCATCTAGTAACTATTTCTTGTTTGTGTTATAAATATTAACATCTGGAATGTCTGTGCTGCTTCCTGTGTCTGTTGGTAGAATAGTAATTGTGTGGTTCCGTTTTCGACCATTCAGTGAAGTACATTCTTGTTTGGTTTTGGTTTCTTGTCTCTCCTGAGAGTGGTGTAAGTTTGATGTCAAAATTGCCAGCAGTTAGAAGTGTTCTAGGTTGTAGGATACTGTGCAGACCTAGATTAAGTGTTTCATTTTCTGTATCACTTAGAGGTTTAAAATTGAAGTTTTGAAATACAGTAACAGTCGAGAGTTTATCTTTTGTGGTAAAGGTTGAATATTTGGACTTGTTTGTTATTGTTTTTCAGGCTAGATGTATAGCATTTGGTGTCCAGGTATATAGGACATCCAATTCCTTTGTATTTGCGGTAAAAGGTTTTTGGGTTCAAGAATGTTTTCATCTGTTTACTTCTCTAAATAATCTTAGGAAATGTCTGCTGGTCTCTCGACAAGCTTGTACAAGTGTAGCTTTTGATCGTGTTGATGAAAGCTGGCCCATGATAGCTCTATACATTCTTTCATAGATAGTTCAGGCAGAGTAATGTTACGTATTATTATAATTCATCTCTAAGCGTAGATAGCCCTCGAGTAGCTATGCGCAAAATTCAAAACAAACAATAATCTCCGACTTGTTATGTTACGTACGTTACGTATCATGGTTTCAAATAACCGGACGATTGAATTTAGAAATTAATTGAATCCCGATATATATGAAATTTATGATATTTGTCAACAAGATTGATACTGAGTCTTCCATCTTGTCTGGAACTGAATATTTTATCGACGGTTCACAACGAACGAATAACTTTATGTTGATATTGTTACACTTCGTTTTATTGTTAGCCTCACGCCGTTTGCAAGCTGGCTTTTCTCTGATGGAGATATCTCATGTTTTTTCCAGAAATACTAACGTTTGAAGTTAAACGGGTCGTAATGTTCGAAGTCTGTAAACGTTCTGGTCAAATATCTGTTTTTTTCTGATTAACAAGTGTTTATCACAGTTATAGCTTCCTGGGTGTATAGTGTACTAACTGTAGCAAACCAACAACAATATTAAACTATATGATTTTAATAGAATGGCATGAACACCACAATCGCTGGCGTTAAGAGCTAATGAGAAAGGTGCCATCAATACAGGGTAAGTACAAAATAAAGATTTGACCTTTCCATAAGCAGATTGGCATGTTAATGGTACAATGATGTCAGTAAAGTTGTTTTTTTACAAAACTTCCTGTAATAACAAGTCTTTCTCAAAAATATCAAACTTTTCTTGTTGGTACAAGTTAGATAATTCACAATGCAATCAACTTTGATTCGAATTGGAGAAATTTGGGCGTGGCCTACCACACGACCCAAGTAAACGACTTTGGGCTTACAAAAGTCACTTCTTACCAAATTTACAGTGAGATTAGCTCTCAAGAACGCCATGTAATGCACAGAAATGTTTTTTTCCAGATGTTACTGTAAATTACAATGTCGTCAATATAAATTCCAACATCTCGCAGATTGCTGAGACATTGATTCATCATTCACTGAAAAGTTGCCTGAGAAATGTTCATACAAAACGTCATTACGTTGTACTGGTATAATCTATCAGGAGTATCGAAAGCAAAAATTTCTTTGGCTCTGCCAGTTAGAGGAACAGCCGAATATCCATTCAGCGGGTCACATTTTGTGATATATCTGGCTTTTCCAATTTTATAAATACAATTCTCCTTGCTTGGAATAGAATAGGAATCTGTCTTTGTCAAACCAGTTACTTTGCAAAAGTGTACAGAATCTAACTGGACCATCATATTTAAGAACCAGTGCATAAGGTAAAGACCAGTCACATTATAGGTTCTATAATGCATTTTATCAGCCTTTATTGGATTCACACGGTATGGATGTTGTTTCACAGGAGCAGCATCGCCTGTATCAACATCATGAACATCAATGTTGGTTTGATGAGGAACGTTTAGAAATACACATTCATATTCAGTCAATAAACTAGCAAGTTGACTTCTTTTCAGGAGGCAAGTGACCGAGTTTTAAATCAAGAATTTCCAGAATGTCAAACTTACTGAGTTTGATGTTACATTCATTTCAAATATTCTCATATTTACAGGTTTCTGAGTCAAAGAGACTGTTATCTGTATCAAGAGAACACTCAACAGCTAAAATGTTTTCAGATCCATCTTGGATGCAGGGGCGTAAATAGGTAGGTTTGGCCTGGGGGACACTTATGTCCTCAGGCCCCTTTTTGATGTCTTCATAAATTGGTGGTACATTCATGGGCGTATGATTTTTTTTTTTTTCTGGTGGGCGGAAGCCAAATGTGTTGAGAATTTACAATTTTTTTGAGTCAAAGTAATTTCCCGCAGTACTGTAATATTTACCTCCCCTCTCATCAAGCCTGCTTGGATGTGGCAGAGCTTCAACATATCGGTAGTCTTTCGACGATCAGGTGGTTTTACAACAAATTATACTGAGTTAAGTATGAAATGGGTGGAAATTACATATTGGAGAAACTTGCTGAAATATATTGACGACATGCAGTTTTCTTTGGCAGCTCAAGTGTAGATGATGACGTTTCGAAAGTCTTCCACTACAATCGTAGATTTGGACAAACTTTAGAAAACTAGAATAATAAAGGAGTTTTCTACATTCACTTAACAGTAATGCTGGCCTATAAATCAGAAACTTGTGTCTACTGTTAGTTAAATGAGGGCGAAGAATAATAAAACATGTCCGTCTCAGTCCACCTGGATACTATATAATGTTGGTAGTAGTAAGTACAAACTTTTCTGATGGCTAAAGGCACGTGATTTTTGTAACATAGCTAGTGATGTTTGTATCGCTGGAAGTATAGTTTGTATGTCACCAATATATGTTTACAAGTTTCTCTTATGGGCAGCTGCTACCATTCCACAATCAACTTAATTAAAATATCTTGTGAATTGGGCAAGACGTTTGTGCAACTTACTCAACAGAACAGTAAATAGAAGTTTGCATAAAAAAATAATTGGAACAGACATGTTTAACAAAGTTGTAAAAATAAAGTACATACCCGGCCAGGTGGTTAAGGCGCTCGACTCGTAATATGATGGTCGCGGGTTCGAATCCCTGTTGCACCAAACATGTTCGCCCTTTCAGCTGTGAGGGCGTTGTGATGTTACGGTCAATCCTACTATTCGTTGGTAAAAGAGTAGCCCAAGAGTTGGCGGTGGGTGGTGATGACTAGCTGCCTTCCCTCTAGTCTTACACTACTAAATTAGGGACGGCTAGCACAGATAGCCCTCGAGTAGCTTTGTGCGAAATTCCAAAAACAACAAAACCTACTTGTCTTACACTGCTAAATTAGGGACGGCTAGTGCAGAGAGCCCTTGTTTAGCTTTACACGAAATTCAAAAACAAACATACCCTTCAACAACACGGTCAATCCCACTGTTGATAAAAAGAGTTGGTGGTGGGTGGTGATAACTAGCTGCCCTCCCTCTAGTCTTATACTGCTAAATTAGTGACGGCTAGCGCAGAGAGCCCTTGTGTGGCTTTGCGCGAAATTCAAAAACAAACTTACCCTTCAACATGAGATGTCCTTTATAGTGCATATTTTTAATTATTTTATGTTCGTGTAACATTGAAGAGATGTTTTATGCGATATAAAAAGGGTTATTGTATTATAGTGATATGAATTACAAAGTATATCTCAAAAGTACAATATATCAAACGAATAAACTTGCATAAAAATATGCAAAATACACCCTCTATATTAGATTACACAGCCCTTTTCAAAAATATGGAAGTAAGATATATCACTCCAAATTCTTATATAAACTACTGTGATCATCGTAGATTTCTTTGTTACTCCATTTCTTTCCCACAGTCTGATGAATAAATTTCATTTGTGTACACACTTCTGGAATCAACTTCAAACCGGTCATTTGTATTCAATGAAACAATTTGCACAGGTTTTCACTGTTAGGCTTACTTGAATTTACTTGTGGCTAACCACCAATAAGTGGGAGTGGAAAAACATTAACAGAAGTTATTGTATTTTTCCATATGACATCAAAACAGAATTGTACCATATCAGCCTTCTTCCTGACAACACCTTTTGAAATGATGCAACCGTGAAGCATAAGGTCAAAGCACTAGCCAGATGGCCTTCTTGCTCGTAAACGTTGGAGACATAAGAGCATTTCTTGAGAAGACTAATTTCCCACTGGAACATTTTAATTGTTTCTTGATAAAACTACACATCGTTTGAGACTAATTTAGTGAAACCAATTTTCACAACTTAATGTTTTGTAGTTAACATTAAGTACTACAACAATGTAAGATCATTATTATATTGTTATTAGCTGATAGTCCTTTCAATACAGAGTTTGCTTAACAAATTTAATATAGGAGATTGACTAAGTTTTTAAAAGGAGCTAAAACCAGAAGCTAGTAGCGTGGTATGTTACGTATTATAATTTATTTCGGACGAGTCTCTGATTTAATATGTTGCGTATGTTAACGTATTACCATTTTAAATAACCGGAAGTTTGAATTTGACTTTAAATATTAATATTTATCAAATTTATGGTGTTTACGAACAAGATTCATACATACTTTTCTTTTTTAACAGAAATGTATTTTAATATACAAACAAAAAATACAATTTATAATATTTATTACAAATGATTCTTTATATACAACAGTTTAACCAACTTGCAAACAATACTGAGTCTTATATCCGGTCTAGAACGAAATGTTTTATCAACGATCTTCGACGAGCAAATCAATTCTGAGTTGATATTGTCACACTTCGCTTAAGCTAGGTTAATTAGCCTTATACCTTCACAAGCTGATTTTTTCCGACGAAGATATTTAATGTTTTCGTATAAACACTAACATCTGAAGATCATTCACTGAAATTGAACGGTTTGTAATGTTCGAAATCTATAAACGTTCCTGGTCCAATTCTGTACTTTTCTGATATATAGGAATTAATCACAATTGTAACTTCCGTAGCCTATAGCACATTGACCGTAGCCGAACAGTAATAATCTTCTGACGCTTCGGTTTTACATAGCAGTCATGCGAATTTCTTGAAGTTTCAACAATGTTCTAGCGCGTTTTTGTAAAACAAATATTGTTTGTTTCTACTCTCAAGAATATTTTACAAATTTTGAGAACAAGCGGGGATTTCGCTATACACAGTAAAGAATATACGTCACATGCAAAAAAGAAAACTACACTGAAATAAACGTAGGTACTAAGATAAAATTACAACAGCAAATCCGTTACAGGTATGAATAGTTCATGTATCTCTATGTCATTGCAATATTTATTTATTCTGAATTTTTTTCTTTGTATGTGTAGGTTTTACGTAACAAGTGTTTGAGCATGTTTATTTTGTTATAGCAAAACCACATTGGGCTTTCTGTTGTTTCCATTGATGGGAACCAAATCTCTGATTTGAGCATTGTAAATTCAAAGACTTTCTGCTGTCCCACTGGAGGACTGAATGATCGAAAAAGCTGTTAAGTTTATTTATTTCCATGATATTTGTGTTGTTCTTTAATTGTATAATATCTCTTTCATTTATTTGTTTTAAGGCAAAGCCACATTGGACTATCTTCTATGTTCACTGTGCAAAATCAAACCCTTTCTTTTGGCATTGTAAGTCCATAGACTTACTACTGTCCACTCCACTTGGAATAATATCCGTTTTACCGAAGAAGGGTGCTACATAATACTGCAAACTGTGTAAGAATGTCTACTATAATGTCTTGTTACGTTTCATGAAGAAATTCTACAACATCACTGGAGTTGGTTTAGTCAGGACAAAAGAGTTAACCACTGAAGGTATCTAACCTGCCATGTATATTCAAGGAAGTGAACACACGACGTTTGTTTTTAGTATGTTAGTAAAGATTCATGCATTTTGTATTACATTGTGTGTTTTATGTGTCCATTGTCATTACTTCATTTGATAATGACTGAGTTAGTGAGATAATTAGTTTTACTTCATAATCAATATCCTGAGCGAATCACTTGTTACTCAATAGATCTATCCAATATAGCACTATAATTAATTCAATTTCACATGGATACACCACAGTATGGATAAGTAAGAGAAAACATGGTGTCATGACTGCAGGATGTCATTATTGTGGAGACTACTGTACACGCTGAAATTTGCACAGCTTTTTACTTGAACCTTTATACATTAAGCTTTAAAGGCTTCTTATTGAAAGTGAATCCCATTTTTATTTTCTGCAGTTAAAATGAAGTATGAATATGAGAAATGGATCAGTCACCAAGAGAAGATGGATGGTCATCTGATAGTGTTGTTAAAATGAAGTATGAATATGAGAACTGGATCAGTCACCAAGAGAAGATGGTTGGTCAGCTGTTAGTGTTGTTAAAATGAAGTATGAATATGAGAACTGGATCAGTCACCAAGAGAAGATGGTTGGTCATCTGTTAGTGTTGTTAAAATGAAGTATGAATATGAGAAATGGATCAGTCACCAAGAGAAGATGGTTGGTCATCTGATAGTGTTGTCAGGTCTAAGTTGTAGGAGCTTTGCCAATGCTAAAGTGGTCCGTTAATTTTACCTTGAAGCCACCCAAGAATATTGTAGAAAGACTATAGGTGTATAGGTGCCATTTGTGGGTGATATCTGCCCAGAGCTATCTTATTAACAAGTACAGTATCAAAAACTCCAAATAATAAGTCTTGCCAACTTGAAAGGAAATATATTGTCATGGACATGGAAAAATGCAAGTTTGAGTAAAACAAGCTGCCTAGAGCATTTTGTTATTCTGCCAGTATATGTCAAGAGCCTATTATTCATCAGAGTATCCATGAGAAACTCTACTATGCTGTTCTCGTGATGTTGAGGACATCTCATTCAGGTGATATGACATTAGAAAGGAGGATCACTATCCAACATTTGAATGCACAGTAAATATTTGGACCGTTTTCTAAACTGTTATGGGCAGGTAAGAGCCTGGAATGGCTGAATCCCAGAACAGAATTGCAATGTCTGGTTCTGAGCCTGGATAATCTGGCCCTAGATTACATTAAGCACATACATGAGGAGCTACTATAGAACTCTAAGACAGTAATTACAGTGTAGAAGGTCCAGCCTACAAAATGAAAGTAACTGTTGCTAATATTGATTATGGACCATACTGGCATTCTCATAAAACATGTATTGCAGAACTTATTGATCAGTTTACCTATATAACTGGTGAAATGGTGATTCTTGCTATGGTAATCAGACATTGACCAAGTTGGCTTCAGAAACTGTGGACAACGTGTGTGAGGAGAAGTCAGTGGTGTTCTGTGGCTTGCTAATGACAATGTCTAGAGCATTGGTGTTGCCTAATATTGTTATTGACTATTGAAATAAGCTGTTTTTCAGAAAGCATCATTAGCTTTGTAAGTTATCTTTCTGAGGGGATTATGAAGTTCTGTCATTGTTTTGCAATTATGAATAACCGATTATCCAGCTGTATAATAGAATGATCATTAGCGTGATGTGAACGAAGAGGAACAGTTGATAGAGTGTTCATATTCATCTAATATTAAAAAACCGAAAAGTAAATACGTGGATGCTAACGCATCTTTGATTGCTAGATGAGAATTTTGTGGACAATCCAAACTCAATAAATTTATTGAACTGGGTAGCTAAAAAAAAATAAAAATAAAGGTATACCCAGGATTTGCATTGATTTTAGGCAGGTAAACCCAGTAACTCATGTCGATCCCTTTCCATTACGGTGCATAGTGAGGTGTCTGAACACATCAGTGGCTGCTCACTAATTCAGTACATGAGACATGACATTTTGATACTGGCAGCTTAAACTGGGCGACGAGAGCAAAGTTGCTGAGAACACTTTTAGCACAAAAAATGGATTGTACAAGTTTTTCATCTTGCTATATGGCCTATGTAAAGCACCAGCCAATTTTAAGAGGAGTATAGACGTCACTATAATAGGAGTGTTATACTTGAAGTGCATAAACTGTGTTGACAACTTCTTAGGGTTTAGTTGCATGTCAAATTGTATAAATGAGAGCATCAGAATGGTATTCGAACGGGTAAAAAAAAGGCAAAATTGGTATTTAAACCCAGAACACGTGCATTCATGCACAATAAAAGAAGGATTTTTCTTTCATATTGTATATGATACAATTGTTTGTGGCTTACTTATTCATGACTGTCTCAGTATTTTCAGCTCTATTGAAGGTACACTTCAGTTGAAGTGTAGAATGGGATTACATATTCCAGTCCCTAAAGTGAAGCCCGCGTGTTGGCATATACACAAAATAATTGTGAATTCCTCTCAGGTGTCAACAGTAGCGATGGTAAAATTGGAGCAAACTGTATTATAACATGTTATTATGTATGCTAGTGATATACTCTTGGCCTCTGAATGCAGGTGCTATATAAAAACAAAAAATTATTTGCTCTTGTCTTCGTAAAACACATTTGATGCTATTTGTATAGTATAACCTTTATTGTTCTAATAGATCATGCAACAATGAATGGTTCATAAAGCTTGAAAACTATGAAGGGATGACCGCATGTTGCATAATAACGCTGTAGTTTGTTTGTTTGTTTTTGAATTTCGCACAAAGCTGCTCGAGGGCTATTTGTGCTAGTCGTCCCTAATTTAGTAGTGTAAGACTAGAGGGAAGGCAACTAGTCGTCACCACCCACCGCCAACTCTTTGGCTACTCTTTTACCAACGAATAGTTGGATTGACCGTCACTTATATCGTCCCCATGGCTGAAAGGGCGAGCATGTTTGGCGCGACGGGGATGCGAACCCGCGACCCTCAGATTACGAGTCGCACGCCTTAACACGATTGACTATGCCGGGCCAACGCTGAAGTAGTTAGACTTAATCTACATTATTCTGCATGTTGCATAATAATGCTGAAGCAGTTAGACTTAATCGTACATTATTCCCCAGGTACACAGTACAGAAACAAAGACAATGTTTTACCAGGTGGTAAGACCCTGTGTTTGTTGCATCATATCCTGGGACTTAAGACCATTTATACTATAACGATGACAAGTCATGCATGTGATTTTAATACAAAGAATAACCCAGTAGGGGTTTGGGAATAGCAACAGAAGGACCGAGATGTAGTGTGAACTTTATTTATAATGCAGCAAGGTGAAGTATATTTGGCTCAGAGTGAGATACACAGCATCTGAAACTTATGACTTTTGTATGAGTAGTTACAAATACAAGACGATGTGCTGTATCATTGCTATCAATCTACAAACAGTAATTTTCAGTTTGTGTTACAGCTAGACAGGACCTTAAGGCACGCAAGTCTCCAAACGTTGCGTAACACAAAGGCACAAAGTGTTTATTGCACTTATTCTAAGGTTTTACAGTAATTTTTCTGGTCACATCTAAGATATTCAATGTTGCTATGAACACTGTATAGCTTGTGGCACCAAGAGAAAAACTTGGCCTAAACAGGTTTGATTATAGCAAAGTATTGTTGGTTTTCTTCTGCAGAGAATGGTTATTGTTGGTCCTCTTTCAGAGACAGAAAACGTTTTTCTCTATATATACTTGTGGTCACTGAATACATCAAAAAGGAAGACTGTGGCTTCTACATTGCCTCGTATCTAAACATAATCTATGATTGATGGAGCACTGGATATACTCAATTTGAAACACTCGAACAGATATGCATGGATGAGGAAACTTATTTTAACAGCAAACTGTTCTCTGAGTTGTGTAAAGTGTTGGGTGTGACGTAGATGAATACTTTACCATCCTGAATCTAAGGTTTAAGGGAAGGGTGACACAGAATATCAAGCATATAGTTACTACGTTCGTTAACCAAATGTTTGTTTGTCAAATATTTTAATGTTTGAACGAGAAGTTTTTCTTCTGTTGACGTAATGTAATGTCCTCCACCTAGAATTGAACATACTACATTGTCTACAAAAATGTATGAAATAGTTAAGGTTTGTATTAGAAAAGCTAGGAAAGGTTAACGTTTCACAGAAGATGTGCTAAAATAAGGCAACGAGAAAAGGAACAACTGTACCAAAGTGTACATTGGATGTACCTTTGGTATTTATCAGTAGGACAGAAGCCTTTTACCTTTAGCTTGAAAAGACCTCATTTTGTCTCTGATGAGTTAGTGCATTAATGTATAAATTACAGCGGTTAAGAGGTAATCAAAACCATGTAGTGCACCTCAGTCAGATACATCCTTACCTGACTGATAAATCTTTCATGAACTTGTTTCATCAATAGAGAGAATATGCTCAAGGTGGATGAAGATGAAATCATTGACTTATCTCACTCCAACCGTGAAGACGATAAGAAAAGTTTTGAAGGTACTTACCTGTGTGATATGAAACTATTATAGACAAGACAGCCCCAAAACAGTTGATGATTACCTTCGAATGTAGCTCGGATTAAACTCAATCATCAGCAACTAGAATCATTAGGTCAAGCACCCAGTAATTTGTTTATTTGTAGTTAAGCATAAAGTTGCACAATACGCTATCAAAACCTGGTTTCTATCATTTGTAATCTGCAGACATGTGCCACTGTGAAGCACACTCAATGACAGTAAGAAATTTCAATTCCTGCTTTACAAGCCATCAATTAATGTTCAGAGTATAAAATAGGCACTATGTAATGTGATTTCTACTTGATCATCACAGATAGGATGGTTTATGGGTCGCAGTATCAGTGGTACTAAAACAGTTTTGTTATCCTTTTTGAGTTATCGAGCCCAGTTTCGCTACAAGAAATATCCGTAAGATATTAAAACTGCTCAGTTAATACAGGTTAGGATGGCTAAAGCTAGTAGTGTATCAACAACTTGTATAATTGATTCAAAAAGGAAAATGGTTATAATACGATTATATTTCGACCAGTAAGTGGTTTGTGTGAGGCTAAATGGCTGTGAAATTGTTCAAAAATCACTCACCTAAGCTTATTTAATGGCAAGCACTCTATGAACAACAATACATAATTCTTACAAGATATTTTTAGTGGTGTTCATAAAAGTATGTTGCTTATTTACACGAAGTGACGAAGTTGTGTTTAATTGGAGTTTATGTTGAGATGTACAATAATAACAACAGGAAGAATTAATTGAAATTTACGAGAATTTTAGCTGAAAAATCTTAGTACAGTTGAATTTAGCCAATGATTATTTATTTAATGAAACCTGAACAGAAAACTACATGAGTTCAATTACAACACTTTACTAAATAATTATCAATAGTAGCTTCAAAACGTAGACTGAAATGCTTTACAAAATAATGTGAATGACAGCCCAAAGAGTATGTTGAAAGCTGTTACTGTGCATAATGATGTGTAAGGTGGATAGATGTATATGGCCATAAACATGTATAAATAAATACGTGTGTGTGGTCGCAATGTATGTAGGAGCATTACATCAAGTCATACATAAGTATGTTACAACAGGACCTAATCCTTCACATAATAAATACATTGAGCTAAATCCGTACAGAAATAAAGAATTTGATCTCAGTGTTAAGAGTTTTTGATGTGAAGATAATTATGATTGTTGACCTGTAAGGTACTAAACAGATACAGTTTATACTATATATGTTATTTTCATTAATAATCATGGAAGGATGTTTCAACTTTGATGTTGAAAGATTCAACATGTAATGAATTTTTATATAAGAATAACAGTAGCAGAAAGAACCATAAGTGTGAGAAAGAACAGTTTTACCCAATTTTCTCTGAAAAGGGTAGTACAAAATATTCTAATTGTTTTGAGTCTAAAATAATTGAATAGGTAAAGTAATCAGTACTATATGAAATTAATAAACAGTAGTTTAAATATAAAAACATATAAATTAAGTGAGGCAAAAAGTAACATTCAAGGGATAAAACTTTTCAAGGTCAGGTTCTGGAATTATTTGGCCATCTTATATTCGTCTATCCAATGTTGTGTTTCACATTACAAGATGTTTTTTACACGGATTTTAATGGAGGAAAATTATGACATCAAATTCGTGATGACGAACAAAACTCACTTGTAGAAAAAATTATATATGTAAAAACTGCTGGTATGAGTAGAGAAAACACTATGTAGAGGAGCGAACAACGTTTCGACCTTCTTCGGTCATCGTCAGGTTCACAAAGAAAGAAAGAGTTAACTGACCGGAAGCTGACCACATGTTTGAAGGCGGTTTTGTAATTGAGTGTAGGAATGTAGAGGGCGTGCTTAGGTGTTGGATTATATTTATTAATATAGATATAAAGGTGTTCCTTTGTATTGGTTTATTTTGGGCTTGAGTTGTATAAGTAAGGCTTCTTTAATTTTGCGTTTGGTTATTTAGTATTTGAGTGTTTTCTACTCGTATGGTTATGTTGTGTTTATTTGATTTGCAGTGTTCGAAAACGTGTGAAGGTGACTTTTTGTGATCTTTGAATCTGGTTTCCATTGTTCTACTATAGAAGTCGTGACAGTCATCACATTGTATTTTATAAATAATGTTGGTGTTGTGGTTGTCATATATTTGCTTTTGTTAGTTGATTTTGCTTTTTGTCTAGGTGTTTGGAAGAAACTTATTGATGTTGATGAAGTATTGTTTTATTTTGTCTAATTCATCGTTAATTTTATCTGGTGAGCATAGTTTTATGGCTGTGTTTATTTGGTTTCTAAGTATGTTGAGTTTTTGTTTTGTTTCATGTGCTGAGTCCCAAGGAAGGTATAGTCCAGTATGGGTGATTTTTCGGTGGATTCCTGTTTTAAATTGTGTATCGGTTCTTGTAATTTTGAGGTTAAGAAATGATATTTGATTGATTTCTTCCTGTTCACATGTGAAGTTAATGTTGGGATGTATAGAGTTAATGTGATTGAAAAAATTAAGTATGTGTTCTGTAGATTTGAATCCCGCAATCGTGTCATCTACATATCTGTACCAGTATAGTGGTGGATGTAATGCTGTCTTAATTACTTGTGTTTCAACTTGTGTCATAAAAATATTGGCTAGAACTGGTGATACTGGGTTGCCCATTCTTAGGCCATTTCTTTGTATATAGTTTTGGTTGTTGAACATGAAGTTTGTCTTTATCGTGGGGAATTCTATGAGGGTTGCTAATTGGTTACTGGGAATGTCTATAGTTGGGTTAGGGTCTCGGATATAGAGTTCTAAGGCTATCTTGCAGGCTTCAGTGATTGGAACTTCTGTAAATAGATATATGACATTTAAACTGGCCATTAAGGCTTTATGATTAAGGTTAGATTTGAAATTAAAAGAGTCTTTGATAAATGAGCTGGCTGATGTTACATATTTAGAGAATGCTCATGCTATGTATTTACCAAGATTACAATTAAACGATTCATATGTGGACGTTATTGGTCGTAATGGACAATCTGGTTTATGAGGTTTGGGGATGCCGTATATTTGAGGTGTGCGTGAGTCGGTTTTACGTAGGTAGGAATAAAGTGTTTGTGAAATTGTGTTGGCTTTTTTCATTTTTTAGTAGTATTTTGTTTGGTTGCGTTTCGTGTGTATTGGTTTAAATTTGTTCGTGTCTGATAGGATGTTATTCATTTTTTGGATGTATTCATTCGTGTTCATTATGACTATGGCGTTACCTTTATCTGCTTTTAGAATTTTAATGTTTTTATCTTGTTTTAGGTTTTTATTGGAATTAATGTCTCTTTTTGTAGGGTTGTTTTTTAGTTTTCTGTTTTGTGAAATCATGTTGGTGTTTTTTGTTTAAAAATTCTATGAAAAAATCGTTTAAGATGTTGTTTGTAGGTGTTTCTGGAAAATAATTTTTAATTATTTCCCGGGAAGCTTTGACTGTTGGATGTCAAAAGAATTGTCGAAGTTGTCTTCAAAATCCAGGCACAAAACTAAGGTCTATATTATGTAAAAACTACACTGACAAACACAACACCAGCATTATTTATAAAATACAATGTGATAACTGCCACGACTTCTATATTGAAGAAACAAGTAGAACAATGGAAACCAGATTCAAAGAACATAAAAAGTTGTCTTCACACTGCAAGTCAAATAAACACAACATAACCATAGAAAACACTCAAATACTAAATAAAGAAACAAACATAAACAAACGCAAAATTAAAGAAGCCTTATTTATAAAACAACTCCAGTCCAAAATAAACCAATACAAAGGAACACCTTTATACCTATATTAACAAATATAATCCAACATCTAAGCACGCCCTCTACATTCCTACACTCAATTACACAACCGCCTTCAATCATGTGGTCAGCTATCGGTCAGTTACTTCTTTCTTTTTTTGTGAACCTGACGATGACTGAAGAAGGTTGAAACTTTGTTCGATCCTCTACATAGTGCTTTCTCTATCCATACCAGCCGTTTTTACATATATGACATCGAATGTCAGTCCAGCTCCTGGAGTCTTGTGAACATTAGCTTCTCATTGATTTGGAGGTGCCTATGGATGAAGATGTGTTGTTTGGCAACACAAATGATATAAGCTACCATTTACTGTCACTTGTTAGGTTTGTCTTGTAGTCTCAATGGGCCACGTGGCCCCTGTCGACCTTAGACTGGCCTGAAGAGGTTAAGGCCATCGTAAATACGCTGATATTAACAACCAGTAGACAAGAGGACTCAATCTTACTATGTAATGTACACCTATCCAGTGGATGTTAGACAACTTTAAAAACTTGACTAAATGTAATCCTTCGTTCAGTTGAACGAACTACTATATCCCAAAGCCAAAGAAGGTGTTTTCCAAACTGAAATAGACTGGATAGGTGCTGAACTTCATAGAAGTGTTTGAAAGACCAACTCACAGTCATGAAGACCTTAGTAGTGACCACCACTCCACGTAGTAGAGTAGCCATCCATGCCATGTCACTGATACAGGGGTCATCATCAGGCCTAAAACTGAGAGTCTGAATGAAATAATTATAAGGTGAATGAAGATGCATTATTTTAACAGCAGCAACTTAAACCTGATTCATCATTGGTGATATTAAAGCAATATTCCGAGAAATGGCCAAAGCAACAAGAGAAAATGGACTTCACACAAGTGGGAGAAGGACAATTTGCATTGACTGAAAGAGGATACCTGACATGTGGAACTGACACAGACTAAAAAAGTCTTTGCTCGGGCCACAGATATCATAATTTTAACAAGAGTTTGTTTTAACGTATGTTTAATGTAATAAAGGTTGTTTTGAGATTATTGACTGTCATTTTAAAATAATTATTTGATTTTATGCAGTGAAATTGCATTAGTTATAATCAGTAAAGGACTTGAGTGTTACATGTCATAGGTTTAATTTTGCGATTTGTTGTAATTAACGTATTTTCTGCTTGGTGTTCAAAATCAAAGTTTGTTTATTTTTGATATATTTTGTTAAGGCTAACACAATTGTGATCATCGTTGAAGGTGTTTTTTGTGCTTTGTGTGCTTGAATGTGTGTTAAAAACATATATTTTTTGTGCTGTATGTAGTTTCATTGTTAATTTTGTATGTGTTTGGAATTAAGCACAATGCTAACAATGGGATATCTGTACTCTGCCCGTCTTGTCTACTGGTTGGAAAATTCCAGTTTCCAGTTGAATGAATCCACAAACATACCGCTTTGTCCCTAAGGGGCAATTAGTTTTAAAGGTTTTGTGTTTGTAGTTATTGAACAGTTTTTCTGTGTTAGTATTATTTCAGGTATTTCTTTCTTAACTTTTTTATTATGTATTTTTTTGCTTTAGGACAAAACCCAACTGGGTTGTCTCCTGTGTACAATACATTACTGTGGGTCTTTAGACGTTCCAGAACCTCACAAGAGGACTTACTATGTATTAATTTTCTTTGATCGAGGGCTGGTATGGCCACTTAGTTGGGGAACTTGACTTGTAATCTGATGGTTGCGAGTTCAAATCTCCGTCATACCAAACATGCTCCCCCTTTCGACCATGGGTGCATTATAAAGTTACGGTTAATCCCACTATTCGAAAAATTTAATATTGTAGGCCTAGAAAGTTTTTGGAAAGTTCGATATCAGATGTTCCAGTATATTCCCGGAGTATATTGTAAATATGAGGTTCTAATCAGTAGAGTGAGTCACGCAGGGAAGTTTTACTAATGGTGAATTAGTCCGTGTTTTGTTTTCACTTACTGGATCAACTAACAGTAACGTTATACAAGTATGATTATTTGTAACGTTATTACAGTTAGCATGGCTATAGAAGTAGCATACAAGGAAACAAACTGGTTTTTATCGTTAATAGAACTGGATGTTGAATGATTTTCGTCAATTTAATTGTAAAGAAAAAAAAACAACAACAAAAACTGCCAATGAAAAAACAGCGTTACAAAGTTGTTATACAAATAGTTAATATGTAATCGAAACAAGGCATTCTTACGAACAAAATTCGTTTATTAAATCAATACAATTCTACTACGATTCTTGATTACGAGAAACCCACTTGAAAAAAGATTGTATCTCAGAACGGCTGGTATGGGTATAAGGAGAGAACAACGTTTCGACATTCCTAGGTCTAAGTAATGACCTGAAGGTGACCTAGGAAGGTCGAAACGTTGTTCTCTCCTTACCAGCCATTCTAAGATACAATTCTACTACGAGCATAAACGCCGCAAAAAGAGGCATTTGTCACTCTTACAATCTACAAAATTTACACCTATTATGATGTAAACATAACATCGTAGTTAAACTAAATATTTTAGTGATATTTATTAAAATTAAATTTATGTTTGCATTTAAGCACATATGACACACATTATTTTAGTCTGTTCACTGAGACCGTAAAAGCTGATCCTCATATTTTCACCACTCCTCTACCTCTGAATATCCGAGAGGTTTTAGAAGGTGAATCTTTTTCATCAGGGGCAAACTGGAAATAATTTTTGGTGTAATCCATAAACACACAGACACCTTCCATCCGGTGTTTTAAACGTGCCAGTCACACGACTCAATGAGAAAATGCAGCATTTCAATGTGTCTGCGGGCTTACATTGCTAAAAACAGGGTTTAGATACTCGCAGTGGCAGAGTATAAATAGGTAGCTTTGTGCTTAACTGCAAACAAATAAAATCATATATTCTGAGCACTTTTGAAAGATGAATGGTTTTTCATCTGAGCAAATTTCTGGAATATTCCACGAATTTAGTTAACTAGACTGTCTACAGATGGCAGCATTAATTATAATATAAAATGTTATTTACTTTAGTGAAAGTTTACAAAATGGTGCTTTTAGCGATTTGTTCAAGAAGAAGAGCCGTCCAGTGACTAGAAGGTAAGTCTCAGGCTTACGATGCTAAATATCAGACTTAGATATCGGTAGTGAGCAGATCAGACGTAGCATGTAGCTTTGTGTTTTTACAGCAACCAAATCGAACCATGGATTCTGGTTTTCTGTGAACTTACAGCTGAACCAGTTGGAGACTTTAAAAATGAATTAATATCGTCCAGTAGTACAAACCGATTTGTTTGTATTTGTTGTTGAGCGCAAAACTATACAATGGGCTATCTATGCTCTCATCGTATCAAAACCTAATGTTCTGTCTCACATGTAAAATAATAGAAAGAGCGAGGAGTTTCTTATTCCTCATGTTAAACATTAAAAAATCACGTGTCATGACAGTACTTTAATGAAGGTAAACTATCTCTGTTGTATGAAAAAACAGACTTAGAAAAATTACAATATTTAACTCTTAAGAAAGTAGTTTTTATAGTGAAACTATACAACTTTTAGCTTTAGATTATAAGACTTTTAATTAATGTTTCTGTTATGATGCATCAGGCTTGTTTCGCCATGTCTATAACTTATATCAGCTCTAGCTGTCCCTAATTTAGCAGTGTAGGACTAGAGGGAAAGCAGCTAGTCATCACCACCCATTACTAACTTCTGCGATACTATTTGACCAATGAATAGTGAGACTAACCGTCACATTATAACGCCACCACAGCTGAAAGGGCGAGCATGTTTTTGCGACGGGGATTCGAACCCGCGACCCTTGGATTACAAGTAGAGTGCCTTAACCACCTCGCCATGCCTTAAATCATCTTATAACAAGATATACATATATATACATTTTTGATGGCTTTTGTGTTTATTAGATTTCACACAAAGCTACTTGACAAAAGGTTGGATTAATAATCCTCTTGTAACGACTCCACAGCTTAACTGGATTCTATTCCACAGATTGTGAGATTTGTTGGAGAATTATAGACGAGGAGTGCTGGTATAATAACTATGTCGAGGACACCAAGCTGATCAGTTGTGTATAGTAATATATTCATACTGTAGTAGCATAAATTCGATGTTTTTATTGAAGCATTATTACAATAATACTTTGTAATATTGAGTGGGTATTACAGTTAATGTCTAATATCCAGTTAATTAGAAGTGCATATTTTGCAAACAAACAGTTTTAACATATTTTCTGTCTGTTAAACTCATTAACTTCTTCTTCCCTTTCTCTTGTTGTGTGAGGCCCGGCATGGCCTGGTAGGTTAAGACGTTCTGAGGGTCGCGGGTTCGAATCCCGATCGCACCAAACATACTCGTCCTTTCAGCGCTGGGGGCGTTATAATGTGACGGTCAATCCCACTATTCGTTGGTAAAAGAGTAGCCTAAGAGTTGACGGTGAGTGGTGATGACTAGTTGCCTTCCCTCTAGTCTTACACTGCTAAATTAGGGACGGCTAGTGCATATAGTCCACGTGTAGCTTTGCGCGAAATTCAAAAACAAACAAAAATAAACTTTTATTGTGTTAATAATATAACAATGTTCTAGTACTATTTTCGACTTGACAGTCCTTAGGTCCAAGTAACTCACACAAGCCATACGGGATCGCCAGGAGTTAAGGGATCTTCATGGATTGAGCACATGTTTTGAACATTAGGTAATATAATCCTTAAAGGGCAGGTCTAAAGAATTACTTATGTGTTCATTTGTCCGATGACTTTTGTGTTATTCTATTGAAAAGTTGACTTGATGTGGGTGTTGACTCGATAAGGTGAGTAAAATTAACTTCTAGTTGATGGTGAGTTGTGTTTTGAACTAATTAGTTAGAGGCTACTCTGCCCTCAACTGCGTCGTTTATCCGACCGAGTGATGAGATGTGACAGTGATCCTTATAATTCTCCCGTATTTCGAAAGAACATGACGCGGTTTTGCGGCAGCAGGACGCGAACAATGATCCATCAGATTTTTAGTCCGAACGTGCTAACCTCCAGGTCACGCAACACACTGACATTATTCAATATTCTATTACTTGATCAAATAAAGTTTTTATCAACTTAAATTATTAAACAACTCAGAGAGGTTATGAATACAAATTGTTAAGAACATTTTAGAATGAATTATTTAATATTTTATGGAAGCACTACTTCCTGAAGAAATAAAATCTTCTAAGATTGTTCAAAAGAATCGAGTTTGTATTGAATTAGTGACTACTTAACGAGTGAAACTCGAAGACTTGAGTCTTTGATACATATCTAACACACACACAAAAACAAGTTTAGTAGTTCAGAAGAATGAAACAGGTTGATTGTTTGGAATTAAACACAAAGCTACATATCGGCTATCTGTGCTCTGCCCATCACGGGTATCGAAACCCAGTTCTTAGCGATGCGAGTCCGCAAACATGCCGCTCTGCCACTGGGGGCAGAATAAAGCAGACTAATTTATAAACCAATATAACTAATAAAAACTAGTTAGAAATGAACATCAAATTGAATACTACATTCATTTTTCGTGGTGATGAGAAACCCACCTGAAGTAAAAATGTATCTCAAGACGGCTGGTGTGGGTATTACCGTTTTACTGCACCCTACACGGCCAGGTGGTTAAGGCGCTCGACTCGTGATCTGAGGGTGGCGGGTTAGAATCTCAGTCATGTGACGATAGTCAATCCCACTATTCGTTGTTAAAAGAGTAGGCCAAGAGTTGGCGGTGGGGAGTGATGACCAGCTGCCTTCCCTCTAGTCTTACATTGCTTAATTAGGGACGACTAGCGCAGATAACCCTCGTGTAGCTTTGCACGAAATTCACAAACAAACAAAACTTTTTACTTATAAAGCAGAGAACAACGTTTCGGCCTTTTTAGGTCGTCTTCAGGTTAACAAATTCATTATTATTTTGGTGTTTGTTCTATGCCTAACTTTCCTCAGTCTCTATGTTGTTTTTTTCACGATGTATAACATGTTTCATTTCTTTACTTTGCAGATATGTTTTATAGTCTGGATGTCATCTCTAAAGCTTCTTTTAGTTGTGTGTGAATTATCTACTGTGATGTGTAATTTCGTCTCTCTCTGTGCGGTTTGTAGTATACATATATATATATATATATATATACACACACTGCTGGCCAATGTCTAAAAGCCAATGAGCATTAAGAAAAAAATTATGCATTTTGCGTTGTTAGACTCAACCACTTATTTGAGTAGAGCTTCGAAAGATGAAAATAAGAGAAGGGAAAATAATAATAAAAAACTTTTTTAACATTTAATAGAGAAAACGTGAACACTATGAAATTAGTCTAAATACTAGCTGGTCAAAAATTTAAGACCATACTGAAACGAAGTGTTAATCGGTAAACACGTGACGAAATTTAGTCATTTGTGTTCAAGCATTAGAGTTGTCAACATTTCCCACTGACATCTCCTGTGTTACATTGGGTAAAAACATGGCAAAGGTTAAAAAGTTGACAGAGTTTAAACGTGGCAGAACTGTCAAGCTGCAAAAACAAGGTCTCTCTCAACGTACCATTCCTACCAACGAATTGTCGTGTTAATAACATAACAATGTCTGCTCAGGTTCCTCCCAACGAATTGTCGTGTTAGTAACATAACAATGTCTGCTCAGGTTCCTACCAACGAATTGTCGTATTAACATAAAAATGTCTGCTCAGGTTCCTACCAACGAATTGTCGTGTTAATATAACAATGTCTGCTCAGGTTTCTACCAACGAATTGTCGTGTTAACATAACAATGTCTGCTCAGGTTCCTACCAACGAATTGTCGTGTTAACATAACAATGTCTGCTCAGGTTCCTACCAACGAATTGTCGTGTTAACATAACAATGTCTGCTCAGGTTTATACCAACGAATTGTCGTATTAACATAACAATGTCTGCTCAGGTTCCTACCAACGAATTGTCGTGTTAATATAACAATGTCTGCTCAGGTTCCTACCAACGAATTGTCGTGTTAATAACATAACAATGTCTGCTCAGGTTCCTCCCAACGAATTGTCGTGTTAATATAACAATGTCTGCTCAGGTTCCTACCAACGAATTGTCGTGTTAACATAACAATGTCTGCTCAGGTTCCTACCAACGAATTGTCGTGTTAACATAACAATGTCTGTTCAGGTTCCTACCAACGAATTGTCGTGTTAACATAACAATGTCTGCTCAGGTTTCTACCAACGAATTGTCGTGTTAACATAACAATGTCTGCTCAGGTTTCTACCAACGAATTGTCGTGTTAACATAACAATGTCTGCACAGGTTCCTACCAACGAATTGTCGTGTTAACATAACAATGTCTGCTCAGGTTCCTACCAACGAATTGTCGTATTAACATAACAATGTCTGCTCAGGTTCCTACCAACGAATTGTCGTGTTAACATAACAATGTCTGCTCAGGTTCCTACCAACGAATTGTCGTGTTAACATAACAATGTCTGCTCAGGTTCCTACCAACGAATTGTCGTGTTAATAACATAACAATGTCTGCTCAGGTTCCTACCAACGAATTGTCGTGTTAATATAACAATATCTGCTCAGGTTCCTACCAACGAATTGTCGTGTTAACATAACAATGTCTGCTCAGGTTCTTACCAACGTATTGTCGTGTTAACATAACAATGTCTGCTCAGGTTCCTACCAACGAATTGTCGTGTTAGTAACATAACAATGTCTGCTCAGGTTCCTACCAACGAATTGTCGTGTTAACATAACAATGTCTGCTCAGGTTCCTACCAACGAATTGTCGTGTTAATAACATAACAATGTCTGCTCAGGTTCCTACCAACGAATTGTCGTGTTAATAACATAACAATGTCTGCTCAGGTTCCTCCCAACGAATTGTCGTGTTAATATAACAATGTCTGCTCAGGTTCCTACCAACGAATTGTCGTGTTAACATAACAATGTCTGCTCAGGTTCCTACCAACGAATTGTCGTGTTAACATAACAATGTCTGTTCAGGTTCCTACCAACGAATTGTCGTGTTAACATAACAATGTCTGCTCAGGTTTCTACCAACGAATTGTCGTGTTAACATAACAATGTCTGCTCAGGTTTCTACCAACGAATTGTCGTGTTAACATAACAATGTCTGCACAGGTTCCTACCAACGAATTGTCGTGTTAACATAACAATGTCTGCTCAGGTTCCTACCAACGAATTGTCGTATTAACATAACAATGTCTGCTCAGGTTCCTACCAACGAATTGTCGTGTTAACATAACAATGTCTGCTCAGGTTCCTACCAACGAATTGTCGTGTTAACATAACAATGTCTGCTCAGGTTCCTACCAACGAATTGTCGTGTTAATAACATAACAATGTCTGCTCAGGTTCCTACCAACGAATTGTCGTGTTAATATAAAAATATCTGCTCAGGTTCCTACCAACGAATTGTCGTGTTAACATAACAATGTCTGCTCAGGTTCTTACCAACGTATTGTCGTGTTAACATAACAATGTCTGCTCAGGTTCCTACCAACGAATTGTCGTGTTAGTAACATAACAATGTCTGCTCAGGTTCCTACCAACGAATTGTCGTGTTAACATAACAATGTCTGCTCAGGTTCCTACCAACGAATTGTCGTGTTAATAACATAACAATGTCTGCTCAGGTTCCTACCAACGAATTGTCGTGTTAATAACATAACAATGTGTGCTCAGGTTCCTACCAACGAATTGTCGTGTTAACATAACAATGTCTGCTCAGGTTCCTACCAACAAATTGTCGTGTTAATAACATAACAATGTCTGCTCAGGTTCTTACCAACGTATTGTCGTGTTAACATAACAATGTCTGCTCAGGTTCTTACCAACGAATTGTCGTGTTAATAACATAACAATGTCTGCTCAGGTTCCTACCAACGAATTGTCGTGTTAATAACATAACAATGTCTGCTCAGGTTCCTACCAACGAATTGTCGTGTTAATAACATAACAATGTGTGCTCAGGTTCCTACCAACGAATTGTCGTGTTAACATAACAATGTCTGCTCAGGTTCCTACCAACGAATTGTCGTGTTAACATAACAATGTCTGCTCAGGTTCATACCAACGAATTGTCGTGTTAACATAACAATGTCTGCTCAGGTTTCTACCAACGAATTGTCGTATTAACATAACAATGTCTGCTCAGGTTCCTACCAACGAATTGTCGTGTTAATATAACAATGTCTGCTCAGGTTCCTACCAACGAATTGTCGTGTTAATAACATAACAATGTCTGCTCAGGTTCCTCCCAACGAATTGTCGTGTTAATATAACAATGTCTGCTCATGTTCCTACCAACGAATTGTCGTGTTAACATAACAATGTCTGCTCAGGTTCCTACCAACGAATTGTCGTATTAACATAACAATGTCTGTTCAGGTTCCTACCAACGAATTGTCGTGTTAACATAACAATGTCTGCTCAGGTTTTTACCAACGAATTGTCGTGTTAACATAACAATGTCTGCTCAGGTTTCTACCAACGAATTGTCGTGTTAACATAACAATGTCTGCACAGGTTCCTACCAACGAATTGTCGTGTTAACATAACAATGTCTGCTCAGGTTCCTACCAACGAATTGTCGTATTAACATAACAATGTCTGCTCAGGTTCCTACCAACGAATTGTCGTGTTAACATAACAATGTCTGCTCAGGTTCCTACCAACGAATTGTCGTGTTAACATAACAATGTCTGCTCAGGTTCCTACCAACGAATTGTCGTGTTAATAACATAACAATGTCTGCTCAGGTTCCTACCAACGAATTGTCGTGTTAATATAACAATATCTGCTCAGGTTCCTACCAACGAATTGTCGTGTTAACATAACAATGTCTGCTCAGGTTTCTACCAACGAATTGTCGTGTTAACATAACAATGTCTGCACAGGTTCCTACCAACGAATTGTCGTGTTAACATAACAATGTCTGCTCAGGTTCCTACCAACGAATTGTCGTATTAACATAACAATGTCTGCTCAGGTTCCTACCAACGAATTGTCGTGTTAACATAACAATGTCTGCTCAGGTTCCTACCAACGAATTGTCGTGTTAACATAACAATGTCTGCTCAGGTTCCTACCAACGAATTGTCGTGTTAATAACATAACAATGTCTGCTCAGGTTCCTACCAACGAATTGTCGTGTTAATATAACAATATCTGCTCAGGTTCCTACCAACGAATTGTCGTGTTAACATAACAATGTCTGCTCAGGTTCTTACCAACGTATTGTCGTGTTAACATAACAATGTCTGCTCAGGTTCCTACCAACGAATTGTCGTGTTAGTAACATAACAATGTCTGCTCAGGTTCCTACCAACGAATTGTCGTGTTAACATAACAATGTCTGCTCAGGTTCCTACCAACGAATTGTCGTGTTAATAACATAACAATGTCTGCTCAGGTTCCTACCAACGAATTGTCGTGTTAATAACATAACAATGTGTGCTCAGGTTCCTACCAACGAATTGTCGTGTTAACATAACAATGTCTGCTCAGGTTCCTACCAACAAATTGTCGTGTTAATAACATAACAATGTCTGCTCAGGTTCTTACCAACGTATTGTCGTGTTAACATAACAATGTCTGCTCAGGTTCCTACCAACGAATTGTCGTGTTAATAACATAACAATGTCTGCTCAGGTTCCTACCAACGAATTGTCGTGTTAATAACATAACAATGTCTGCTCAGGTTCCTACCAACGAATTGTCGTGTTAATAACATAACAATGTGTGCTCAGGTTCCTACCAACGAATTGTCGTGTTAACATAACAATGTCTGCTCAGGTTCCTACCAACGAATTGTCGTGTTAACATAACAATGTCTGCTCAGGTTCCTACCAACGAATTGTCGTGTTAACATAACAATGTCTGCTCAGGTTTCTACCAACGAATTGTCGTATTAACATAACAATGTCTGCTCAGGTTCCTACCAACGAATTGTCGTGTTAATATAACAATGTCTGCTCAGGTTCCTACCAACGAATTGTCGTGTTAATAACATAACAATGTCTGCTCAGGTTCCTCCCAACGAATTGTCGTGTTAATATAACAATGTCTGCTCAGGTTCCTACCAACGAATTGTCGTGTTAACATAACAATGTCTGCTCAGGTTCCTACCAACGAATTGTCGTATTAACATAACAATGTCTGTTCAGGTTCCTACCAACGAATTGTCGTGTTAACATAACAATGTCTGCTCAGGTTCCTACCAACGAATTGTCGTGTTAACATAACAATGTCTGCACAGGTTCCTACCAACGAATTGTCGTGTTAACATAACAATGTCTGCTCAGGTTCCTACCAACGAATTGTCGTATTAACATAACAATGTCTGCTCAGGTTCCTACCAACGAATTGTCGTGTTAACATAACAATGTCTGCTCAGGTTCCTACCAACGAATTGTCGTGTTAACATAACAATGTCTGCTCAGGTTCCTACCAACGAATTGTCGTGTTAATAACATAACAATGTCTGCTCAGGTTCCTACCAACGAATTGTCGTGTTAATATAACAATATCTGCTCAGGTTCCTACCAACGAATTGTCGTGTTAACATAACAATGTCTGCTCAGGTTCTTACCAACGTATTGTCGTGTTAACATAACAATGTCTGCTCAGGTTCCTACCAACGAATTGTCGTGTTAGTAACATAACAATGTCTGCTCAGGTTCCTACCAACGAATTGTCGTGTTAACATAACAATGTCTGCTCAGGTTCCTACCAACGAATTGTCGTGTTAATAACATAACAATGTCTGCTCAGGTTCCTACCAACGAATTGTCGTGTTAATAACATAACAATGTGTGCTCAGGTTCCTACCAACGAATTGTCGTGTTAACATAACAATGTCTGCTCAGGTTCCTACCAACAAATTGTCGTGTTAATAACATAACAATGTCTGCTCAGGTTCTTACCAACGTATTGTTGTGTTAACATAACAATGTCTGCTCAGGTTCCTACCAACGAATTGTCGTGTTAATAACATAACAATGTCTGCTCAGGTTCCTACCAACGAATTGTCGTGTTAATAACATAACAATGTCTGCTCAGGTTCCTACCAACGAATTGTCGTGTTAATAACATAACAATGTGTGCTCAGGTTCCTACCAACGAATTGTCGTGTTAACATAACAATGTCTGCTCAGGTTCCTACCAACGAATTGTCGTGTTAATAACATAACAATGTCTGCTCAGGTTTCTACCAACGAATTGTCGTGTTAACATAACAATGTCTGCTCAGGTTCCTACCAACGAATTGTCGTGTTAACATAACAATGTCTGCTCAGGTTCCTACCAACGAATTGTCGTGTTAACATAACAATGTCTGCTCAGGTTCCTACCAACGAATTGTCGTATTAACATAACAATGTCTGTTCAGGTTCCTACCAACGAATTGTCGTGTTAACATAACAATGTCTGCTCAGGTTTCTACCAACGAATTGTCGTGTTAACATAACAATGTCTGCTCAGGTTTCTACCAACGAATTGTCGTGTTAACATAACAATGTCTGCTCAGGTTTCTACCAACGAAATGTCGTGTTAATATAACAATGTCTGCTCAGGTTCTTACCAACGAATTGTCGTGTTAGTAACATAACAATGTCTGCTCAGGTTCTTACCAACGTATTGTCATGTTAACATAACAATGTCTGCTCAGGTTCCTACCAACGAATTGTCGTGTTAATATAACAATATCTGCTCAGGTTCCTACCAACGAATTGTCTTGTTAACATAACAATGTCTGCTCAGGTTCTTACCAACGTATTGTCGTGTTAACATAACAATGTCTGCTCAGGTTCCTACCAACGAATTGTCGTGTTAATAACATAACAATGTCTGCTCAGGTTCCTACCAACGAATTGTCGTGTTAATAACACAACAATGTCTGCTCAGGTTCCTACCAACGAGTTGTCGTGTTAATAACATAACAATGTGTGCTCAGGTTCCTACCAACGAATTGTCGTGTTAACATAACAATGTCTGCTCAGGTTCCTACCAACGAATTGTCGTGTTAATAACATAACAATGTCTGCTCAGGTTCCTACCAACGAATTGTCGTGTTAATATAACAATATCTGCTCAGGTTCCTACCAACGAATTGTCGTGTTAACATAACAATGTCTGCTCAGGTTCTTACCAACGTATTGTCGTGTTAACATAACAATGTCTGCTCAGGTTCCTACCAACGAATTGTCGTGTTAGTAACATAACAATGTCTGCTCAGGTTCCTACCAACGAATTGTCGTGTTAACATAACAATGTCTGCTCAGGTTCCTACCAACGAATTGTCGTGTTAATAACATAACAATGTCTGCTCAGGTTCCTACCAACGAATTGTCGTGTTAATAACATAACAATGTGTGCTCAGGTTCCTACCAACGAATTGTCGTGTTAACATAACAATGTCTGCTCAGGTTCCTACCAACGAATTGTCGTGTTAATAACATAACAATGTCTGCTCAGGTTCCTACCAACAAATTGTCGTGTTAATAACATAACAATGTCTGCTCAGGTTCTTACCAACGTGTTGTCGTGTTAACATAACAATGTCTGCTCAGGTTCCTACCAACGAATTGTCGTGTTAATAACATAACAATGTCTGCTCAGGTTCCTACCAACGAATTGTCGTGTTAATAACATAACAATGTGTGCTCAGGTTCCTACCAACGAATTGTCGTGTTAACATAACAATGTCTGCTCAGGTTCCTACCAACGAATTGTCGTGTTAATAACATAACAATGTCTGCTCAGGTTTCTACCAACGAATTGTCGTGTTAATAACATAACAAAGTCTGCTCAGGTTCCTACCAACGAGTTGTCGTGTTAATAATATAACAATGTCTGCTCAGGTTCCTACCAACGAATTGTCGTGTTAGTAACATAACAATGTGTGCTCAGGTTCCTACCAACGAATTGTCGTGTTAACATAACAATGTCTGCTCAGGTTCCTACCAACGAATTGTCGTGTTAATAACATAACAATGTCTGCTCAGGTTCCTACCAACGAATTGTCGTGTTAATAACATAACAATGTCTGCTCAGGTTCTTACCAACGAATTGTCGTGTTAATAACATAACAGTTTCCTCTTCTAAAGTTTTCGTCGATCTATTTATTAAAAACGTCGTTATTAAGAAGTTAGACACTTCTACGAAAGCACAACATGTCGTACTGTTGTTTCATTAAGAATACGCCGTTCTTTAGCATTTCCGTAACATGTAGATGACTCGAACTTGTTATAAAATATAGAGTTCTAACTGTCTCTCACTACAATAAAGTGTTGCTGTTCTTCAAGTTTTTATATGCAATGGAACACACTACTCCCTATGTCTTCTGTATATTTGTTTTGATATCTTGTACACCGAGCTCGCGACTATAAAGGGTAGAAATCAGGCCAAGATAGTTTGATTCCTTTGGTGCTTTTCAAATTTAAAAAGCTACTGATGTAGACATAAGTTATTAGATATCGTCAAGACTCAATATATTGGCTTGACTTTTGTTTAATTGTGGAAAAAATATTACGTTGTCGTTTAGAATAAACGTTTATTGTCCAAGTAGCGGATTACAACGATTTCTAACGTGCCGAATACTTAAAAGTAAGTTAGAAAGAACTACGTTTGTGTACAAAATCACTGTATCATTTCTAGCAGTAAGTCACTTTTGTAGCCCTCACCTCGTTTGATCTGTTTAATACATCGAAAGAGTAATATATACGGACTACGAGAGGCAGTGTACTGAATATGCTAGCTGTACAGTTTCATGCAGGCTTTCTCCATGGCCTTATTTTATAGAAGGATATTACGGTTGTTCTGTCACACCAGACGAGGATATGAAAGTAAATTTTGACATACGACCGTAGACTCGTTCAAACTCCGAGTAGAAGGAACGATCTAATAATGGGCTTAGACAGTTAACGTAATACTGTATAAATCTTTTGTCACGAACATGTCACATCACTTGACTTCTATAACGTGCCTGATATATTACCCTGCATGCCACATCGTTTCAGCTGGGTCCATTGATTTTCGCCCGAGACTGCACTACCGCTTGTTGTGGGGTCGTGCCGCTCACGGTGCCGAGGCGGAGCCAATCCACGCGCTCTCCATAGTCCGTATCATATCTCTTGTTTCGAAGGGGTAGCTCGTCTTCATATTGTTTATCGTGTAACTAGTTACCCGCCCACCACGAACAAAACATGCTTTCCCTGTCTTCTGGTAATTTTCGACAGTCCTATTGTGGAACGAGACATCTGTGAACACAAAGGAGCGTTCATCGTTATTGTCGTGTGCGTCTGAAAATACTCCGTAACAGGAAGACAGAGTTATGGAAAAAATTAAACAGTTTATTCATTTTGTCTACCACATGATATATAAAAATTTCATTTCACGTAGCAGTACAATAAATCATGCACGGCCATCTTTGTTTCGATCATCACAGTAATTCTTTGAAAGTCTTTTAAATCATTTCCAGTACTTATAGAAATGTCCAAAAGACGAGCTGTAACTATCACAAGGGCTTAAACCACGGATTTTAGCATTCTATGTCTTCGAGCTAAACGCTAAGCCACCGAAGAGCGAGTTTGTTTGTTTTGAATTTCGCGCAAAGTTAATCGATGGATATCTGCGCTAATTGCACCCGATCTCAGCAGTTACAGATTAGCTACAGAGTAGGAAACCAATAAACACCACGAACCGCCACCTCTCGGGCTACTCTTTTTACCAACGAATGATGGAATTGACCGTCATATAACAATGTGCCCACTGTTGAAAGGATGAATATGTTTTAATACTAGGATTTGAACCAGAGGAGAGTAATGTATGAACAATAACAATAAAATTATAGACTTGAGGAAAAATGGAAAATTAAGATTAATTAGCAACGATAACGAAACGTTTAAATACGTCCACTTTCTAAATCCAAATTTTCAGAAAATAGTTATTAACTAAAGGGAAGAAACGCAACATGTAAGTTGTTCCTTGGTAAGGGAATACAAAACATGTAATTTGTTTCTTGGTCAACATGTGCGTTGTTTCTGAGTAAGGAACACGACACTGTAAGTTATTTCTTGGTCAACATGTGCGTTGTTTCTGAGTAAGGAACACGACACTGTAAGTTGTTTCTTGGTCAACATGTGCGTTGTTTCTGAGTAAGGAACACGACACTGTAAGTTATTTCTTGGTCAACATGTGCGTTGTTTCTGAGTAAGGAACACGACACTGTAAGTTGTTTCTTGGTCAGCATGTACGTTGTTTCTGAGTAAGGAACACGACACTGTAAGTTGTTTCTGGGTAAAGAACATGACGTCGTAATTGATTCTTTGTAAGGGAACACAACATGTAATTTGTTTCTTGGTAAGGGAACACAAAACATGTAAGTTGTTTCTTGGTAATGGAACACAACATGTAAATTGTATTTTGGTAAGTAACATGACATGTAAGGTGTTTCTTGGTAAGGAACACAATATGTAAGGTGTTTATTCGCTATACAGCTATAAAACCTTCATTATAATCTACAGAACCTATAAAACCTATATAATTAATCGGCCAGCCGCGCTAATGATTTAGGACGGATAGTTATGCTAATTCAAGAAAAAAAAATGGTTTCAGTTAATTTTTGATGACTAGAAACCAACTTCAAATTAAAATGTATCTCAGAACGGCTGGTATGGGTCATCGTTTCGACATTCTTAGGTCATCTTCAGGTTATGACCTAGACCTAGGAAGTTCGAAACGTTGTTCTCTGCTTATCAATAAAAGTGTTAATACCCACACCAGCTGTTCTGAGATACATTTTGGTTTCAGTGAATTTGTTTTACGAAAATTTCAGCAACCAAAATCTAAGCGACAACGTAAGGATTAAAATATGTAAAAATGTTGTGTAAACTACATGAAATGAATTTGACAAAAGAAAATTAATTGAAACTTACTTTGGTCAAGACCTCGAATCTGACATTAAATATGTCTTCTCAGACGGAATTGTTTTTTTTTTTTTTTTTAACGCAAAATGTGGGAACCAAACCCAGGATTTCAGTGTTGTAATATATAAATGTGCCTTTACCGCACTGGAGGACATTAGATAGAAGCACGAATACTGAGGGCTACTTGAAGATAAGAACCAATTTCTTTTTAGAAAACAACAAAACCGAAAAGATACCGTAAACTGACTCTTCCTAGAAAGCTACATAACCGTACAAATTTTATAGACTGACTCTTCTCAGAGAGCTACATAACCGTACAAATTTTATAGACTAACTCTTCTCAGAGAGCTACATAACCGTACAAGTTTTATAGACTGACTCTTCTCAGAGAGCTACATAACCATATAAATTTTATAGATTGACTCTTCTCAGGGAGCTACATAACCATACATATATCACAAACTGACTCTTCTCAGAGAGATGCATAACGTACAAATATTACATACTGACTCTTCTCAGAGAGATGCATAACGTACAAATATTACATACTGACTCTTCTCAGAGAGTTACATAACCGTACAAATATTATAGACTGACTCTTCTCAGAGAGTTACATAACCGTACAAATATTATAGACTGACTCTTCTCAGACGGCTACATAACTATACAGATGCTATAGGCTGAGAGAGAATGTTGTTGTTCATTGTTTATTTCAAAGGGTCTTTTTGTCTTGTCACATTAAAAGTTTTCTTGTTTGTGCTTTAATTTCTTATATTCCAACGGAAAGGTTTAGTGAGAATACATTCAAACAACCTCTGTATGCTTAATTAAATAAGTCACCTATTCTTCTTTTACCCATGTATCTGTGTTTTAGTGTTTCCTACTACACGCAAACGATACAATTATCTAAATACAAAATATGTCCCTTGTTTTCTTGCGACAATAAGGTATATGCTTCAACACCATTTTCGTTTTTATATTAAATCAGTTGTTTTGGTTTTTGTGAAGTACAATGCTATGCAATGGATTATTTGTGCTCTACACACCACGGGTATCGAAATGCGATTTTCAGCGTCGTAAGCCTACAAATATACCACTGAGCCTCAGGGGGGAACGTGAAATCAGTATAGTATTAAATTAACAATTACAAACGTTCATTATTGTTAATGCATTCTGACTGCTCCCACTCAAAAGTGTATCCCAGTGGCACATCTGCAGACTTACACTGCTAGAAATCAGGTTTCGATACCCGTCGTGGGCAAAACACAGATATTCAGTGATGTCGAGAAACCCACTTGTTGAGAAATTTATGTGCAAAAATTATTAGATTAGATGTTTGAACATATAATTTTATTTATTTTATTATTTTAATATAGTACTATTTAATATAATACTAAGAACGACAGAGACAAAAAGATCTGCCACAACGAAAAACTAGAAAAACTAAGATGCAAACAACAGAAAAGACACCAAAACGACAAACCGTTGACTAACCTCATAATTAACAGATCCGACCGTCAATTAAACACAGACGAGATACATCTACTTAACAAAGGACTCAACTTCGCTATAGCACCTAGGCACATTCCAACCATAGAAATCAAAACATGTTTAGAAGACCTAGCCAGGAGACTTGTGATACTTTCTACAGAGAACAAAAACAAGGAAACAACCAAAAACAACCAACAGAAAGACGACAACTTAGATAATTTTATTGACATCCAACAGCTAAACTTCCCAGGTAAAATTACAAATTTATATTTTCCAGAAACACCTAAAAACAACATCTTAAACGATTTTTTCAAATAATTTTCTCACAAAACCATCAACATAATTTCACAAAACAGAAAACTAAAAAACAACCTTACAAAAAGAGACATTAATTCCATTAAAAACCTAAAACAAGACATAAACATAAAAATTCTAAAAGCAGATAAAGGTAACGCTATAGTCATAATGAACACGAATGAATACATCCAAAAAATGAATAACATCCTATCAGACACGAACAAATTTAAACCAATACATACAAATCCAACAAAGACACACGAGACGCAACTGAACAAATTACTACTATAAATGAAAAAAGCCAACACAATTTCACAAACACTTTATTCCTACCTACGTAAAACCGACTCACGCACACCTCAAATATACGGCATCCCCAAACCTCATAAACCAGATTGTCCATTACGACCAATAATGTCCACATATGAATCGTTTAATTGTAATCTTGGTAAATACATAGCATGAGCATTCTCCAAATATGTAACATCAGCCAGCTCATTCATCAAAGACTCTTTTAATTTCAAGTCTAATTTTAATCAACTTAATCATAAAGCCTTAATGGCCAGTTTCGATGTTATATCCCTCTTTACAGAAGTTCCAACCACTGAAGCCTGCAAGATAGCCTTAGAACTCTATATCTGACTACAGACATTCCCAGTAACCAGTTAGCAACCCTCATAGAATTCACCACGATAAAGACAAACTTCATGTTCAACAACCAAAACTATATACAAACAAATGGCCTAAGCATGGGCAACCCAGTATCACCAGTTCTAGCCAATATTTTTATGACACAAGTTGAAACACAAGCAATTAACACAGCATTACATCCACCACTATACTGGTACAGATATGTAGATGACACGGTTGCGGGATTCAAATCTACAGAACACATTCTTAATTTTTTCAATCACATTAACTCCATACATCCCAACATTAACTTCACATGTGAACAAGAAGAAAGCAATCAAATATCATTTCTTAACCTCAAAATTACAAGAACCGATACACAATTTAAAACAGGAATTCACCGAAAAATCACCCATACTGGACTATACATTCCTTGGGACTCAGCACATGAAACAAAACAAAAACTCAACATACTAAGAAACCAAATAAACACAGCCATAAAACTATGCTCACCAGATAAAACTAACGATAAATTAGACAAAATAAAACAATACTTCATCAACATCAATAAGTTTCCTCCACAAACCGTAGAAAACATTATACGCACACACCTAGACAGAAAGCAAAATCAACCAACTAAAGTAAATATATCTCACGAATCAAAAAATCACGAATCAAAAAATCACGAAACCATATACTGCTGTATACCATATATTCCTGACATCAGCAAACAAATAACCAACATTTGGCAAAAATTAGTAACAGAATATGACATTCCAGTTAATACCAAATTTATTCAAAAACCGGGCACAAAACTGAGGTCTATACTATTAAAAACTACACTGACAAACGCCACACTAACATTGTTTACAAAATACAATGTGATAACTGCCACGACTTCTATATTGGAGAAACAAGTAGAAAAATGAAAACCAGATTCAAAGAACATAAAAAGTCACCTTCACACGTTTTCGAACACTGCAAGTCAAATAAACACAACATAACCATAGAAAACACTCAAATACAAAATAAAGAAACAAACATAAACAAACGCAAAATTAAAGAAGCCTTACTTATACAACAACTTAAACCCAAAATAAACCAATATAAAGGAACGTCTTTATACCTATATTAAAATAATAAAATAAATAAAATTATATATTCAAACATCTAACACCGCCCTCTACATTTCGACACGCAGTTACACAACCCCTTTCAAACATGTGGTCAGCTTCCGGTCAGTTACCTCTTTCTTTGTGAACCTGACGATGACCGAAGAAGGTCGAAACCTTGAGCACTGTTAGCTGAGTACACCCATTATCTAACAGCGGGGGAGAAACTGAATTTTATTTTGAAGCAGCTTCAAGAAAAGCAAACCTCGGTTAGTCTTGTGTGTGTGTTTCCTTAGAGCAAAGCCACATCGGACTATTTACTGACCCCACCGAGGGGAACCGAACCCCTGATTTTAGCGTTGTAAATCCGAAGACTTACCGCTGTTCTAGCGGGGAGCTGTGTGAGTTATGTAAAGACTTACAAACCCTGATATATACGTATCAGTGTTTGCTTATTCTTACGTGTTTTCACGTCTAAATTCGTTCTGTTAAAATGTCTCTTTGTTATTTGGACACAATCTCCAGCAAGAGTTCGGAGTGTATGTTGAAGAACGAAAGCTTATAGAAGTGAGTGATGTCGAGAAACCCACTTGTTGAGAAATTTATATGCAAAAACGGCTCGTTTGGGTTGAGAAAATATTAGAAAGCTTATACAGAGCAGTCGATACAGCGTTTTTTGTTTGTTTTTGTTTCGGCTTGTTTTTGAGTTAAAAAACAAATTATATAATTAGTCAGAGGTCTGGATTTAGTCTTTTTAATGTAGTCGTTCCTCATGATTTTACTTATTTTACTATTTAACTTCATTAAAATGTAATTATTTTCATTAATACATATATAAACACAACTTTCACGGGCTTTCACATTGGCCACCTGGTGGTGAAGAACGTTCGCAACTCACCTTCTCTTAAAATAAAAAAACGAAACAAAAACTTCAGAGACATTAAGAAAATACTGACAAGGACTGATGGCCTTAAAATTCCACGATATTTTGGTTCGATTCTCGCTAATGTTAAATTTTATTCTGTTCCTTTTAACTACACCAAATACGTGCATATTTTTCTAATAAATATTTTATAAATTTTTGGTCACTATGTTTCGCTATATGCAAGCTTGATACTTTTAAAGGAATTTCCGAAGTTTCTTTTCATATCTATTATCACTGATTATTGAAAAGTGTTTTGCTTCAGTTTTCATATCAAATGTTTTTAACCAAAATACTGACTTACACAATTCCTTATGTAATTTCTAGTATTGGTTTCAAGCTTGTTCTCTGTCTGTGAGTTTTCATCTGCACTCGATTCGTGATTTTACAGTCTTGTATCTTTTTTAAAAAGTACTGGAAACAAAACGAAAAGATATATATTTGATTATTTTCACTTTTAATTTCGCGCATAGCTACTCGAGGGCTATCTGCACTAGCTGTCCCTAATTTAGCAATGTAAGATTAGAGGGAAGGCAGCCCACCGCCAACTCTTGGGCTACTCTTTTACCAACGAATAGTGAGATTGACCGTTACCTTATAACGCCTCCACGGCTGAAAGGGCGAGCATGTTTGGCGCGACTCGGGCGCGAACCCGCGACCCTCAGATTACGAAGCGCACGCCTTATCACGTTTGGCCATGACAGGCCCGATGGGTCTACTAGACTTATGTACTTATAAAAAGTGTCTACGATTATTTGAGAGACCAACATGGAATAATCAAAGTACAGTAAACGACTGGCGTGAAAATTGAACGTCAGTGAATGTTGTTTGTTATTTTTTCGCACGAACACCAGAACCAGAACAAAATAATTTATAGTAATAACAGCAAATAACGATTAGAAATATGAAACATATATAAATCGCGACACTTTTGGTGCAAATATTCTGAGACAAAGTGACTTTGAATAAGATATTTGGTTTATATTATCAAAATACGAATCTTCTTTAAAAAGACCCTTACAGTGGGGATTACTTAGAATATTTCCTGCCGTTAATTTTGTTTTGTTTTTTTACTTGGCTATATAACAGAAAAGTTTTAGTAATTGCACTATTAATTTACTCTGCTGCTCAGTCACGTTCTATTAGGTACAGCCCCCCGCTAGTACAGCGGTATGTCTCCGGATTTACAACGCTAAAATCAGGGGTTCGATTCCCCTGGGTGGGCTGACCAGATAGCCCGATGTGGCTTTGCAATAAAAAAACCACAAACACAAAAACACACTGTTAGATACAACATTATATACGCCGATCCGTATAAAACTATTGTTTTCCGCAGACTTACATATCACCTTTTAAACCTTTACGTCACACCTTACACCCTATAAATTGTTATTGTACTTGATGGATGTTGCTGTAAATTTTTATGTACAAAATACAGTTTTATAACTTCAAATCATTGTATCGCAATACATCTATGATCGTATTATACACACATCTTGTGTACATGTATACATGGTTATATCGTATCCACGCATTTCCTGTATAGTCATATTAGAGTCTACATTTTTTCTGTTCGTATTTGTGTTACTTATTATAGTTTTTGTACGTATTCATATTGTATTATACACATTTGTATCTGTATTTTAATAACGCATATTATACACATTATTCTATTATAAAACGTTCTTTCGATGCGCAATTTTATAATTATAAATATTGATATTAAGTTTACTGTTTCTTATAGCCTGGCATGGCCAAGCGTGTTAAGGTGTGCGACTCGTAATCTGAGAGTCGCGGGTTCGCATCCCATTCGCGCCAAACATGCTCGCCATTTCAGCCGTGGGGGCGTTATAATCCCACTATTCTTTGGTAAAAGGATAGCCCAAGAGTTGGCGGTGGGTGGTGATGACTAGCTGCCTTCCCTCTTGTCTAACACTGCTAAATTAGGGACGGCTAGCGCAGATAGCCCTCGAGTAGCTTTGTGCGAAATTCAAAAAACAAACAAACAAACTGTCTCTTATTTTAAAACTGTGTGATTATGTTTCATAATATTGTTTTTCTTCTTGGTTTTTATTTGCAGTTATTTTTGACTTTCTTAATAAAATTAAACACATAAACAGTAAATACCAGATAAATTGCAAATTAAAATAAAACAGTAATGATGGTCATATGCAAATAAAAACTCAGAAGTAATTTTTGAGATTCTGGTTAAAAGTTGCGTGAACAATGTCACAATCCATAGGTTGCCTAGAAACGTTTATTATATAATTAGTAAAACAGTCTTCATTAAATAAAGTATAGGATGAAATTAATGTTAGGTTGTTAATTGTTGACAGCCAACCATCTGTGATGCTGAAAAACAGAATGAAAAAATAGGGAACTTGTACTGCACTAGAATAAACAGGTCTATAAAACGTTCGGTCTAAACAATAGGGAACTTGTACTGCACTAGAATAAACAGGTCTATAAAACGTTCGGTCTAAACAATAGGGAACTTGTACTGCACTAGAATAAACAGGCCTATAAGACGTTCGGTCTAAACAATAGGGAACTTGTACTGCACTAGAATAAACAGGCCTATAAAACGTTCGGTCTAAACAATAGGGAACTTGTACTGCACTAGAATAAACAGGTCTATAAGACGTTCGGTCTAAACAATAGGGAACTTGTACTGCACTAGAATAAACAGGCCTATAAAACGTTCGGTCTAAACAATAGGGAACTTGTACTGCACTAGAATAAACAGGCCTATAAGACGTTCGGTCTAAACAATAGGAAACTTGTACTGCACTAGAATAAACAGGCCTATAAAACGTTCGGTCTAAACAATAGGGAACTTGTACTGCACTAGAATAAACAAGCCTATAAGACGTTCGGTATAAAGACGTGGTATAAAAAAAGTTTGTAATAAATTTGCGACAACAAAAGGTGAGGCTTAGCTAATGGTAGAAACAGCTCAAGGAAGGGTTTTTAAAGCTTAAGAACAGGGTGCCATTTTAGGATAAAATAGGGAATGAATGGTGCAGTCTTATAGGCGAAAGATTGTAGTTTTCATTTTGGTGGTAACTGAGGCAGTTTTAACACCTTCTAAATATGTTTTTTAGATAGACAGGTGCATTTCAAGGATGTAGCTGTAACACCTTTCCCCCCTTCTGTTTTCATGCTTGCTAAATAAACAAAGAGTAATAATCTAAAAACACACATTTTGAGGACAGTTGCGTCTTTTTCCCGCCAGTCTATCGAAGAAAGCTACTTAAACACATACGCGAAGTTTCCTTTAACAGACGAACATTAAGGAAACTTACCAGACGTGTATGCAGGACACATGTGTGTTTTATTATAGCAAAGCCACATGGGGCTATCTGCTGAGCCCACCGAGGGGGATCTAACCCCTGATTTTAGCCTTGTAAATCCGTAGACATACCGCTGTTCTAGCGTGGGACGTAGGTATATACATACATACATAAGTGTAGGGTTACCAGATTTCCAGAGTGAAAACTGGGACACTTGTTTCCTTTCTCACTATACTACCTACTTAAAAAATAATAATATACGTGCTCAAGATATTATGGATACGTTCAAAAGAAACATTTTTATGTCTTAGTTGTTGTTTTCGCGATTGGTCAAATCTTCAGATTTCAATTCCTACGATTGTCCGATGACATATTAGGAAGCGAGTGTCATTGTCAGGTGATTCTCTGAGTTTCAGTTAAAGGATATGTTATAATAATAAATTGTACATATCAAACTCATATTCAGCCATAGGAACTGAAATATTTTAATTTTTCTCTTTGTTTGTTTTGAACTTCGTTCAAAACTACACGAAGGCTATCTGCGCTAGCCGTCCCTAATTCAGCAGTGTAAGACTAGAGGGAGGGCAGCTAGTTATCACCACCCACCATCGACTCTTGGATTACTCTTTTACCAAAGAATAGTGGGACTGATCGTAACATTATAATGCCCCCACGGCTGAAAGAGCGAGCATGTTTGGTGTGACGGGGATTCGAACCCGCGATCCTCAGATTACGAGACGAGCGCCATATGCCATATGCTTACTGTTTCTGATCAGGACGAAAACATAACACTAAAAACTGATTAGCAACCTGGCGGTCGAAATGAACGTTGTATAAGACTAAGATTAAGTATTGAATATTTGAGACAGTAAAACCCACTGGCTTAAGCCTAACGGATAATAGGTTACAACAGCATAGGTCTTTCGATGTTCCAGATACAAAATCGCTGAGATGTCACATAGATGAAGCTTCAGGGTTAGTAAGTGCCACACGTAATAAAGTTTCTTTTTCTATACGCGAACGCATACATTTGAAAGTTGTTTATTAAAATGTGTAGAGACTGTGGCAAGGTTCTTTCATTACTACTGCTTCCTCTCAGAATATTCGTATAATAATCAGCTGATGACTCTGTTTCCTGTTGAAATTAAGCTCCGAGTTGCCTCAGTGGTTCTTTCCAAATAACTTTTATTACCTCTTGACAAAGCAAAGGTACAGCCGACAGGAAATGGGTTCTGGTTTCGATGACAACAGGTTTGTAACTTGTATCGACTTACAAAGGTGGGTTATGATGAAATAACGAAAACGATCGGGTAGAAGTAACTGCACATGTAAGTAAGATATATCTCATGTTTAGCGTGTTTTACTTCTCTGTCACACAGAAAACATCTATGACTTTCACCAATCCTGGAGACAAAAATTAACCAAGCACGAGAACCAGAATCGACACACAGTTTAAAATCTAACATCTTTAAAAACTGTAGATTTCAAACGTTACATTAAGTTCTACACGTGTATTCAACCTCACACTTTTGTTTAAATAAATAATTTAAAACGTGATTGTAAGTTTCTTTAAAAGTATGTTGATACCAATACACAAATACAGACATCATAAGGACGTGAATTAAACTGACATGAATGTACCGAATAAAACAGTCATAAGGACGTGAATTAAACTGACATGAATGTATCGAATAAAACAGTCATAAGGACGTGAATTAAACTGACATGAATGTACAGAATAAAACAGTCATAAGGACGTGAATTAAACTGACATGAATGTGCCGAATAAAACAGTCATAAGGACGTGAATTAAACTGACATGAATGTACAGAATAAAACAGTCATAAGGACGTGAATTAAACTGAGATGAATGTACAGAATAAAACAGTCATAAAGACGTGAATTAAACTGACATGAATGTATCGAATAAAACAGTCATAAGGACGTGAATTAAACTGACATGAATGTACAGAATAAAACAGTCATAAAGACGTGAATTAAACTGACATGAATGTACAGAATAAAACAGTCATAAGGACGTGAATTAAACTGACATGAATGTACAGAATAAAACAGTCATAAGGACGTGAATTAAACTGGCATGAATGTACAGAATAAAACAGTCATAAGGACGTGAATTAAACTGGCACGAATGTACAGAATAAAACAGTCATAAGGACGTGAATTAAACTGGCATGAATGTACCGAATAAAACAGTCATAAGGACGTGAATTAAACTGACATGAATGTATCGAATAAAACAGTCATAAGGACGTGAATTAAACTGACATGAATGTACAGAATAAAACAGTCATAAGGACGTGAATTAAACTGACATGAATGTACCGAATAAAACAGTCATAAGGACGTGAATTAAACTGACATGAATGTACAGAATAAAACAGTCATAAGGACGTGAATTAAACTGAGATGAATGTACAGAATAAAACAGTCATAAAGACGTGAATTAAACTGACATGAATGTATCGAATAAAACAGTCATAAGGACGTGAATTAAACTGACATGAATGTACAGAATAAAACAGTCATAAGGACGTGAATTAAACTGAGATGAATGTACAGAATAAAACAGTCATAAGGACGTGAATTAAACTGACATGAATGTACAGAATAAAACAGTCATAAAGACGTGAATTAAACTGACATGAATGTATCGAATAAAACAGTCATAAGGACGTGAATTAAACTGACATGAATGTACAGAATAAAACAGTCATAAAGACGTGAATTAAACTGACATGAATGTACAGAATAAAACAGTCGTAAGGACGTGAATTAAACTGACATGAATGTACAGAATAAAACAGTCATAAGGACGTGAATTAAACTGGCATGAATGTACAGAATAAAACAGTCATAAGGACGTGAATTAAACTGGCATGAATGTACAGAATAAAACAGTCATAAGGACGTGAATTAAACTGGCACGAATGTACAGAAAAGTTAATATGGTGATGTGACTAAAGAAATAGTCATAATGACAAAAACACTAACAACTATAAACAACCACTAATACAACCTTCTCAAATACAAACAACCACTAATACAACTTTCGCAATTACAAACAACCACTAATGAAACCTTCTCAACTAAAAACAACCACGACTACAACCTTCTCAATTAAATCAACCACTAATACAACCTTCACAACGAGAGGCAACCACGACTACAACCTTCACAACGAGAACCAACCACGACTACAACCTTCTCAATTAAATCAACCACTAATACAACCTTCTCACTTAAATCAACCACTAATACAACCTTCACAACGAGAACCAACCACGACTACAACCTTCACAATTAAATCAACCATTAATACAACTTTCACAACGAGAAGCAACCACGACTACAACCTTCTCAATTAAATCAACCACTAATACAACCTTCACAACGAGAACCAACCACGACTACAACCTTCTCAATTAAATCAACCACGACTACAACCTTCTCAATTAAATCAACCACGACTACAACCTTCACAATTAAATCAACCAGTAATACAACCTTTACAACAAGAAGCAACCACGACTACAACCTTCTCAATTAAATCAACCACTAATACAACCTTCACAATGAGAAGCAACCACGACTACAACCTTCACAACAAAACAATCTCTACTATAAGAAGGTGAAGACAGTCCCTACACACACTACAAAGCAGTATCTCTCAACATCATAACATATAAGTGAAGCCAAACAATCTTGAATATCATATATAAACCCTGCCCACCAACATTTATATCATACACAAACGACCTTTCCTCATAAATTGCACGTGTTCGACTAACCACTGTTTACATGTTCCACAAGAACAATTACCAGCTACCACCTGAATATGATAAACCGAATGTCGAATGTAAGTTTGACATAAATTTTAACATGGGTAGTCATAGCGCAAATAACCAATTACTGACTATAACTTTAACACAAACAAAGAGTCATAGCTCATAATCTCAACATGGGCAAATAAATATTCTGGTTAAAGAAATTAGTAGTGAAAACATATTTATTGTATTCTTAAAGCCAAACTATGTCTTTCCTGTGTACGGTTAAACTTTCGTTTCAGAAACACGAGAAAATGGCTTTGTCTGTTGCTAAGCTCAAAGTGACACAAATTTATCTCTACAATGCCCACCACGAGTATCGAAATCCAATTTCTAACTTTATAAGTTCGCAGACTTACCGTTGGTCCACGTGGCAGAGAAGAACAAGATGGAACCAGAGAGAAGATAAAGGGCGAAGCAGGTTATGTTTTTGAAATTAACCATTCCGTTCTTCCATGGCTAATAATGTGGCTCTAAAGAGTTTGTTATTCTGTAAAGCGGATATTTAATTATCTTTAGCAACATCAAACTACTTCAAGAAAAAAACCTTTATTTCTACGAAGATAAGAAACTGATCATATAATTATCTGTCCAAACCATAATTCACTTATTTCCATCATTTTGTACGGAGTTTCTTTGTGATGTATGTCTGAGTAGTTAGGTCAATCAAGTGTTTGTCTACTTTTGTATTCTACTATATCGGACAACAGAAAACCTTTAGGCTCTATCGGAAGGGGGTGAAGGTGTAATAGAGAAAACCTGGAACATTTAACACCTGTTTGCTTCTGCCTCGAGATTGTGGGGTTTTTGTGTTAGGCCAGCAAGAGATTAAATCTCGTTTATTTCTCAATTATCTCCAATGTCTGTTGCTTGCAGCTGTGAAGGTTACGACAGCCGGTAGCGGATTTTCTGCACTTTATAGAGGTAGAGGGCGCAACAAACGAGAGGGGCAAACAGGCCGACAGAGAAACGGGCTTTCAGACACAGTGAATCGTGAAACTATTCCAATTAAGACAGATGGAGTTCAGATTTAATCTTACTGTTATGTCAGTTCTTGTGACTTTATTAATTCGAAATATTTTCAGAATATTCGGTACCTAAACCAAAATTAAAATAATTACTTTATTATTATTATAAATCTTCGGCTACGTGGCCATTACCACTATGTTTGTCTGTTTTTGAATTTCGTGCAAAGCTACTCGAGGGCTATCTGCTCTAGCCGTCCCTAATTTAGCAGTGTAAGACTATAGGGAAGGCAGCTAATTATCACCACCACCGCCAACTCTTGGGCTACTCTTTTACCAATGAATAGTGGGATTGACCGATAACGCCCCCACGGCTGAAACGGCGAGCATGTATGGTGTGACGGGGATTCGAACCCGCGACCCTCGGCGTTACCACTATGATACACAGCCCTAAAGTTTAGAGAACAATTTCGTTATTAAATTTGTTTGAGCAGCGTACCGAGCGGTGGATCGAAGGTTCGAGACGCTGCTGTGTGCATGCTCTGTGTTTTTCAGCTGTGGGTGCGTTACTAAAGTGCCAGTTAATCTAACGTTCAAAAAGTTGGACAATACTCTTTTGGCGGCGGGCGTTGCTGATTAGTTTTCTTCCTTCTAATTAGTAGTTCAAAAATAGGAACGGCTATATCTGAAGTTCTGAACAAATCCTAGGAATATTTGACATGGCTGTTTAGTCCACGTGAGCATAAATTATTATTTTGTTTATAAATTATTTTGCCAATTATTGCAAAGGAAAGAATTATATTTGATGTAATTATTTTAGAAATTCCCCGTAATGTCTCAGCGATAAGTCCTTGGCCTTAATACCCGAAAAATCTGGCTTCGGTACCCGTGTTGGGCACAGCACCAAATAATCTACTGCGTTGTTTTGCTCTTAATAACAAAGGATTTACATATTTGTGAGTCCAAGACGATAATTTTTATCGCTATAAAATTAAATGGTAAAAAATTATGTGCGTATTGTTTTAAATATTTCTGCTAAATTACATAAAAAATATAATTTTTATCCCGACATCTAATTACTCGAAAAAGGCTGACTTAATCAGACTTGCCCAAATTTATTAACTTGTCCTAAAAACTGATACGACACCAGGTTTATAGTCATGTTCTTAATCGAAATTCTTCTTTTCAAAACGACTTTCTTCTTAATACTTTGTACAAAATACGAAAAGCACGAAACGGATGCGATTACGGGCATAGCGTTGCCTAGTAGCATTCTAGTTCTCTAAGCCTAAACTAAGTCGATGGAAAACCAAAAGTGCATAGTACGAAGAGAGATTTAATATGGTGTAGCTTCTTGCTTGGGAGGCTGCCGGTCATTAAAGTGTTGTAAACCAGGGCCATCTAATATGATGCTCTAGGTATACGATGGAACGATCGCATTAAAGACTCGCCGCTCGTTGTTCAGCAAACCGAGTACAATAACAAGCTAATTGAAATCGAACAATAGGTGCAAGGGCAGACAAGTAGAAAAAGCTTTAGTGACTGAGTGATTAGTTTGTCCTCTTATTAACCTTTGATGCAGCCCGGCTGCGCTCTTTTCTGGCCGATTAGCCCGCTATGTGACTCTTTTATTGCATAATATCCTTGACTCTTCTTCTATGTTGTCTGCAACTTCCACTGGAACATTCCTTAAACTAGCTTTATTTTAACAGAAACGTCGAAGGAATGTTATTATCTGAATGCCTCGTTGGACACTTTATTGAGTTTTCTACGTACGTACGACTATATGAGCCTCGAGCCTAGCGACCAGATCTGTTTGTGTCTTCCATAACCTGGTTTTAACATTCACTAGAAAACTCCATTTAATAACGTGCAAGGGTTATAACTACATACACGGAGAATGGAAACATTTATGAGCAATGTAACTTTTCCTTAGATTTCTATCTCTCTGCTATTTGGAAGAAGAAAATAGTGGAACATGTGACTGAAAACACAAACTTGTGCCTGTTTCAGTGAAACTAGACTAGACACAGAAAGAATTTAATAACCGCTAGTCCTAAGTTCAAAATCGTTGTCAAAATTAGTAATTAATTATATGACTTTCTATTAATTGTTTATTTACATCACTTCGCAGTTTCTAAAAATACACAAATGTATACATAGAAGAAGACGTCACTTACACACGTGATTCTATCACATAACATGAAATGTTAATTATTTTACATATCTTGTCTTAACGTTGTTATCTTATTCTGCCGTTATTTCTTTATCTTCCAGGTAAATAGGTCAATAGTAAGTTTCCGGACTTACAATACTAAAATCCTGATTCTATTCCCGCAGTTGCTGCAACTTAGAGAACACATTCTGTAGTTTTATGCTAGAAAACATCAACAATAACTAACAATAATATCTTAACTTTCACAAACTTATCTTTCCTTCCGACAACTGATTCTACATTTCATATTCTCTTCTTATTTATAATACATTAATTTACACAACGCTATCTTGTGTTCTGATACCTCAAGTATCTAAGTTCTATAATACGTAATATTTCTAGAAAGTAAAACTTTTGTTTTTTTAAGTTTATTACTCCAAATCAATAAAGTAATAAAATAACATTACAAAAACTCAAAAAATAATTTACCCTGTACAAGAGATTGGTATTAACATTGTACTTTTCAGGGGATTAACATTGGTAAAGTACATAAACAACTTATTTATTAATTGTGGGAAGTAATATAAAACATGTAAATTTTATGTTAATTTATCAAAATCTGTTACGTTAAAGACTGTCAGTTAAGATAAGAATGCAATGTTTGGATTTATTATAGTGAACAAACCCAACCAAGATTTGGCCACTTCGAAAAATAATATCTTGTTAAATGATTGGTAATTAAACATGAGTGAAAAGCTTCTGTTAGTGAATTTCTTGCAAGAGAGGCCATAATATACTCGACTACGGTTAAAAACAATAACTCGGTCACTTTAGGAAGTTCACAAATTGAGAAAGAGCCTAGGTTAATTGGAACACAAAGTTATTCTGAGTTAATGCGTATAGAGAGATAGATAGTCAACGAAACTGCAGATGTATTTTGAGTTAATGAAAACATACGGATTCTTCGGAGCTAACCAGAACTCAAATATAGGTTTAGGTAATTAGAATAGCCTGAGGTCATGAAAATAGAGATTATGTGTACAATTTGAGTTAAGCAAAATACACGGATATTCTAAGATAATCATAAATCAAGTATAGGCTTAGTTTATGAATAAATAAGAACTAAAAACTGATCAGAATGATGGGGTATTCAAGTCAGTAAGGAGTCAAATATAATCTGAGTTGAAAATGAATGTATAAAGTTGATTCCAGATTAGTATAATACAGAAATAGTCTAAATTAGTCATTATTCAGACATAGTTTGGGTTGATTAAGTCTTGTCACAGCCCACAGTAAGTAGTGATTAGTTGTTTGTGCTTTCTGTCTGGTGTTCATTTCGTCATGTATGTCGTTTACACGTTACTGATCACTTGTATCAGAGGGCCAAGCTAAAGCAGGCCTAGTAAAACAGGCAGACGATTTGTTTTAAGATACCGTTTCATTTGTCAATGCTAAATATTACTAATAAAGCATACTTTAATCCAAACACATTTGGAATTTTCAGTTTAAATCATTTTTGTCGAAACAATACATTTAAATTACAGTAAAAACAAATTGTCTCCCCAGTGGTATAGCAACATGTCTGTGGATTTACAACGATAAAAACCAGGTTTCGATACTCGTAGTAGGCAGTGTACAGACAGCCCATTGTGTAACTTTGTTTTCTTTGCAATAAACATTTATAAAAAAAAAAAAGTGATTCAATATACACATGCATATATTTACCGTTTTACTTAAGCCTAATTAAATCACAGTATCCAACGTATTTCATGTAAATTAACAAAAAGAGGTTAGCAAACGATTGGGTGCAGACATCGATACCGGAACGATATTTGAAACGAAAACGCTGAAACCCAAACGCGTGTTTTTCTGTTTAAGTAAAAACTGCTTTGACCACAGTCCCTGCTACAATGTTCACTGTCCACGGAATGTTGAAAGCGAATAAACCGTAAATCAAACCAATCGACTTCACGCTCCTCTGATCGCTGTTTCGGCCAAGTGACCTAGGAGTATCAGGTGCCTCAAGGTCCTTTACTTCCTTTCTTGACTGTAGGTTAAGTTCTTTAATGTTGTGGAAAGTCCATTACTACGTCATACAGCCAGCTTACGTTCGATACGACTGAGGTTCACACATGACAGCGGTCCTTTTCAGTCATCGTACAACTTAGATTTTTGTTTTGTTTTCCAGTAAATATTTATCGTTTCTTGTTTGTTTTCAACGTATAATTTTGTTTACATGAGCAGTTCCATAAATGCATATAGAAAACATACAGTACTAATCTTACGTATACTAAGAAAAACATACAGTACTAATCTTACGTATACTAAGAAAAACTCTTTTAAAATAAAATCAACACCAAATCAAATCATTAATTTGCCAAGTAATAGATTTAACTTGGCGGTGAGAGATGTTTAGGTCCATTTTCATCAAACGTGATACAGTTTTTCAGGAGATACAGTTTATTTGGTTTTTAAATTTTATTTCGCGCAAAGTTACTGGAAGGTTACCTGCGCTAGTCGTCCCTAATGTAGAAGAGTTTGTTTGTTTGTTTGTTTGGAAATTTCGCACAAAGCTACTCGAGGGCTATCTGTGCTAGCCGTCCCTAATTTAGCAGTGTAAGACTAGAGGGAAGGCAGCTAGTCATCACCACCCACCGACAACTCTGGGGCTACTCTTTTACCAACGAATAGTGGGATTGACTGTCACATTATACACCCCCACGGCTGAGAGGGCGAGCATGTTTAGCGCGACGCGGGCGCGAACCCGCGACCCTCGGATTACGAGTCGCACGCCTTACGCGCTAGGCCATGCCGGGCCATGTAGAAGAGATAGACTAGAGGAAAGGTAGCTAGCTAGTCAACACCACCAACCACCAACTATTGGGCTTACCTTTACCAACGGATGGAATTGATCGTATCATTAATCAGTGATGTCGAAAAAACCCACTTGTAGAGAAATATATATGTAAAAACCGCTCGTTTGGATTGAGAAAATATTTTATGTAGAGGAGCGAACAACGTTTCGACCTTCTTCGGTCATCGTCAACAACGAACACTGTACCATGGATATAGGGAAGGAAACCAGTCAATAGAATACACTGTACCATGGATATAGGGAAGGAAACCAGTCAATAGAATTCACTGTACCATGGATATAGGGAAGGAAACCAGTCAATAGAATTCACTGTACCATGGATATAGGGAAGGAAACCAGTCAATAGAATACACTGTACTATGGATATAGGGAAGGAAACCAGTCAATAGAATTCATTGTACCATGGATATAGGGAAGGAAACCAGTCAATAGAATTCATTGTACCATGGATATAGGGAAGGAAACCAGTCAATAGAATACACTGTACCATGGATATAGGGAAGGAAACCAGTCAAAAGAATTCACTGTACCATGGATATAGGAAAGGAAACCAGTCAATAGAATACACTGTACCATGGATATAGGGAAGGAAACCAGTCAACAGAATACACTGTACCGTGGATATAGGGAAGGAAACTAGTCAACAAAGAACACTGTACCATAGATATAGGGAAGGAAACTAGTCAACAACATACACTGTACCATGGATATAGGGAAAGAAGCTAGTCAATAGAATACACTATACCATGGATATAGGGAAGGAAACTAGTCAACAACGAACACTGTACCATAGATACAGGGAAGGAAACTAGACAACAACGTACACTGTACCATGGATATAAAGAAGGAAACTAGTGAACAACATACACTGTACCACGGATATAGGGAAGGAAGCTAGTGAACAACATACACTGTACCATGGATATAGGGAAGGAAACTACACAACAACGTACACTGTACCATGGATATAGGGAAGGAAACTAGACAACAACGTACACTGTACCATGGATATAGGGAAGGAAACTAGTCAATAGAATACACTGTACCATGGATATACGGAAGAAACCAGTCAATAGAATACACTGTACCATGGATACAGGGAAAAAAACTAGTCAATAGAATACACTGTACCATGGATATAGGGAAGAAAACTAGTCAATAGAATACACTGTACCATGGATATACGGAAGAAACTAGTCAATAGAATACACTGTACCATGGATATACGGAAGAAACTAGTCAATAACATACACTGTACCATGGATATAGGGAAAGAAGCTAGTCAATAGAATACACTGTACCATGGATATAGGGAAGGAAACTAATGAACAACATACACTGTACCATGGATATTGGGAAGGAAACTAGACAACAACGTACACTGTACCATGGATATAGGGAAGGAAACTAGTCAATAGAATACACTGTACCATGGATATATGGAAGGAAACTAGTCAATAGAATACACTGTACCATGGATATAGAGAAGAAAGACAGTCAACAACGAACACTGTACCGTGGATATAGGGAAGGAAACTAGTCAACAACATACACTGTACCATGGATATAGGGAAGGAAACTAGTCAACAACATACACTGTACCATGGATATAGGAAAGGAAACCAGTCAATAGAATACACTGTACCATGGATATAGGGAACGAAACTAGTCAATAGAATACACTGTACCATGGATATACGGAAGAAACTAGTCAATAGAATACACTGTACCATGGATATACGGAAGAAACCAGTTAATAGAATACACTGTACCATGGATACAGGGAAGAAAACTAGTCAATAGAATACACTGTACCATGGATATAGGGAAGGAAACTAGTCAATAGAATACACTGTACCATGGATATACGGAAGAAACTAGTCAATAGAATACACTGTACCATGGATATACGGAAGAAACTAGTCAATAACATACACTGTACCATGGATATAGGGAAAGAAGCTAGTCAATAGAATACACTGTACCATGGATATAGGGAAGGAAACTAATGAACAACATACACTGTACCATGGATATTGGGAAGGAAACTAGACAACAACGTACACTGTACCATGGATATAGGGAAGGAAACTAGTCAATAGAATACACTGTACCATGGATATATGGAAGGAAACTAGTCAATAGAATACACTGTACCATGGATATAGAGAAGGAAGACAGTCAACAACGAACACTGTACCGTGGATATAGGGAAGGAAACTAGTCATAGAATACACTGTACCATGGATATAGGGAAGGAAACTAGTCAACAACATACACTGTACCATGGATATAGGAAAGGAAACCAGTCAATAGAATACACTGTACCATGGATATAGGGAACGAAACCAGTCAATAGAATTCACTGTACCATAGATATAGGGAAGGAAACCAGTCAACAGAATACACTGTACCGTGGATATAGGGAAGGAAACTAGTCAACAATGAACACTGTACCATAGATATAGGGAAGGAAACTAGTCAACAACATACACTGTACCATGGATATAGGGAAAGAAGCTAGTCAATAGAATACATTATACCATGGATATAGGGAAGGAAACTAGTCAATAGAATACACTGTACTATGAACATAGGGAAGGAAACTAGTCAATACAATATACTGTACCATAGATACAGGGAAGGAAACTAGTCAATAGAATACACTGTACTATGGATATAGAGAAGGAAACTAGACAACAACGTACACTGTACCATGGATATAGGGAAGGAAGCTAGTGAACAACATACACTGTACCATGGATATAGGGAAGGAAACTAGACAACAACGTACACTTTACCATGGATATAGGGAAAGAAACTTGTCAATTGAATACACTGTACCATGGAAATAGGGAAGGAAACTAGTCAATAGAATATACTGTACCATGGATATAGAGAAGGAAACCAGTCAATAGAATTCACTGTACCATGGATATAGGGAAGGAAACCAGTCAACAGAATACACTGTACCGTGGATATAGGGAAGGAAACTAGTCATAGAATACACTGTACCATGGATATAGGTAAGGAAACTAGTCAATAGAATACACTGTACCATGGATATAGGGAAGAAAACTAGTCAATATAATACACTGTACCATGGATATAGGGAAGGAAGCCAGTCAACAACGAACACTGTACCGTGGATATAGGGAAGGAAACTAGTCAACAACATACACTGTACCATGGATATAGGGAAGGAAACCAGTCAATAGAATTCACTGTACCATGGATACAGGGAAGGAAACTAGTCAACAACGAACACTGTACCATGGATATATGGAAGGAAACTAGTAAATAGAATACATTGTACCATGGATGTTGGGAAGGAAACCAGTCACTAGAATACACTCTACCATGGATATAGGGAAGAAAACTAGTAAATAGAATACACTGTACCATGGATATAGGGAAGGAAACTAGTCAATAGAATACACTGTATCATGGATATATGGAAGAAAGCTAGTCAACAACGTACACTGTACCATGGATATAGGGAAGGAAACTAGTCAATAGAATACACTCTACCATGGATATAGGAAAGAAAACTAGTCAATAGAATACACTGTACCATGGATATAGGGAAGGAAACTAGTCAACAACGAACACTGTACCATGGATATAGGGAAGGAAAGTAGTCAACAGAATACACTGTACCATGGTTACTCTTACAAACAGCGGAATTGACAGTCACGACTGCAATTTTCCAACAAGTGAAAGCGCAGAGTGTGTTATACAGTATATCGGGGCTCGAAACTTGGAGCTTCTGACTCGCAACCTGTTTAATGGATTTATTATTATGTATTTATTTTAATATCTATGTTTGTTTCAGTTTAATATATATTTAGAAATGCATGTAACTTATATTGTTAAACGAGTATTGTAAAAGTCTTGCCTGTTCTCTAAACTTGTAGTAGATTCTCGAGCGTAAGAATCAACAATGTACGATGTGTGTACGTAAAACACCAATACTGTTGCCTGAGCTGACATTTCTAGAAAAATCTCCTCCCAAGCTTATCAAAGGTAACCAACGCAACGCGTAGAGACAGATTATATTGTTGGCTTGATACAGTTAGTATACTATAAACCTCGGAAGTTACAATTGTGATTAACGCTTATCTACAAATATTTGACCAGGAACATTTATAGATATTAAACATTACAAACCATTTAACAGTGAATTAATTGTATTTCTACAAGGTCTTTGAATATTTTCGTCGGTGAAATAAACTCACGTGTGAAGAAGTTAGGTAGCTTCCCGTGAAGTGAAATATACCTTTTTATCAACTTGGGGTACGGAGCGAGGACATTGTTGTTAGAACAAGGATATTGATGTGAATTATTATTTTTATTTTGTGCTTGTAGCCTTTAAACTTTTTTATTTATTTTCAAAATCTACTGCAATTTTTCCAAACAATTCTAGAATTTTGAGCTTTGTGTTTTTCAGTGCTTTATCGTATATCAGAGTACTTATATATACGTTTATTTACAGATTTTTAATTTTATATTTTAATATACACCTTGATAAGTTTGGTCATAGATAATGTTACTGCGACAAGAAAAACATTAATTCCTAATGCAGAAAATTGAAAATTCTAAATATTTATCTCAGTAAACTTTGAAATTTGTGCTCTTAAAATCTCAGAGGTTTTACAACGAGTAAAGTAAGACTGGAAGTTTACTTAAATAGAATGGATCAGTATAGAACATCCGTATAACCCTGGTTGCGTTCTGCATTCTTTATATTGCCAACTTACAGATAAACACGAAAGGTTAGTATGGTACATCTATTTAGCCCTGGCTATGTTGTGAAATCTTTTTATTGCTAAAGGTCTATTAGACAAAAATCAACTTAATGCTTTGATATGTACCCATAGATCTAACAGAAACAGTTACACGGTATTGACAACAATATTTTCTTCATTAAAAAAATAATTCAGCATTTTATAAAGGTTTACTGTAAATAATAGGAAGACATTATGAAGAATACGTTGATACCTTCTAGGAAACCACGATTACGTTATCCAAGCAACGATTCTAATGTAGCAGTTTATCTTTCCAGGTTTCAGGTAGCATGACCAAAATGGAAAAAAAAAGAGAAGTATTTTTTCGTACAACATATAAAAAGAAAATGTGTACAGAAGTTTAATGTCCTTAATACTCGTCTATCTATCCATCCATCCATCCATCCATCTATATATGTGTATAGATATATTTTTGAATTCCGTAATAGAGAGCTCCTAAGCAACGGCCATAACAATGACCTGTCATAATACTTGTTACATAAGACGTTCTTCTCTCTTCCTTTATCACGTGATCGAAACTCATCTAAGAACATTACGTCGTCATAGTAACGGTACTTATACTACTTACCACATCCTTCTAAACCACCAGAATAGCTATATTTCACTCCAAATGTCTAAAAGAGCAACGTAATCGTTCTTACGATATTGTATGGACTACAACAAAGTAAAACGATCTCCACCAATGTCAGAGACCAGGCGTTAGGAGTGCTGTAATAAACGGAGGCCTATTGTTAACTCTGTGAGATATTGGGCACCCTTGTAAAGTGACATCCTACTGCCCTGTTTGGTTGACAATAGTTGGTAACAATAAAGATTAGCTTCCTCCAACAGTACTGGTGAGGAGGATAGATAATCATTGGTTCAGAGACCTCTCTTGTCGTAAGCTGGATCACGTCCATGCAGTGATCGATGTAAATGTTTGTAATCTTGACAACAGTGTTGTTTGTGGTTTCGCTGCTACAACGAAACATCGTTAGGTTTGTTTCTTTATGGCAGGAAAATAGTGTTTTGGACTTTATTTATTTCTTACCCTTCCTTTTTTGTTTTATGTCTCTGTGTGTGAGTGAGTGTTTCTTTCTAAAGTGTTGGAAGGATTAGCGAAGAGTAGCAAGCATTTGTAAATGTCGTTATTTCGTAACTGTCCTAATACAAATCACACAGCACGTAACAACTTCACCATCTTCAGTATCAGATTAAATTCTTCATACAAAACAACTTCACTATTTTCTCTCTTCAGTAGTAAGTTAAATGTTTCACACAAAACAACTTCACTATTCTCTATCTTCAGAAGTAGATTGAATTTTTCACATAAGACAACTTCACTATTCTCTATCTTCAGAAGTAGATTGAATTTTTCACATAAGACAACTTCACTATTCTCTATCTTCAGAAGTAGATTGAATTTTTCACACAAAACAACTTCACTATTCTCTATCTTCAGTAGTAGATTAAATGTTTCACACAAAACAACTTCACTGTTCTCTATCTTCAGTAGTAGATTAAATTTTTCACACAAAACAACTTCACTGTTCTCTATCTTCAGAAGTAGATTAAATTTTTCACATAAGACAACTTCACTATTCTCTATCTTCAGTAGTAGATTGAATTTTTCACATAAGACAACTTCACTATTCTCTATCTTCAGTAGTAGATTGAATTTTTCACATAAGACAACTTCACTATTCTCTATCTTCAGTAGTAGATTTCTGTCTCACTAGATGATAGAAAATGAGAGAAAACAAATATAAATAAAACCTTGAACTGATATACTGAGATTGTCAGAAAAGCTGGCTTTAATATACACACTTAAAATTAAAGTACCGAAAGACAAGTTGAGTAAAGTACAAAACTAATAACCACGTACCAAGTTAAGAGACTCTGAAAATAAATCTTAGACTGAAACACGAAGTTACAAAAAGTGACATACAAACTAGCTGTTATATATGTTATATATATATATCTCCAACTAAAATACAGATCTACACTAAAATATGCTTACATAACTTATAGAAACACTAACTAAATTATAAATCTAACTTCCATACACTAATGATCCTGTCATACAATACCAAGTGTTATAGTGAATAAAGATACGCTTGTCACACATTAACATGTGTTACCATATGGATAAAGATGGTCCTATCATAGGAAAAGATTCTCCTGAGAATGTTCTCAAGTGGAGTTAAGACCACATAAGCTGTCAAATACGTGATGAAAAGACAAACCCAGCACTGCATCGTTTGAGTACAAAGCACTAGTTACATAAGTGTAGCTGTTATTGCAAAAAAAAATAAAAAATTATTAACACGATTTCGTCAAATCGAAGAACAAAACTTATAAATTTCCTTGTTCTCAGGAAGAGAAAAGATCAATAACCACAGTCTTTCCTTACTGATACCTTGGAAAGTTAATATGGACGTTCAATTCATTTCAGAATCGTTTCTTGCTCATAACATGAAAGGATACATATAACTGAGGCTGAAAAAGACACATGCAAGGGTTGTAGGAGAAAAACCAGTGAAAGAGAATCTTTATACAAACGATTGCGTACTTTCGGTGTAAGCTCACTCTGTTGTCGAGTCTTTACGAGTCGTCGGATTACATCTTGATAATCATCTTTGTGAAAGTTTGAGACTGCTCTGTTTGTTACTTTTGACATGCCAAACAAAAGAACGGTAAAGAAGCACAAAAATATGCAATATATAATAACTAAGATTGGCGATTGAAACCTCTTGTGTGAGGAAAACTGGGTTGAAGGATTTTATTCTAAAAACCGAAAGAATTGAAGGATGTGAGTCTTTATAATTTTGTCAAATGGTGTTACGGTACTGGCACGAATGAAACTGGAAACAGAGAGGACAGAAACCTGCAAAATACAGGAATTGTTAATCACTTACAGTACTGGCACTAAAGAAACTGGAAACAGAGAGGACAGAAACCTGCACAATACAAGAATTGTTAATCACTTACAGTACTGGCACTAATGAAACTGGAAACAGAGAGGACAGAAACCTGCACAATACAAGAATTGTTAATCACTTACAGTACTGGCACTAATGAAACTGGAAACAGAGAGGACAGAAACCTGCACAATACAAGAATTGTTAATCACTTACAGTACTGGCACTAATGAAATTGGAAACAGAGAGGACAGAAACCTGCACAATACAAGAATTGTTAATCACTTACAGTACTGGCACTAATGAAACTGGAAACAGAGAGGACAGAAACCTGCACAATACAAGAATTGTTAATCACAATATTTTCGATCCCATGAAGTTAAAGCAACTTGGAGACTATTACAACTCCTTATTGTTTCTGTTTGTGTCATTTATTAATGAATCAGAGATGACTGGTAATGGTTAGAGAGCTGATGATGTCTTTATTCAGTTTTGAAGACATGCAGTATCTTGAAAGTTTACCATGAAAGTCTTTAACGCCTGCTGTAAACACAATCGACAGTAAAGGTCATTAATGAATCTGAAAACGATGAAGATGGGGAACAAATGACGACAACAACGACACAGAAAAGGAAGGTGTCAACTTGCTAGGTGGAGCAGAAGCAGCAATGTACGACGTTCTAAACATTGAATTTATTGAAAGTGGTCACTTGGACAGTGTATTTATATAGAACAGTAGCGTGTTTTCAATCGGATTGCGGATCACTTAAATCTGGAAAATGTAAGTGAAATAATTTGAGTCATAACAGATGTTTGTCAGTAGAGTCGGTGAAACTGGCAAATCACTTTAATTGGAACCCTTAGAAAGCAGGTGAAACATATTATGAAAAATTGTGTACGTAATGAGACAACGTGTTATTTCGTTTCGTCTACTGGACGCGCTATATACAATGTAGGTAGGTGGCATTGCAGTGCATAGGCTGTTTCAACTAGGTATTGAACATTAAGGAAAAACATCAAGTTACCTGCCTTAAAAAAATAAAACACAAAAGATTATATGCACTGAAACTTATGATATTTGATAAGATGTTAATGTTATCAAACTTCAATCTTGCTTATTTCCACTTAGAAATGGAAGAACGTTTCGGTGAATGTCAAATTTTGTCAATGTGTTGTTTATTAGAAACATTTGTCATCTACCATCTGCTACTGGCTTACCGGTTTGTTTGTTCTTCCCAAGTTTACAAACAAACTCATTGCCAGTATATTGGACTGCACGACTGCCATCAACATCTGGTAAGAGACTAGTATTTATGATGAATCAATGAACGTCATGAAAAGAGACAGCAGTTTTATTCATATGTTTGAGCATGTTCGCTGAGAATGCATTTCTCAGGAAACATTGCAATGCCTTAAATAAAGGGTAATCAATATTTGTTTTTTTCTTAACCTGAAGATGACCTAAGAAGGTCGAAACGTTGTTCTTTGCTTTATTAGTGAAAGTGTTAATACCAATACCAGCTGTCTGAGATACATTTTTACTTCAAGTGGGTTACTTCACTATCAGTAAAACTACCTAGAAATAAATGGCCTAAGTATTGGCAATCCCGTGTCACCAGTTATAGCCAACATTAAATTTCAAGCGATAAATTCAACTTTACACCCACCAATATACTGGTACAGATATGTTGGCGATACAGTTGCTAGATTCACATTTACAGATTGGTTTGGTTTGTTTTGAATTTCGTGCAAAGCTACACAAGGGCTATCTGCGCTCAAATTTACAGAACACACACACTTAGTGTTTTTCAACCACATTAACTCTATACACTCCAACATTAAGTTTACCTGTGAACACGAAAAACTAACCAAATATCATTTCTCAACCTCAAAATCACAAGAACCGACACACAATTCAAAAGAGAAATCCACGGAAAAATCACCCATACTGGATTATACATTCCCTGGGACTCAGCACATAAAACAAAACAAAAACTCAACATATTAATAAACCAAATAAACACAGTCACAAAACTATGTTCACCAGATAAAATTAACGATGAAATCAACAAAATAAAACAACACTTCATCAACATCAATAAGTTTCCTCCAAAAACTGTTGAAAACGTTACACGTACACACCTAGATGAACAACACGGTCAACAGCAAACAAACAACAATAAATCCCAAGATACAACAAACTACAAAACCTTATACTGCTCCATACCATATGTTCCCGATGTCAGCGAAAAAATAACCAACATTTGGAAAAATCTTACAACAAAACACAACACTCCAGTAAACACCAAATTTATTAAAAAAAAAACAGGTACGACACTAAACTTCATACTATGTAAAAAGTACACTGACAAACACAACACCAACATAAAGTATAAAATACAATGCAGTAACTACCACGACTTCTGTATTGGAGAAAAAAACAGAAAAATGGAAACTAGATTCAAAGAACACAAAAACACCTTCGCACATTTTTGAGCACTGCAAATAAACACAATCTAACTGTAGACAAAACCCAGATACTAAGTGGGGAAACAAATATAAACAAATGTAAAATCAAAGAAGTCCTAATTTTGCAACAACTCAAACCAAAATTAAACCAATATAAAGGAACATCTTTATACCTATACTAACTAATAACCTAACATATACTAGAATGCCTTCTACAATCCCGTACCCGTTTATACTCTCGATCTTAAGACTTGCGCCCGACAACGGTCAGTTGCAAACTTTCTTTGTTAACCTGAAAATGACCTAAGAAGGTCGAACCGTTGTTCTCTATTTTAATAAAACTATTAATACACATTCTAGTGCCTACGCTTGTTTCTGTATAGTTTTCTTTTTTGCTTGTGACTTATGTTCTTGACTGTGTATTGCGCAAGTCCCGCCTGTGTGTGAAGCTTGTTGGTAAACAACATAAATTTGATATATGTAAATGGTTAATTAACTACTTAATTCAAATTCAAATTTACGACTACACGTATTTGAAACAGTAATATATTAACATACGTAACATAATAAATTCGAGACTCATCCGAAATAAGTTAGAACACCTAACAAGAGACACCTAAAACCAAAACGGTTAAGCCTAATACAACGACAAAAAATGTTAAGTTATTGATAGGCCTACAGCGCCAAGAACTGAATGGATAGACTGCAAGTGTAATCCATCGACAAACAATGAGAGAGAGAAGTTTGTGTTTTGCTGGAAACGCAGTTTGTACAGCCATTTCAATAACAAGATGGTGGAGCAAATGCCATATCAAATTCACCACATCTAAAGTTCACTATAACGTATTGAGATAATTGTAACTGTTTCTTTTGACCAATGTTTTGCATAGCTATAGTTACCGAAGATCAAATACAAAGTGCAGCTGCTGCTCACGTGCTCAGTGCACTTGAACTATGCAATGGCAATGGGGCTGATAGTGACCAAAGCTTTTTGGATTCATATAATAATAGATATAATTGTGTTGAAGATTACCTTGCACAGAGTCACATGGATGATAATAGCACAGGGGAAGTGACTTTGAGATGACTGTCCTTGCCCATCTGCCCCAAACTGTGGTGTACTCTTTCACACCAGGTGAATATTTGCTTGCTTGTTTTGTAGATGGTATCGACAGTAGTTTACCAGAGGGTGCCAGACGAAAGTGTATGTATATTCTGTATAGGCAACCATTTTGAAATTGTCATCTCCTTAAAGAAAAGACTGATGTCATAGTTACTTTTATCTGCACTTTGCTATTCAACACTGTGGTGCTGAGTGCTTAGTTTGAATATTGTTGGTTATGTAAAACTTTACCAAGATTATTTTGTAACATTGAACATTTAGTTCAGTTTAGAACTCAAATTTATTTATTCATTAATTTGTGTTTGTGTTTTCCTTATGGCAAAGCCTAGCCCATCGATGAGAATCGAAGCCCTGATTCTAGGGTTGTAAATCCAGAGACTTACCGCTGTACTAGCGTAGGGTATTCATTAATTTGAATGTTAACAAGACGGGAATCAAAGTTTGATGATGGACAACAGTACGACGGAAGGAACAATGAATATTTGACACGTGTGTGTACAGTAGCAAACATTGATTTCTTGAACATTTCGAAATATAAATATTCCATTTTCAAGAAACGATATTAAACATGGTAAACAATGAGGTACAAAATTTACGAAGTGGGAACATTTTCTAAAGAATAATTAAAATACAATTAAATTAAAAAATGTTGTACCTAATGTTCTACCCTGTTCCATAAACCTTGTAAAAATGAAATATTTGTATTCCCAAACGTTCATACAACGCTAAAATCAGGGCTTCGATTCTCCTCGGTGGATTCAGCAGATAGCCCGATGTTTAGAAATGAAATGTTTGTTACTGAACAAACACATAACAACCAAATGTTTTAAAATGAAATGTTTGTTACTGAACAAACACATAACAACCAAATGTTTTAAAATGAAATGTTTGTTACTGAACAAACACATAACAAAAATGTTTTAAAATGAAATGTTTGTTACTGAACAAACACATAACAATCAAATGTTTTAAAATTAAATGTTTGTTACTGAACAAACACATAACAACCAAATGTTTTAAAATGAAATGTTTGTTACTGAACAAACACATAACAATCAAATGTTTTAAACTGAAATGTTTGTTACCGAACAAACACATAACAAATGTTCATTGTTGCTGTCATCGTTTGACTGTTCATCTACAAAACGCTGTTTTGTTTTTATGAAACAACTACAATTAGCTAGGTTACGTATCTATCCATCTCTTCCTACTCGTGTTTATAACATTTAGAATATTGTATACGTCTATGTATAGCACTGACTCAATGGCTAGTAATTTACATTTAAATAATATATATAGGATCTAACATAGACTCAATGGCTAGTCATTTACATTTTAAATAATATATATAGGATCCAACATAGACTCAATGGCTAGTCATTTACATTTTAAATAATATATATAGGATCCAACATAGACTCAATGGCTAGTTATTTACATTTTAAATAATATATATAGGATCCAACATAGACTCAATGGCTAGTTATTTACATTTTAAATAATATATATAGGATCCAACATAGACTCAATGGCTAGTTATTTACATTTTAAATAATATATATAGGATCTAACAGAGACTCAATGACTAGTCATTTACATTTTAAACAACATATATAGGATCTAACATAGACTCAAAGGCTAGTCATTTACATTTTAAATAATATATATAGGATTCAACATAGATTCAATGGCTAGGCATTTACATTTTAAATAATATATATAGGATCCAACATAGGCTCAATAGCTAGTCATTTACATTTTAAATCACACCACAGAGATCATCAGATGCTTGGTGCACATACAGTGAACGAGATGGGGTAGTTGACTACTTATAAGATTTACCTTGTGTTATCTATTGTAATACTACATATCATAACAGTAGTGTAATTTTGTAATGTGTGATAAACATGTACATACGTGAAACTTTAACACAAAAGGTTCTAAAACAGCATTCGTAAGCTGCACTAGTTAAGAGCTTTGTAATGTCAAGTTACCACGTGTAGATAAGAATGTAATTCAAGCAGGACTTGGAAACTGTTAAACTGGAATTAATACGTGAAGCTATGGTTATAAAGTAATGCAGAAAACATGCTCATTACCTGTTATCTTGAGAGATACGGGTGTAATCAAATGTCGTTTGTTTTATGTGGTTTGGCATTGGTAGAATATGTCTGAGGAAGCCACGTGTAAACAGTAAGTAGTGAGTGAAAAATATGCCCCATTCACGATAAAGGTATTTCCGGTGGTACAACAGATTTGAGTTACACGAAAGATTTGAATTTCTCTTTGTTATGTAATCCAGAACAAAAGTTTCTATGGAATGTTATATAATGACACAGTATTTCATGTAGAGAAAACGTTGCTTACTTCTCTCCACGCGTGTGATTCAATGAGGTTTAGGCCTAATCCGATTACCATTCACCAGTTGTCTCACTTCGTGATTGCAGAAGAGTTAGTCAAAGAGTGGCGTAATTTAATAATATATTCTTAGTAGAATAATGAGCAATTTCATTGTTCAAGTCAAGCCTCGTCGCAACGACATATTTAATTTGTTATTGTTTTACATTGTTTTTCTTGACGACCATGACTGTTGATAATATAATATAACACAACAATAGTGCACGTTTAGCTAAAAATGGTATTATTCTGTTAACGTTGTGAACACGTTGAAATATATTTATTTATAACTACCCTAAAATTCTTATTTGTAAATGACTTAAGTAAAAAAAAAAAGTTGGTGATTACATACACCCTTCTTATTTACTTATTTTTAAACAGTAACGTTTTGTTGTATATTGAATTGGTTAATGATATTTTTGTGATGAAAATGACCTTTCTGGCCTACCTGTCTTTTTAGTTATGTGAAGCTGTTTAGTGTCACACTTTTGTCTCTTGTAACTTGAGTAACAATGACACTACAGACATATCATTTTCGACAAATGGTTTTAGTTCACGACTAAGTACCACGATTCCTTTATTATGAGAACTCCCTATATTCTTGAAGGTTGTAAATATGAAAATATATGAAATATAGAATAATTAAATTTCCTTATCAACGGTAGTGCGCAGTTTTGTATTTAGATATCAGTCAGCCATCTTTTGATACATCGTTAAAATCTGCAATAAGTACCAATCAATGCAGTTTTGTATTTAGATATCAGTCAGCCATCTTTTAATACATCGTTAAAATCTGCAATAAGTACCAATCAATGCAGTTTTGTATTTAGATATCAGTCAGCCATCTTTTAATACATCGTTAAAATCTGCAATAAGTACCAATCAATGCAGTTTTGTATTTAGATATCAGTCAGCCATCTTTTAATACATCGTTAAAATCTGCAATAAGTACCAATCAATAAGGACTTATGGTTAGTCACTTTATAACACACAAACATATATATTTAAAGGGAATTTCCTAAGCCTAAAACAAAAAGTTAAAAATGCTAGTGTACTTCACGAGATATTTCCAATAAGATATGTTGAATACAAGTGTTTTGTGAAAACCAATTACATGTAAAATATTAATGAAATACATTTACAAGTATACGTAAACATCTGCAAGTTATACAGTTAAATGCACTAAAATTTTAATGAGTAAATCGAAAAATTCACGCTGTCTCATTCTGAAATGTACTTGGACCTTTTTAATCTGTTGGCATAAATATCATAAAATCTGTATATTTAATAGTAAAATTACAAGTATTCTTTCACAAATGTTCAAGGCCTACAAAATTCTTATCTAACTGTAAATTCAAAATAATTGTACTCCGTAAGTGTAAACCCCAAACGATCTTTCCGCGTAAGTGTAAATCTCAAACAATCTCAACTCATTAGCGCAAACATTAAAATATAAAACGAAGTTGCATTCATTTGTATGTTATGCAAGTAATTGTATGTGTGTGGTTTTGTTATAGCAAAGCCACGTCCGGCTATCTGCTGTGCCCACCGCGGGGAATCGAACCCCTGTTCATACATCATGTGTGTGAAACTCATTTATAGTTTGTCCTATCAGTGTGTGAAACATATGTTAACCCTTTATTATCTGTGTGAAACCCATCTTGCCCCTTTCCTATCAGTGTGTGAAACCAGTGCTGAAACTTTGCGACCAGGTTGAAACACGTATAGTTGTGTGTGTTGTTTTCTTATAGCAAAGCCACATCGGGCCATCTGGTATGCCCACTGCGGGGAATCGAACCCCTGATTTTAGCGTGATAAATCCGTAGACTTACCGCTGTACTAGCAGATAATTGTAGTGTAAATAATTCAGTAAAATACATTCTCTCCTTCCCAGTTGTTCATTTTCACTCTTCCATAAACTTTACATTTCTCGCCATCTTACAAATCACACTTCCCACAAGATATCAGTTTTAACTTTATATATAATTATGATTTGTTTGTGTAAGCTTCAAACGATCATTGTCTATTATTTCGTAAAACCCTATTCTGTTAGTGTAAATTCCACTAAGATCTAAAAAAAAATATTTTAAAATGTCCTTATCTACTATTTCCAGTTCAAAATGTTTTCAGTCGATGCTACCTTTGTATAATTCATATTTACTTGAGTAATACTGATATGATTACACTTTTTATTTAGAGGTTCCACTAATTTACACCTTCCATAACCTTAAAAGGCCCGGCATGGCCAGGTGGGTTTATGCGTTAGACTCATAAACTGAGGGTCGCGGGTTCGAATCCCGGTCGCACCAAATATGCTCGCCCTTTCAGCCGTGGGGGCGTTATAAAGTGACAGAGAATCCTATTATTCGTTAGAGTAGTCCAAGAGTTGGTGGTGGGTGGTGATGACTAGCTGCCTTTTCTCTAGACTTACACTGCTAAATTAGGGACTGCTAGCACAGATAGCCCTCGTGTAGCTCTGCGCAAAATAAAAACAAACAAACAAACAATAACCTTGAAATTTCTTCGATGTATATGTATATAAAGAGTTGACATTACATTGTTCTGAAAACTAGTTTCCATAAGTTCAGTGTTGACATTACATTGTTCTGAAAACTAGTTTCCATAAGTTCAGTGTTGACATTACATTGTTCTGAAAACCAGTTTCCATAAGTTCAGTGTTGACATTATATTGTTCTGAAAACTAGTTTCCATAAGTTCAGTGTTGACATTATATTGTTCTGAAAACTAGTTTCCATAAGTTCAGTGTTGACATTACATTGTTCTGAAAACTAGTTTCCATAAGTTCAGTGTTGACATTACATTGTTCTGAAAACTAGTTTCCAGTATAGTTCAGTGTTGACATTACATTGTTCTGAAAACTAGTTTCCATAAGTTCAGTGTTGACATTACATTGTTCTGAAAACTAGTTTCCATAAGTTCAGTGTTGACATTACATTGTTCTGAAAACCAGTTTCCATAAGTTCAGTGTTGACATTATATTGTTCTGAAAACTAGTTTCCATAAGTTCAGTGTTGACATTACATTGTTCTGAAAACCAGTTTCCATAAGCTCAGTGTTGACATTATATTGTTCTGAAAACTAGTTTCCATAAGTTCAGTGTTGACATTACATTGTTCTGAAAACTAGTTTCCATAAGTTCAGTGTTGACATTACATTGTTCTGAAAACCAGTTTCCATAAGTTCAGTGTTGACATTACATTGTTCTGAAAACTAGTTTCCAGTTTCCATAAGTTCAGTGTTGACATTACATTGTTCTGAAAACTAGTTTCCATAAGTTCAGTGTTGACATTACATTGTTCTGAAAACTAGTTTCCATAAGTTCAGTGTTGACATTACATTGTTCTGAAAACTAGTTTCCATAAGTTCAGTGTTGACATTACATTGTTCTGAAAACTAGTTTCCATAAGTTCAGTGTTGACATTACATTGTTCTGAAAACTAGTTTCTATAAGTTCAGTGTTTACAACTTTATACTTTTCACATTAAACATAAATATTTATCCTTACTCTAAACAGTATCAATAACTTATATAAAAGTCAAGCAGGTTGAAATAATGTATAATAACAAACTGAAACTTATAGAACAACGTAAACAAATGAGAATTTCTAAATTATTTGACTTGAGAAGATTTTATACGAATTATTGAATTATGAAATCAACGAATTAACTGAATTTTCAATTATATAAAAAGTTTAGCGTAACGCCGTCTTGTATTTGGAGCTTCTTGAATATCCGTTAGGCGGCTAAATATTTCTTTTAATCGTTAATTACTTGGTGCCCTGTGTTCATGCAGTTAGCTAATATTTGGTAATAATGTCCGTTTTTATTATTATACTAATTACCAGCGGATAATGACTGCGAAATGCTGCATAATTCAGTGTTGCATGACATTGTTTGTAATTGAGAGAATGAACAATGTAATATATTCACCTAATTGGTAGAGCTATAACAGAGGTATGTTTTAAACCACCCATTAATCTTCCTGCAAAATTATCTGTTCATTTTACTCCATGTTGCTAAGATACAAGCGTTGAACTAATACTATTATTCGCTTGTTAACGAATGATGAAATGAAAGTACAGTTAGATGCATTTGATTGGCTTACATCCGGCAAAAGAAACAGAGAATAATTACATGAATAATCACAATTAGTGCATTTCTTAGTTGTAATCTTTAGTTATGTTTTTAAAATCTATGACTCTGACACGATTAAAGTTAAATTTCTCTTACATTTAGGAGTTATCAACTTATAGAACGTTTGAATATGGACGCAATTTTAAAATGTAATTTCGTTACTTGTTTGAAAGGCTTTTTTATTATTATTTATTAAACTCGCGTTTGGCAAAACGTTTTGTAATTACAAACTGTCATTTTCCTTTGTTGTACCACAAAATAAATTATTTACCATATTTTTTTTTACTTCAATGGCGCACTATTATTATTATTTTATTAATTTAAAGAACAAATAGAATGCCATAACAGACTGTCACAACATACCAATCTTCTATTTTGTTCTGTCTGTTGGATAATGAAATGAACTTGTTGATAAGCTGAGTAAAAAACATTTTTCTAGAACGTGCTATTAATCCTAGTTCATGCTCCAACGACTATAAAGAGCAGCACTTTGTTTAATACATTAATATCGTGAAGAAGCTTAGATACTGCTCGCTACCCATTTGCTTTTGTTTGCCTAAAGACATCAACTTTAATATATCTTTTTATGAAAACCTGGAAATGTAAAACCAAACTGGAAAATCAATTAGAATTGAAGAATTTGTTGCATTATATCATAATATTATTAATAAAATACGAGATCATTCAGTATTAAAAACAATTAAAATGTGGATCAGAGAATAACAAAAATAATATATATTAACAGTTCAAGAGATTTAGAGCAACAAAACGCCACCTAGCAAATAAAATAATGTGATTTTCTTAAATCAATATCTTAAATATGCAAGTGAATAACATACTTTTAATAATATTGTAATAATGGTTCTGTATGAATGGTTCGTTCTTTCTGATTAAAATGGAACTAAACATTGCAGATTGTGATTTATAGTTTAGATTCTAGGAATGTTTCTTTGTTTGTTTTGAATTTCGCGCAAAGCTACTCGAGGGCTATCTGCGCTAGCTGTCCCTAATTTATCAGTGTAAGACAAGAGGAAAGGCGGCTAGTTATCACCACCCACTGCCAACTCTTGGGCTACTCTTTTACCAATGAATAGTGGGATTGACCGATAACGCCCCCACGGCTGAGAGGGCGAGCATGACGGGTTCGCATCCCCGTCGCGCCAAACATGCTCGCCATTTCAGCTGTGGGGGCGTTATAATGTGACGGTCAATCCCACTATTCGTTGATTAAAGAGTAGCCCAAGAGTTGGCGGTGGGTAGTGATGACTAGCTGCCTTCTCTCTAGTCTTACACTGCTAAATTAGGGACGACTAGCACAGATAGCCCTCGAGTAGCTTTGTGCGATATTCAAAAACAAACAAACAAAAATACATCGAGTCTGCTCTATAGCGTGTTTTATTTAAACTTCAGTTGATTTGTAGAAACCACGACAAGTAATAATTATTTCTTTCTTGTTTGTTTGTTTTTTACACTTCATTTATTCGTTTTTACAATCTGAAATTATTTATGACAAATGTTTAAAAACTAAATCTATCAGTAGGTGTTTCTTTATTCCAGGCTGTAATTGCTACTTTGTCCTTTGTTTTCCAGTTCATTTATTCGTTTTCACAATCTGTATATGTTTATGACAGACTTGTTTATGTTTTAACACTGTGTTCATGTTTGGGGTACAACAGTCCGTACATGTTCGCCCGGTAGAGCGAGGTGGTTAAGGCACACGACTCGTAATCTGAAGGTTGCAGCTTCGAATCTCTCTCACACCAAACATGCTCACTCCCTTAGTCGTGAGGGCATTATAATGTGAAAGTCAATCCCACTATTCGTTGGTAAAAGAGTAGCCCAAAAGTTAGCGGTAGGTGGTAATGACTAGTGGCTATTCCTCTTTTCTTACACTGCTAAATTAGGGACGGCTAGCGCAGATCGCCTTCCTGTATCTTTGCGCGAAATTCAAAACAAACTATGTATGTTTAGGTTTTAACATTCTGTATTTGTTTACGACAGACATGTTTATAATCCATGATTTAAAACGAAGCGTATTCCAAACGTAGATTATCTCTCATTCATTAAAATTTTCTCATGTGTTATTTTAATTACAGAAATTTCCATTTTGACAGTAAATATTCCCAGTCAATCTCGTTTACGGTAGGGAGAAAAGACACAGCCTAAAATCTCGCGCTTCAAACTAAGATATAGTTTTTTTTTGTCAGTTGCTGTAGCCTAAGATATAATATTTTTGCGTGCTGTAGCTCAAGATATATATTTTACGTACTGTAGTTTAAGATATATATATTTCTTTTACGTGCTATAGCCTAATAAATAGCTTGTTTATCAGATGCTGTATCTTAAGTTTTTTGTTGTTTTTTTACGTACAGTATTTTAAGATATATATATATATATTTCTATCACGTGCTATCGCCTAATATATAGTCTTTTTAAGGTTCTGGTAGTACATTTTAACTATATAATATTGTAAGTTAATAATAAATCATTAATATCATATTTGAATAGGAGATTTATTTGAACAATAGTTTTTGCACAAAGATTTTAAAAATACATATTATAACCCATTTAAGTCGAAAGTGGTGCTCAAACTCAGAGTAATCATGTTACACATTTCTTTCAATAAGGCTAACCAATATATAATATTTTACATGTTTTCTAAGAGCGAAGGTTCGCTAAACTAAGTTTTAAATCAGAAGATCTATTTCTTTGACATAAATAGTGTTTTGACCTTACAATATTTTTTTCCATTAATTATAATACAAATACATAAATAAAAGATGGCGATATAAAATATCCTTTGTGTTAACTTACGAAACGCTGTTTGAATAAAGGTATTCTAGTGCATTTGTAGCTATGATGAACCTTACTTGCCAGCTTCAGATTACACGGTTAAAGATTATAATTATTCATGAACTCTACAGTAGAACACAAAGACAGTACTAGGTTTCCTCTTCTGTCGCGTTTATTAAGCCTACAATCAGAAACAACAAGAGACGGTTTGACAGTTTTTCTGTTAAACTTATACAACGCTTACCAGTATCCATTACAGTCAATATTGTTACAGTGTGACTAATATTCGATTTTTTTATTATTATTAAGTTTTAAATTTATATTTGAAGACTGTTTAATCTCTTATAATAGGATTATTTATTGTTTCGATATTCAGGCAAAGATACTTTAAGGCCTGCTTGTCCTAATTTTGTAACATACCAGATGAAAGCCAGCTACGCACATTATCCCTAGCTACTCTTTGGCTGTTCTTATGAAACAGAGGGACTTTATCATTACTTTTCTAACATACTATTAGACCCAAAGTACGGAGCATGATTTTACAGTAGCGGAATGTGAACCACAAACACTCAGACTCATAGTCCAATATCATGAGCGTCCGCAGAAATGTTTCCAGGGCGGGGGATAATTTTTACAGACAGAGAGAAGTCGTGTGAAATGTGTATACATACATATATGCTGAATGAATAAAGAAAGCTTTATGTTTCTTATTTTCCAGGGGAGGGAATAGTCAAATGCCTTATTTTGCCCCCACCCTCCGGATGCTCATATCCGATATCTTAATATTAGGCTACGCCCGCTCGAGGCTTAAGACACTCAAGAAAAATTATTATTTGCATAAATGTATCATAGCTTCTCCTCTGACCTGATTTTCATTCGCTATAAGACAGTCGGTACAAGTAAGAAGGGGTAGAGACATTTAAAGCAACATACATGCTAAGCACGAGTCAAAAAGCTTGTCAGGTGGATATGTTGGTGGACTGTTTTGTTTCTAGTCACCGTTAGTTAAACACAGTGCAGTACCTCTACCTAAGTGAAGTGGTAAATGGAGAGGTTCATTGTTGTGATATCTGTGCGCTGCCTTCTCCTCAGCTCGGCATTTTGTGATCATTGGGCCGTTAGAGGCTTAAGTATTGAGAAATTGTTATTGGATAAACTGGAGTCTTCGCTTTAATTAGCTACTAGTCATTCTTTAGAAATCTGTCTCAAATTCTCAGCACGATGACCACACCTGCATGGGTCCCAGTAGAAAGACCACCGTCATTCCAAACACTAGGGGTCTTTTCACAGTCAATGGGCCGTAGGATTTGTTCTGAAAGGGAAAGATCGTGTAGTCTTTCAGCTGTTCGAAAGGTAAACTTCCGTAAGTGACATATCAACAGGCAGATCTTAAACTCGTGTGACCTACCAACAAACCTCGGATAGACTTGGTATTTATCCTATGTTATTTCAGACCGAAGCGCACAGTCGGAGGGGCTGAGTGAGTGTGTATGGAATGTTTAGTGGAGTGTACGAGTTTCCTTGTACAGGTTCACAATCACTGGATTAGTCAAGCACACCCTTGTAACCTATTTATTGGTAGTCAAAATCCAATTTACGTTGCATTGTGAGGCACATACACGGCCATCCTCGTAGACTTTGTTCTATTGGACTAGCTAGCTAAACCAGCTCGATGGTTTTAAGTTCAAATCCACTGACCCAGAGGAGAGAAGTAACGTGAGGATCTCTTTAATTAAAAGGCTGACACCGTGAATACCGAATAAAGCTTTGTAGTTTACCACAACTGACCGGCGGTAACTTGACTTATTGTGGTGGTCAGTTAGTGGACAGAAGCCGATTAAGACTAAATGTGTGACTCAGATAAAGGTCACTTAGTGTTGTATCCGGCTGTTATGTTGAGGTACACAAAAACACTCGTCAAAACTAAAATGTCAACAAATAATAACATATTTCTATGCTGTTTGTGAATAACTGGCAAAGAAACAATTTGAATAATAGAACTTGATAAATGTGTTTATATGTTTTGATTTACCTAAAAATATGACATGGTTTCATAATTTTGTTAGAGAACGGATGCAGCATTTATTTGTTATACATTTTTGTAGCTGTGCCTTTTACCACATAACCAATTTTGTTGTTCCATTTCTGAGCTCTATTCCGTTCTCAGTTCTTCTTGTCAGAGAAAAACAATATCCGTTATGTTTCTTGGTGTCACAATGGAAGACAATTTTGGTTTAATAATGGAGGACTATTTCGACTGATATGTGGGTTTCTTTGTGTCGTGATGAAGGAAAATGTTTCTTAATCTCTATGTTTCTTTGTGTCACAATGTAGACAAATTTCTGATCATTTGCATGTTTCTTGGTGTCACAATGAAGAATAATTTCTGTTTGTTTCTAAACTTTTCACTGAAAAAGTTTAAATATAAGAATACAATGGTTTTAATTACTAGATAATTCTCCACTTAACTAAATATTATTCAACCTCTGAATAGGACATCCATGTTCTTATTGTATCGTCCGTATGTTTATTTCCGCTTGTCTTTTAAATCGATGTACAACGAGCCAGTTCAATGATAACTGTATCCCCGTGAATTTTATTTGAAAACCAAAAGGACATTTACGACTAACATAAAAGATTTAAACACATTTAAAGGTTTTTCTTTTAATGTTTCTTTTCGTTTCCTTATTACCTTTCACCTATTTTATCGAAATTATTTTTTATTATCATTTAATATTAGAGTACGGTTACAGTACATCTCAAAGAGAATAAAAATTCAGTTATTTCACGATTGTTATCTGTATAACTAAACGTCAGTACGTGTGTCTGTCTGTTACTAATACATTTCTTGATCAATTAGCATCAAACTTAATAGTGATTTAGGATGACATGAGGAAGATAATAAGGAGAGTATTTATATTATTATTACTGACGTACTTTCAACATGAGGAAGATAATGAGGGGAGTATTTATATTATTATTACTGACGTACTTTCAACGGAGGTGATAGCCTATCATGTTCGATTATTATTACTGATGTAGCTTTAATGAGGCTGGTGGACTATCAAGTTATATTATTACCGATGTAGCTTCAATGAGGCTGGTGGGCTGTCAAGTTATGTTATTACTGATGTAGTTTTAATGAGGCTGGTGGACTATCAAGTTATATTATTACTGATGTAGCTTCAATGAGGCTGGTGGACTATCAAGTTATATTATTACTGATGTAGCTTTAATGAGTCTGGTGGACTATCAAGTTATATTATTACTGATGTAGCTTTAATGAAGCTGGTGGACTATCAAGTTATATTATTACTGATGTAGTTTTAATTAGAGTGGTGGACTATCAAGTTATGTTATTACTGATGTAGCTTTAATGAGGCTGGTGGACTATCAAGTTATATTATTACTGACGTAGTTTTAATTAGAGTGGTGGATATCGTGTTAGATTATTATTAATGGAGTTTTAATGAGGGTGGTGGACTATCATGTTAGATTATTATTAATGACATAGTTTTAATGGGGGTGATAGACTATCATGCTACATTATTGTTATTTTTAAAATGAATGCATTTAAATAAAATATATTGCACATACCACCTCAAAATATAAACAGGTTACCACTCTAAATGTAAAGATGTTTCGGGGGAGATGCCTTTTTCCTCCCGAATCACTCTGTTCCATCTTTCGCGGATAGAAGGCGCCCTTGTGACTTTCAATACATAATTAATTAACGAAAAATGAAGATTTGTAACAGCGATTTAAAGCACCATTACTTTATTATTCACTTCTTTATCACTAGGCTTAGCATGGCCAGGTAGATAGGGCACTCGACTCTTAATCTGAAGATCGCTGGTTCAAACCCCCCTCACGCTAAACATACTCTCTCTTTCGGTCGTGGGAGCATTTATAATGTAACAGTCAATCCTACTATTCGTTGAATCTACGTAAATCGTAAATGTTATGCTAATTTGTGGCTTAATTACCAACGTGTGTGTGTTGTTATAGGAAAGCCATATAGAGCTATCTACCGAGTCCACCGAGGGGAATCGAATCCCTGATTTTAGCGTTAAAAATTATCAACATATCACTAAAGCTAAGTAAAGCTAAAATTTTCCGTAATTATCAGAATACCACTGAGACTAATTGAACCTACACTGTGCCTTAATTGTCAACATTCCGCTTAAACTAAGTAAATCTAAAATGTTTCTTAATTATCAACATACAACTAAAACTAAACTGTTTCTTAATCATCAACATACTGCTAAAACAAATAAAGCAAAATTGTAATTTGATATTATGAAACCAAATACATGATTATAAGTTAATCCATGCTATAAATGCCAACTTAACATTTAAACAAGTAAAGATAGACTGAATCTTAATTATTAAAGTATCACTATGCCAACAAGTTAAATTAAACTTTGTCTTATATATTGTACTGTTCCTAAAAGACTTATCAGATGCCTTTCTAGAAGGGTTTACGCTGCTATAAACGTATTTCGGTGTCTCCACTATTAAAAACAAAATGTAATTTGTGTGTTTATGACGTGATGCTGTCGCGTTCCATTGTACTCGGCACATCTGGTTGGAATATTTTCTAATTGCTTAGAACGATTTAAAGACGCATTGTTGTTTGGACATGATATATTTGGTGATAAGTATTTGTTTACTCAACGTGTATACTTGCGACCGCCCTTACCCACTGTTGTCAAAGTTTCTTTCGCGCAGAACAGAAAATGGAGAACAAACGTTCACAGCCTTCGGCTAGTTGAAAGTGAAACTACCATGATGTCGAGTCATGTATGGCAGGGATCGCTGTGACCTTGCCTGTAAAGAGAGCGAAGTGAAAGTTGCCAAAAAACAACTCTCTTATCTGATTTAACAGTGCCCTCGTGGCCTAAAAAGAGTGTATGTTTTGAAATTACTTAGATTCACCCATCGCTAAACAGTTCCTGTATTTCATATTTTTGGTTGTTTTACGCACACAAAGATAATTGACTGTCTTATTCCACGTATTTCTCTGCGCTACAAAAAATTGTGTTTAACTACGTATTTTACATTGCTCCCCAAAGAAATGCCGCATGTATTTCCGAAGTTCCATTAATCTTTGATAAGTCATGTACTTAATGCAAATTAATGTTAATCCACAAAGAAAAACTCATCTGTTTCTAAAGTTCCGTTAACCAGTTAATAAATAAAAACATTTATTATAAATTAATGTTTATCCATAAAGAAATAAGCGATTACATCAGATTCAAGATTCACCAACCAGTTACATTACATTTACCATTAATTAACAAAAATTTTCCAAAGCCAAGAAGAAATTTCTACCATTAGGCCTTTTGTTTTGATGAAAGTGAAAGTCAAGTAACCTTTGAAAAGTTTACACTTTTAATGAAATAAAAGACAAAACATTGCTTTTGCTGGTGATTTCTAAGTCTTGCACAAAAACACTGTACTCCAGATACTTTACTGGCATTAAAAGAAATACCGCATTCGAAATGTCCTGAATCGGTCAAGAAGTGTTGTTCATTCCCTGATAAAGTACCGACAATTGTTATACTTAATGCAAATCTTCTGCCGAATTATAAATAAATATTTGTTTAAATAAAAAAATTATGAAATATTTTAAATGTCTCTAGTTGCAGCAGATATCTTTAATCTACTCACAAGTATTGTTTGTTGTTTGTTTTGGAATTTTGCACAAAGCTACTCGAGAGCTATCTGTGCTAGCCGTCCCTAATTTAGCAGTGTAAGACTAGAGGGAAGGCAGCTAGTCATCACCACCCACCGCCAACTCTTGGGCTACTCTTTTACCAGCGAAGAGTGGGATTGACCGTGACATTATAACGCCCCCGCGGATGAAAGGGCGAGCATGTTTGGCGCGACTGGGATGCGAACCCGCGACCCTTGGATTACGAGTCGCACGCCTTAACACGCTTTGCCATGCCGGGCCGTTCTCACAAGTAATCGGCCATTAAAATAATTATTATTCGTTATGTCACATCATCCAATATCATCGCCTTGTACAGTTATTAAAATATTATTTATTTTTCATCAAATATTCAAGTAATTTTATGTATCTTCATTTTTTATGTGTGCGTATGTAAATAAAACAACATGTGATGTCAATATAAAATATTTTATTTTTCTTCTTTGACATTGTACTTCTTACAGGAATTGTATTGTTGTTTCCTCAGTAAAAAACTGCACAATGGGTTTTCTGCACTTTTTCTACCACGGGAAATTGCAACTTGGATTTTAGCGTTGTTAATTCAGTAAAGCTAAGTTGAAATACAAGCTACAAACGCTATTATAACAAAAAATAAAACGATATATTAGAGGTTTTGATCTTAACCAGTGAAAATAATTTTTAACGTTTGAAACTTGTAACAGCTAATTTTTAATATGAGGCCTAAGTTAACTATCCATATCATGAGATGTTTCTTAATTTCTTATATGACAGCAAATCGAAACATAATTATGAAATGATCATGTTTATTTTATAAGCTGTTAATAGTAAGCTTTAAAATCGTATTAATTCTAATTAGTGTCTTTGACACCACAGATACTGCTTAATTTCAGGACTATAGTTTTATCCTTCACCGGCCCTCGCTGTTACAGCGGTAAGTCTACGGATTTACAATGCTAAAATCAGCGGTTCGATTCCCCTCGGTGGATTAAGCAGATAGTCCGATATGGCTTTGCTATAAGAAAACACACACACACTTTCATCCCTCAATATACCACCTAGAAATATTTATATACATAAATTTTATTTTATGTTTTATCTTTCAGTCACTAGGTTTGTAGATTTCGTATAACCACATATAAAAAAATCGGGTTTTCTTTATTTCAACCGGTTAACAACGAGTCCAAGTATCGCTTAATTGTCTAACAAACAAGATCTATTTTTAGAATGAAAGTGTTATTATTCTGTACAACAAGGATATATGTGTGATTATGGTAAATTGCCCTTTCCGGAGGAATTTACAGCACACCCTGGAGAATGATTTTATGACAGCGCCTATAAACAATCCTAACGTACCATTTTACCTCTTTTCTTATTAGGCTTAACTAGAGATCTTCGAATTCTTGTCTCTTCCGCGGGACAAACACCTTGGAACCTGGAAGTCGTTGTTTATTTACAGCTAAGGGTGAACAACCTACTTTCTCCTTGAGATCGAGGTTAGTATGTCGGTGTATTGCACGAGTACAATTCATATATTTAGATCTTTTAAAACATTTTCATTTAGTTTATGCCAAGTTATAGGTTCAACATAAATTAACATAGTTTATTTTTTTAAACCACAACAACAACTTATTCACTTGTTTCGTTTACAACTTGTATATTTCAATTTCAATATTCGATATTTAAATAATTCGGTTCTGAAAGTGTATGACGTTCTGAACATGGCTAAATTTTTAATATGTACGCAAGTTGATTGGTCTTTTTAAATAGGTGAAATGGCTTCTTACACCATATTGTTTTGATGTGCGCTAAATTTAAAAAAAGCCCATTATTTCGGAGATTGTGAAAATTAGGCATAAAAAAGACGCAATAGCAGAAAGAACACTAAAAATAACAAAACCCAGATATAAATTACGATTTCAACAATTATTATTTTTTATCGTAATTGTTTCTGAACTATTTCCAGCAGAACGGTAAAGATGCGCGGTCTATACCAAATGTATTCTTAATTCGCGTGCTAAGCTACAATAAATGTAACAGAAAAAAATAATGAATACGCAGTTATGAGTGCTCAAGCCTTTATCGCTATATGGTACATAACTTGATTTAAAAAAAAAAAAAAACATTTATCGACGATAATAATATGACACAAATCGTTAGAATATCGTAAATAGACAATGTTTTTTAAATGCAGAAATAGAAGCCTTTGTTGATTATGTCCAGGTACACTAATCGAATTATCATTGTGTCCACAGGTGATTTCAAATACAATCTTGGCCAAAATGTTTGCATACTGTTCAATATTGATGTTATTGTACACATTTATTGAACTGCTATTGACTAAATGCTCCAGTAGTAACAGAAAAGGTAGCGTATGATTGGACGAACATGTACTACTTGTTTTGAGCATTTGTTTATGAAAACAAACGGACGCATCTGTTTTGAATAAAAATGTATGATTTTAGTATAATGCTTTTCGAAACAGATCACTGCTTTGTTTAGACAGTTTCTCTGGACTTGGTGTGAAGTCATGCTTTGTCACGTGCCAGAAGTTATAAGGCGTCAAATTGTTCGACTGTCTAGAAATGTTATGAAACACACATTTGCCAGAACAGTTGGGTACCCCAGTGTACTGTGTCCAGAATCTTGAAACGTCATGGGTCTACAGTAAACGTTGTTCCAGGAAATTGTATTGCTAAATGACGGAAAACAACTACCCGAGATGACAGTGTTTTGATCAAGTTAACACGTCAAGGTCGAACAAAGTCTTGCAACACCTTACAACAAAAATGGCTTCAACACGTTCATTCCAGATATCCATAGGAATGTTGAATAGAAAACTGACCAAACAATGCTATTTTGCAAGAAGGACCGATATTAACCAGAATCCACCACCATCATCATATTACTTGTGCAATACAAAATGTAAACTTACAGTTAAGACACTGGCAACATGCTATCTTATGAGATGAATCCTGCTTCTGTCTTGTTAAATGTAATGGTAAGATTCGTATTCATTTGCCTGGAGAACAGATAAGGAAGACTTTTTCGTCACAGCTAACAGACAGGAGGTAGTGCAGTACGTGTTTGAGCAGCTAATCGTTATTGTAGAAAACTACTCTTCATGTATTCCAAGAAAACGTCAGTGATGCCTCTTATAGGATATGGAGACGTTGTTTCTTCCATACATTAGGGAAAGATTTGGCAATAATTTTGGGCTCGAAAATGACAGTGCCACTGTTTACAGTGCACATACTGTACAGGATTATCTCGACCAGAAGGATTATACAAAATTCCAAGGGCCAGCAGAATCTTCATATTGTAATCCCATGAAACACTGAGCTGGAAAACTATTAACAACGACCCTAAACCAGCTACTGTATCTGGGTTGCAGCACTTTATAGGAATGAAATCACAGTGAATTACATTACTGACTTTATTGACTGCCACTTTGCCTTGCAGAGGTTATCATCGTACAATAAGATCCATCCTAGTACTGAATGATCAGTATGAACTGATATGAGGTTACAGACGATTCTTATAATAATTTGATGGTATATCTTCCGAATATATATATATACAAACTACATATGTAAATGTTTAATATAACAATATGTTTCAGTTTGACAACACTATGTGTATTTATATTTCAACTTAATAATAATGATCTTATTTGTTATTAAAAAAGCAAATGTCTTGGCACAGATCGTAACTTGTAGTAATCTATCGTGGTAATACACTTGTTTCTTTTATTCTACTTTTTAGCTTTTTATTAAGCTGCTGTATACTCACAACTTCTTCAGTAATATGAAAGGTGGCATTAATGGCTTCAACACTTGCATCCTTTTATCTTCTGTATGTTTATATATTCGTCTCTGTTAAAGTTAGAATTGAGGTTAAATCAGAAAGAAAGTGCATCTCCACTGTTTTGTAGGCCCTACACCTCAGCGCAAAGTAACATCTTATAATTTCCCACACCATAATTTCTCTCTCTCTCTCTCTCTATATATATATATGTGTGTGTGTGTGTGTGTGTGTGTGTGTGATTATATACATATATGTAACTATATTTTGCTTTCTTCTACAAATACAACTTTCATACTTTGAATAACAGGCTAAAACAATGTTTGTGTTTTGATAATAGCAAAGACGAGATTTTTTTATAAATTACTTTCAGAACAATATTTCTTAAATTTCACAATTCTGTTATACGGGATTGAATATGTCACATTGAAATAATTATGAATATACAAATAAATAAGTGATGTTACAACTACAGCTGACATAAAGTTACTGTGGAATGGAGTGTATTGATACTACATTTTGACATTGTTTGGCACTACGTAGATAGATGTCACTGAAAACTAACTGCTATTGGGATAGGTATGTAACAGTTCTTTTTTTACGCAAAATATTTATGCACTCAAACCATAAAGAGATTTTTAGATCGGGGATTTAGGATTTCAAATATGGGGATATGTCTTTAAAAAAAAGAAGACCAGCATTAGCTATAACAAGTGGAGTGTAAGAATCAAAGGAAACAAAAGTCAGTGTAAAAAGCCATACATGTGCCCCTAGCAACAACATGCTACATAATCAAGAAATATCTCTACGTGAGCAAGGAACACAAGTCATGCATACACAAACTGCTTCTATGCTTTTATCCACTCAACTGTAACTAACTTCATGTAGTTGAAAAATGTAATGAATATTCGTGCTATTTTGTGTAAGAACATATTCATCAGGCACCAATGGCACAACACCAATGAATTTATGTAAATCTTAGAAAATGCAGTGAGTATATGTGTGCTTTGGATATAACAATCTTATTATGAAGCCTGTTGCAACGTGGCGTAACAGATAAGAATCCACCAACACCAAGTTCAATGGCAAAAACCAACCGTGTGTCCCAACTGCCTGGAAACGCGACACAACTTGTTTTCATAATATATCTCTTCAACTGCTGCATATCTTAGGCAGTTAGAAAATTAAATAGGTATTTTAAAACCCTAAATAGGTGGATTGTGAAAGGTATGAATGGCAATTTGTATGCTTTGGACATGACAACCATTCGACGAAGTCTTTACAATAGAAACTTACTGTGAAAAGCTACTGTGAATATGAAACGACGTCAGAAAAAAGTATGACCAAACGAGGGGGAGATACAGTGCTGTACAAAAGTATTCACCCTCCTTCAAAGTTTCCACATTTTTTTGCTATCTGAACCTTCAATCATATAAATTTCAAATCTACTCGAAACTGAGAAAGATAAAAAAAAACACATTGATATTATGTAGCTTAGATTCTCAAATAAAATTTGAATATTTTAGATTTCACAACTATTCAACCCCTTTGCTACAGCAACCCTAAATCCATTCTAATTTAAAATATTAGTTTGAGGATCATATAAGTAGTGTATTGGCCTATGTTTTTGTGTAATCAAAATGGTTTAACTTAACATCGGAGTAAATGCATCTGTTCAACCCATGACTCACATAATGATCAACAAACCAACCAAGGAGCTTTCCAAACAAGTCAGAGATAAAGTGTTAAGGAAGTACAGATTAGGAGAAAGTTACAAGAAAAATTCCAAGTAACTAATTATTTGTTTGAGTCCATCAATAGAAAGTGGAATGTGCTTCATATCACTCAGTCACCACCCATATCAGGCCGTCTTTTAATTTCAAACTAAGCAGCCAGGAAAGCACAAATTTGCCTAGGAATGCTGCTGTGAAGCTAGCAGTGACTTTGAACTATTTGAAAAGTTCCATGTCTGAGAAGGAATCAGTGTTCCTGCATGAAGCTGGCCTGAAGGGCGAGTGGCAAAAAAGAAACCATTACTGAAAAAAGAGTCATCTCGTATAGAGTCAGCGACAAAACATGCAAATTATGCTTTACACATGTGGCAGAAGGTTTTGTGGTCAGATGAGACAAAAATTGTTTTTTGGTCTAAAGTCAAAGCATATCATCTGTTGCGAGCTCAACACAGAACATCACCCGGTCAACACCATTCCAGTTGTCAAGTATGGTGGTGGCAGCATCATGTTAAAGGGATGCTTCTCATCAGCAGGGACTGGAAACTTGTCAGTAATGAGAAGATACAAACTACAGGTGAATGTTAGAGGAAGATCTTCTTGAGTCAGATAATAATTTAAAACGGGGTCGAAAATTCACAATTCAGCAGAACGATAGCCAGAGGCACAAGGCCAAAGCCATAGTGTAATGGTTTTAATAAAATAATGTGAATGTTCTGGAATGGCTTAGTTAAAGTCCTAACTTGAATCCAATGGAAAAGTTATTATGATACTTGAAGACCCGACATAGCCAGGAGGTTAAGGCACTCGACTCGTAATCTGAGGGTCGCGGGTTCGAATCCCCGTCACACGAAACATGTTCGCCCTTTCAGCCGTTGGGACATTACATGTGATGATCGGTCCCACTATTCGTTAGTAAAAGAGTAGCCCAAGAATTGGCGGTGGATGGTGATGACTAACTGTCTTCCTTCTAGTCTTACCCTGCTAAATTAGGGACGGCTAGCGCAAATAGCCCACGTGTAGCTTTGCGGGAAAATTCAAAACATACCAAACCAATAACACTTACTGCAATAATTGATGTCAAAGAAGCTTCCATCAAGTGGTGACTTAGAGGGCAGAATACTTATACAGTTAGCAAATTTAAATTTATATATCTTATTTGTAGGTTTCTCTCACATTGAACCTCATTCACTCATAACAACAATGTTAAGTTTAATCGAGTGCTGAATAAAAACGAATTAGTTATATAATTGTTTATGTTATTTATATTTCATTAAAATGTGACATTATTGGTTGGAACTGTATATACTTTATCGAAGTGATGAGGTTCCAAAATTATTTTAAGGTGACATACTTAACACTTTGCACTCGATATCGAATGTTACACAATGACGTGTGAAATATAAATTGACAAATTACGAGGAATGTGGAGAAAAGCATCTATGGTAATATGATTTTTATTACAAAAGTTAGGTCTGTTGGTTTCTAATGTTTCGCCAGCTTTCAGTGTTTCGACTGCAAAAGTTCATATTGTGTAAGTTTTATTAGGAAGGCAGAATGAGTAAACATTAACTTTATATAGAACACTGGCTAATACATGAAACATTTAAATTACGTTTCGAATAATTTCATAAACATAATTTATTAAAAGACACAAAAACTGGATTGTGTTGCATGTGTATCACATAATATGGGCTTATATCAGTGTTACTTTGTCTGTACATTTGTTAGTGGGTTATTTTATCGTTTTGGATTTATGAAGTAGACCTATATTATTCAACAGTCAAATGAGACATGAGCTTAACATACATTGCCCTACGCCAATTTTAAAAATTAAGTTAGATTGAAATAAAATATTCAAGATATTTAAACTTTTATTTTAAAGCAATATTTTCTCAAGAATCTCAACTATAATAATTATAATTCATTGAATAGAAATTCCATAGGATGGCGCACTGGTCTCAAAAGTATTGACTGCACATAAACAGTTTGGTTTGAATGGTAATCACGTATGACACGTTAATTACACTTTAATTACAAGATAATTCTCTAAATATACAGATAATCAAGACATTATGTATATATTTGTATACAATATACACTGTTTCCTAATATTAAGACACGGAATGCTACAATTTACACTTGTTTGATTATTATCAATGCTCACAAATATTTACACCAAACACCACTGGAAATTTGTGACGTAATACTATACGTATACAATTAGGTCTAATATGACGTCATCTGACGTAACAAGACTTGAAACAGGTGTCATAAACGCAACAAATGCAGTATTCCTATAATTACATACTAAGTTACTGGATCACTTTTTACAATAAAACTAGGAAAATTTGGTGCATTCTTTTATATCTGTTTGTATGTTACTACAAAGTATTTCAATGAATACTAAGTTTACCACAAAGTATTTGAATGAATTTTTAGTTTATGCAGAAGTTAAGTTATATATTACAAACCACTCCAATAATCAACATAGCTTTTTCTGATTTCAGACCTTTCTGTTTAAAAATAAGTCTGGGTTAACAAAGTAACTGATAATAGAAAAAATAATGATATTTTATATTCAAACTAGGCAGCCGTATTTTAAAGAAACCCATATGTAGCGTCAGAATACTGAACAGTAGGTTGTAAACGTAGAAAATAGCAGACATTAAAAAGTCCATTTGGACATCAGTGAAACTAATAAAGGATTGAGGCATATTTGGACAAGTTCTTACTTGACTATTGTTATTAAACTTTGAAATTTACAGGTTTAATAAAAATAACAGTTCAGATATGAGGCTACATGAAGAATCCAATTTAAAACTGGCAGAGAAATATGGTTACAACGTTTCGTCTCTAAGAAAAACTCGCCTCACTGTATCTAAATATCATTCTCAGCTTTATGGTGAGACCGTTTTGAGTTGTTTTTTTTTAAGGAAATAAACTTGCTGAGTAGAATAGTTTTAAAAACAAAAAAGAAGCGACATCGTAAAGAAAAGGATTTCTAATTTTGCTAACTTCGAAAACTCGCGATGTTCATCAGTGTAACCTGACGTCACGACTTGGTAATCTGAAGTTAGCTCTGGTGTTCGCAGATCTGGGATTTACAACAAGTACACCGGATCACAGATTCACATATTGTTTCTTCACTTGTTACAGTCACTGATGGACGTTACAGTCACTTATCTGATCGCCGAGAAAATTAACGTCGAGTGTTTCCATCGAATCTTCGGTGGCAGTGTTATGGTCAAGACTGGCCTCTTGTCGCAGTCTGGTCAGCTTGGCGTGTTGTGCATCGAAATGCTGTTTTCGCCATTTGATCCGTCGATTCTGAAACCACACCTTCACTTGGGCCTCGGTCAAGTTGAGCGCCGAGGCCAGCTGCAGTCTCTCCGGCCCTACCATATACTGCTGCCGCTCGAACTCTGTTTCCAGCCGGTCCAACTGTTCAGCGGTGAAGATGGTTCGTACCCGTTTAGCTTTACACGTTGGTTTCGACCTGATGCTGCCGGGGCTGTCTGCGTCGTGATCCGTAGGTTGTTTAGCGGAGCTTCCCTTGGCTCTGTGAGTCCTACCAGTCTCTGGTGAGAAACAAGACAAATCATGCAGCTGGAAACATATATCGATAAATCTACCTAATCGTATTTTAAAACTTAAAGTAAAGAGTACATTCAATTAAGTGACACTTGACGTGAGAAGTTGTTTAGAAGTTAAGCAAAAGCTACACAATGGACTGTGCTATGCCCACCACAGGTATCGAAACCTGGATTGCAGCGTTGTAAGTCTGCAGACATGCCGCTGTGCCACTGGGGGACGATGTAATAATACTGTTGAAACATGTCGGGATTAAATATCTTTCTTTGTAAGGTATTTTTTGGGGTAATAAGTTTATAAAGTTACAAAATATTGTTTGAAAATAGAATTATAACCTCGCGCATAATAAACTAAAAAGCATGAAATTAATAGAATATAATTTCACGCGTAATATTTTAAGGTTTTAAAATGTTATTGGAGTTGTTTACATTACATCAAGTTAATAGTTTCGTTTTCAGTTTGCTTGATTATTGTTCTAAATTTTTATTACAAATTAGAACTTTTACAGTAAGGAAGAAAGTATTTAACATGGATCAGCATGGCCAGGTGGTTAAGGAACTCGACTTGTAATCCGAAGGTCGTGGGTTTGAATCCCTGTCACACCAAACATGCTCGCCCTTTCAGCCATGAGTATGTTATAATATTACTCCCAATCCCACTGTTCGTTAGTAAAAGAGTAGCCCAAAAGTTGGCGGTGGGCGTTGATGACTAGCTGCCCTCCTCCTAGCCCTACATTGCCAAATTAAGGACGGCTAGCGCAAATAGCCTTCGTGTAGCTTTGCGCGAAATTCAAAAACAACCAAACAAACATTTAACATAGGCAAGACGTTTCGATCACTGGTTTGTACTAACATTAATCGCACCAGTGATTGAAACGTCAAACCTGTTTTAAATGTTTTCTTCCTACTGTAAAAGATTAAACCTGAAATAAAAATGTTACACTACGTTACACAGACCTCCCAGGTACTGCCATGTTGTAATACTGTTTTTGTGTTCTATGTTTTAATATTCTTACGTAACAGAAACAAGTTATACGATTTTTCTGAAGAATTAAACGCTACAAACATGAATGAACGTGAAACGGTGTTTCAAGAAGTGAGATCCCGCCATGTGATTACCACGTGCTTTAGAATCTAGACAGTGCCCTCTGCTTTGTTAGAGTTGATTGTAGTTTTAAAACAGAGGTGGAAAACACCAGACAAAAATTGATCCTGAAAATATCCCACATGACATAAAACACAGACTTTGTTTGGTACGTCTGTACGAGCATAAAATATTATTAAAGTACACACTATATAATTAAACTTTGTGGCGTCCTAGTTTTTCATTGTTTGAACCTTGTCATTACTAAGGTTTTTTGGTCTGGAGTGTTGTTTCACATCAGTAAAAGTTTGCTGATAATTCAGGACCTAAAATATGCACGTGTTGAAACACGCAAAGCAACATAATGATCGCTTTAAATAATCCAAGTATTTCATTGCTAATCCTGCTCAAACTAAAACAAATAACGACTATACATACATACGACTTATCTATATAAATGTAATGGTAGTGTCTTTGTGTGTCCACCTAACTACTTATCTATATAAATGTAATGGTAGTGTCTGTTGTGTGTCCACCTAACTACTTATCTATATAAATGTAATGGTCGTGTCTGTTGTGTGTCCACCTAACTACTTATCTATATAAATGTAATGGTAGTGTCTTTTGTGTGTCCACCTAACTACTTATCTATATAAATGTAATAGTAGTGTCTTTTGTGTGTCCACCTAACTACTTATCTATATAAATATAATAGTAGTGTCTTTTGTGTGTCCACCTAACTACTTATCTACATAAATATAATAGTAGTGTCTTTTGTGTGTCCACCTAACTACTTATCTATATAAATATAATAGTAGTGTCTGTTGTGTGTCCACCTAACTACTTATCTATATAAATGTAATGGTAGTGTCTGTTGTGTGTCCACCTAACTACTTCACAGAGTCTTAATGGATCTTTACCAAATTTGGTGAAGAGGTTCATTAGGTCCAGGGGGAGTTACATATAATGTTTCAGTTTTTCATTTTGGGTTTTGGACTTTCATGGGCGTTTCTGCCACTACCTCGCCTCCTGTGGATACAATGGCGAATTTAAGGTTGTGTGGGCCCAGGGGCTAATAATTTTCGTGGACTCTACATCCCATGTAATTTTACATAGAATAAAATTATCAATGGGCCCCCATTAAGACCATGGGCTATGGGGCTGAGCTTCCTCTAGCCCCTAAATACGCCACTACATGGATGGACATTTACCGAGTTTGGTATGGAGGTTCACAGATATGTAGGGAGAATTTGAAAGTTGTTAAAAGTGAATATGGGTGACGTAGGGAGAATTTGAAAGTTGTTAAAAGTGAACATGGGTGGTTCATTAAAACAGTAATATCTTTTCCTGGGATCTTATAACTGATCACGAGATTTACATAAAGTTTGTACCTGAACTTACATGAACCTCACTGTTGATAGCCAATCAGTGGTACATATAGCACGGTGCATTATCGCGTGTTAGACAATTTATGATCCACTGTTAATATACATTATACAATATAGATGCGTACATGAGCGAAGATAAGTGGCGAAAACGCAATGACATGGAAGATACAGTGTGTAGATCGAACTTAGAAATGCATGTTTAGTTACTATGAAAGCTATCAATTTTCACAGCGTATTCAATTTCATTTCATTATCTTTGAGAACGTTTAGCAAGTAAGGTATATGTACGGCATGCAATAATGTAATATTTCTGCGGCAGACGCAACAGGCCTTGTTATGTATATAATTCACTATCCACTTTAAATTCAATAAACAACTGTATACAAAATTCTGGCTAGTTATATGTCAAGTTTCAATGTTACTTCGGTAAGTTTGTTTTTGTTTAGGGTTAAGCACAATGCTACACAATGGACTATCTTTGCTCTGCTCACCTAGGGTATCTGTTTTCAGCAGCATGAGTTCGCAGATATACCTACGTGCCACTGGGTAAGCTGAATATTTGTTTTTTATAAACCTTCTTATTGAAGACTATGTTATTCATAATAGTTATATTAGCATGAAATACATTAGCACATGTAACCACGTTTGTTTGTGTCGTATTGTGTTCAAACCATAATAAAGTGCATTATTCATAACAGTTATGTTAGCATGAAATATCTTATAACATGTAAGCATATCTCGACGATTAGTAATATGTTAAATAAAACGTGTTTCTGTAACATTTGTTAACACAGTTAACCATATATCTGTGTTGAAGTATAATAAATAACCATTATAAACAAGTTATTCACAATGTTCAGTATATGACATATACAAAATATTAATATTTATATTTACCCTTGTGTATCTATATCAGTGTGTTAAATTTTCATGTTTACAACGCGTTAATTTATAACATAAAAAATAACAGTATTACCATGGAGCTAAAATGTATTGAAACTGACTGTTTACCATTCAAACAAGAGGGTACGATCAGTAGCCGCGACGCTTGTTTTTAGGCAAAATTAGAGTAAATTAAGTTATGAGACCTTAGGCCTGGTCAAATATATCAATCGAAAGGGTTTGACCTCCTGAGCCCAAAACTGAAATTAGATCTTAAATCGGCAAAGAGATTACGGAGCTATGAGCTAAAAGCTTGTACTTGGAGGGCGGAGGGTATTCAGAGCCATTGTGTTAGACGCTTTGCAGCGACTAAAAGTGCGACCGGGTTACGTACATTGGAACAGAATCAAACAACACTGTTGTGAATGTACTAAATAATGAAAAACACATTGTTGGCAATATATACTACGAACACTAACAGTTAACACTGTTGTCAAGATACTGCAAACGATAAAAACATTGTTAACAGTTTATTATAAACAGTGCACTAAAACATAATGTTTTGTGTTGACTAGAGCTAGGCTTTCACTAAAACTAGTATTTTGAATAAAAAGGCTATCATATATTTTCGGTTATCGCTTACCAGTTGTAACGTACTGTGACATCTATTGACAGATGACATGTACCTTTGCTACTGACGAATATACAACACCAGTGCCGGAAAATATTTTAAAATTGTGTTGAAAAGTGAGTATGTTATGGAGAGTATATAAATAAATGCAAAATAAGACTTCACAATACCGTTAAAATCATGGCATTGTAATCGTGTTCACACTGTTAAAAGGAAAATAAAAGATCCAATGTTTAGAAAACTGTATTTTTCGAGTTGAGAGTTGCCAGGTTGCAGTTGTGCAATAACTTACCTGTTTTCGATGCTTTTATGCGAGTGGCTTCCGCGTTTGTAGAGTAGGGCGTAGTACCTTCCAAACGCTCGTGCCGCGTGACTCGAATTGGTCCGGCTAAAGACGGCTGTTTGGAGCGGGAGCCGTCGCTGCTTAGTCCCAGGATGGCCTCGATAGTGAACGATGGCTTTTTGTCGTGGTTTTTATTCTGGCTGAGGGCAGTAGTAAACTGTCTGATCCCCGGGACGTTTACCAAAACCGGCGGACTCACAGGGCTCAACGGAGCGGCGGAAGTCACGCCGAAGTACGCTGGCCAAGAAAAGGTGTACGGAAAAGGAAGCATTGTGGTCTGCATGTCAGTCGTACGGTATTAGTTGTAGAATATGGTCTTCCACTAACCACTGGCTTTGATCTCTCTCAGAATAGCAAGTGTACTCCAGTTTGTTGCCCCTTAGAATTTGTAGCGGCTTGACAAACAGTCTCTGTGGGTGGCCGTTATGTCAATTAGAGGCTATAACCATCCATAGCGCTCTCCAGTCTGTTATTACTCAGTCTTCCCTCTGGTCATGATGAAGGCGGAGCTGTTGTTTGAATTTTAACCAATCACTGCTTAGAAATGCTTTTATGAGTTTCATCATCCAATGAGATGTATCATTACCATCGTTCCCAGTGAAGTCACACGTCTAGTGAAATCGAGCATGTATTACAAAAAAAAAACAGTCTAAAAATGTGGTGGAGAATAATAAAACATAGTGTATGACAGAGACACATGTGAATCTTTGTATCGTATTTGTTTTAAAACGTTTAGTCTGTGACACTCGTGAGACGAACTGGATTATCTCGACGTTCATGAGAATGGCACGAGAATATGTATGGGCCTTAAGAAAAGATTCTAATATTTTAAATATTCGGCACCCAAGCATTAGTTGTTTATAACCGTAATTATGTTTAAGCCTACCATTCATTAACCGAATTAAAACGTTGCTGGCACAACTGTTCTACTTTGTTTTTAATATTTCGTTTTAAATTAAAACACAAAATGTTAAATCGGATCTCCCTTCGAACAGTGATGTGTAAAACATATTACACATGCATTTATTTCACTGTACATGATTTGTATTTCATATTTATGACAAAACTACAACATTGTCTTCCCTTGTCTTCACTTATGAACCATTGATCAAAGGGAAGAGATCCGATCGCAACGGGCCTGGCATAGCCTAGCGCGTTAAGGCGTACGCTTCGTAATCTGAGGGTCGCGGGTTCGCGCCCGAGTCGCGCCAAACATGCTCGCCCTTTCAGCCGTGGGGGCGTTATAATGTTACGGTCAATCCCACTATTCGTTGGTAAAAGAGTAGCCCAAGAGTTGGCGGTGAGTGGTGATGACTAGCTGCCTTCCCTCTAGTCTTACACTGCTAAATTAGGGACGGCTAGCACAGATAGCCCTCGAGTAGCTTTGTGCGAAATTCCAAAACAAACAAACAAACCGATCGCAACTGAAGAACTCAGTATAAAGTACGTGCGAGGAATATATTGTGGTATCACATGGATTCGAAACCGGGTCATCAGCTCTGAAATCTTAAACTATATCACAAGTTCATTTCGCATTGCTAATATATTCTATTTGCACATAACTAGTTCTAACTCTATTATAGGACTTACAAGGAAGCATCCAATTCTAAAATTGAGTTAACATTAAAAATAATGTTAAAAAGTAAAACATAAAATAAAAATCGAATGAATTAACTGGTATTGGTAAACAGTGTTCAGTGAAGAACCCTAAATAACAGAGAAAAATGTTAATAAACATTCTGGAACTTAAGTTTATAAGCACTGAAATCTCGTTAAAATTTTCCACAAAGTCTTAGTTTTGACATGAATCTGTTTGTACCGTACACCTCTAAACTAAAGATATTCCTGATGTTTTTATATGAACCTATGTTTGTACCGTACTACCTCAAAACTAAAGATATTCCTGATGTTTTTATATGAACCTATGTTTGTACTGTACACCTCAAAACTAAAGATATTCCTGATGTTTTTATATGAACCTATGTTTGTACCGTACTACCTCAAAACTAAAGATATTCCTAAATATTGATTCTAAATAGTGATACATTGTGAAACTCATTCTAAATAATGGTACATTGTCTGTGAAACTGATTCTAAATGGTGGTACATTGTATGTGAAAATAATTCTAAATAGTGGTACATTGTCTGTGAAACTGATTCTAAATGGTGGTACATTGTCTGTGAAAATGATTCTAAATGGTGGTACATTGTCTGTGAAAATGATTCTAAATGGTGGTACATTGTCTGTGGAAATGATTCTAAATAGTGGTACATTGTCTGTGAAAATGATTCTAAATAGTGGTACATTGTCTGTGAAAATGATTCTAAATGGTGGTACATTGTCTGTGAAAATGATTCTAAATGGTGGTACATTGTCTGTGAAAATGATTCTAAATGGTGGTACATTGTCTGTGAAAATGATTCTAAATAGTGGTACATTGTCTGTGAAAATGATTCTAAATAGTGGTACATTGTCTGTGAAAATGATTCTAAATGGTGGTACATTGTCTGTGAAAATGATTCTAAATGGTGGTACATTGTCTGTGAAAATGATTCTAAATAGTGGTACATTGTCTGTGAAAATGATTCTAAATAGTGGTACATTGTCTGTGAAAATGATTCTAAATGGTGGTACATTGTCTGTGAAAATGATTCTAAATGGTGGTACATTGTCTGTGAAAATGATTCTAAATGGTGGTACATTGTCTGTGAAAATGATTCTAAATAGTGGTACATTGTCTGTGAAATTATTCTAAATAGTGGTACATTGTCTGTGAAAATGATTCTAAATAGTGGTACATTGTCTGTGAAAATGATTCTAAATAGTGGTACATTGTCTGTGAAAATGATTCTAAATGGTGGTACATTGTCTGTGAAAATGATTCTAAATGGTGGTACATTGTCTGTGAAAATGATTCTAAATGGTGGTACATTGTCTGTGAAAATGATTCTAAATGGTGGTACATTGTCTGTGAAAATGATTCTAAATAGTGGTACGTTGTCTGTGAAAATGATTCTAAATGATGGTACGTTGTCTGTGAAACTGATTGTAAATAGTGGTACATTGTCTGTGAAACTGATTCTAAATGATGGTACGTTGTCTGTGAAACTGATTGTAAATAGTGGTACATTGTCTGTGAAACTGATTCTAAATAGTGGTACGTTGTCTGTGAAAATGATTTTAAATTGTGGTACATTGTTTGTGAAAATGATTCTAAATGGTGGTACGTTGTCTGTGAAACTGATTCTAAATGGTGGTACATTGTCTGTGAAAATGATTCTAAATAGTGGTACGTTGTCTGTGAAAATGATTCTAAATGATGGTACGTTGTCTGTGAAACTGATTGTAAATAGTGGTACATTGTCTGTGAAACTGATTCTAAATGGTGGTACATTGTCTGTGAAAATGATTCTAAATAGTGGTACGTTGTCTGTGAAAATGATTCTAAATGGTGGTACATTGTCTGTGAAAATGATTCTAAATGGTGGTACATTGTCTGTGAAAATGATTCTAAATGGTGGTACATTGTCTGTGAAAATGATTCTAAATAGTGGTACATTGTCTGTGAAAATGATTCTAAATAGTGGTACATTGTCTGTGAAAATGATTCTAAATGGTGGTACATTGTTTGTGAAAATGATTCTAAATGGTGGTACATTGTCTGTGAAAATGATTCTAAATGGTGGTACATTGTCTGTGAAAATGATTCTAAATAGTGGTACATTGTCTGTGAAAATGATTCTAAATAGTGGTACATTGTCTGTGAAAATGATTCTAAATAGTGGTATGTTGTCTGTGAAACTGATTCTAAATAGTGGTACGTTGTTTGTGAAACTGATTCTAAATGGTGGTATGTTGTCTGTGAAACTGATTCTAAATGGTGGTACATTGTCTGTGAAAATGATTCTAAGTAGTGGTACGTTGTCTGTGAAAATGATTCTAAATGATGGTACGTTGTCTGTGAAACTGATTGTAAATAGTGGTACATTGTCTGTGAAACTGATTCTAAATGATGGTACGTTGTCTGTGAAACTGATTGTAAATAGTGGTACATTGTCTGTGAAACTGATTCTAAATAGTGGTACGTTGTCTGTGAAAATGATTTTAAATTGTGGTACATTGTTTGTGAAAATGATTCTAAATGGTGGTACGTTGTCTGTGAAACTGATTCTAAATGGTGGTACATTGTCTGTGAAAATGATTTTAAATTGTGGTACATTGTTTGTGAAAATGATTCTAAATGGTGGTACGTTGTCTGTGAAACTGATTCTAAATGGTGGTACATTGTCTGTGAAAATGATTCTAAATAGTGGTACGTTGTCTGTGAAAATGATTCTAAATGATGGTACGTTGTCTGTGAAACTGATTGTAAATAGTGGTACATTGTCTGTGAAACTGATTCTAAATAGTGGTACGTTGTCTGTGAAAATGATTTTAAATTGTGGTACATTGTTTGTGAAAATGATTCTAAATGGTGGTACGTTGTCTGTGAAACTGATTCTAAATGGTGGTACATTGTCTGTGAAAATGATTTTAAATTGTGGTACATTGTTTGTGAAAATGATTCTAAATGGTGGTACGTTGTCTGTGAAACGGATTCTAAATGGTGGTACATTGTCTGTGAAAATGATTCTAAATAGTGGTACGTTGTCTGTGAAAATGATTCTAAATGATGGTACGTTGTCTGTGAAACTGATTGTAAATAGTGGTACATTGTCTGTGAAACTGATTCTAAATGGTGGTACATTGTCTGTGAAAAGGATTCTAAATAGTGGTACGTTGTCTGTGAAAATGATTCTAAATGGTGGTACATTGTCTGTGAAAATGATTTTAAATTGTGGTACATTGTTTGTGAAAATGATTCTAAATGGTGGTACGTTGTCTGTGAAACTGATCCTAAATAGTGGTACGTTGTCTGTGAAAATGATTCTAAATAGTGGTACATTGTCTGTGAAAATGATTCTAAATGGTGGTACATTGTCTGTGAAAATGATTCTAAATGGTGGTACATTGTCTGTGAAAATGATTCTAAATAGTGGTACATTGTCTGTGAAAATGATTCTAAATAGTGGTACATTGTCTGTGAAAATGATTCTAAATGGTGGTACATTGTCTGTGAAAATGATTCTAAATGGTGGTACATTGTCTGTGAAAATGATTCTAAATAGTGGTACATTGTCTGTGAAAATGATTCTAAATAGTGGTACATTGTCTGTGAAAATGATTCTAAATGGTGGTACATTGTCTGTAAAAATGATTCTAAATGGTGGTACATTGTCTGTGAAAATGATTCTAAATGGTGGTACATTGTCTGTGAAAATGATTCTAAATAGTGGTACATTGTCTGTGAAAATGATTCTAAATAGTGGTACATTGTCTGTGAAAATGATTCTAAATAGTGGTATGTTGTCTGTGAAACTGATTCTAAATAGTGGTACGTTGTCTGTGAAACTGATTCTAAATGGTGGTATGTTGTCTGTGAAACTGATTCTAAATGGTGATACATTGTCTGTGAAAATGATTCTAAATAGTGGTACGTTGTCTGTGAAAATGATTCTAAATGATGGTACGTTGTCTGTGAAACTGATTGTAAATAGTGGTACATTGTCTGTGGAACTGATTCTAAATGATGGTACGTTGTCTGTGAAACTGATTGTAAATAGTGGTACATTGTCTGTGAAACTGATTCTAAATGGTGGTACATTGTCTGTGAAAATGATTCTAAATGGTGGTACATTGTCTGTGAAAATGATTCTAAATAGTGGTACATTGTCTGTGAAAATGATTCTAAATAGTGGTACATTGTCTGTGAAAATGATTCTAAATGGTGGTACATTGTCTGTGAAAATGATTCTAAATGGTGGTACATTGTCTGTGAAAATGATTCTAAATGGTGGTACATTGTCTGTGAAAATGATTCTAAATAGTGGTACATTGTCTGTGAAATTATTCTAAATAGTGGTACATTGTCTGTGAAAATGATTCTAAATAGTGGTACATTGTCTGTGAAAATGATTCTAAATAGTGGTACATTGTCTGTGAAAATGATTCTAAATGGTGGTACATTGTCTGTGAAAATGATTCTAAATACTGGTACGTTGTCTGTGAAAATGATTCTAAATGATGGTACGTTGTCTGTGAAACTGATTGTAAATAGTGGTACATTGTCTGTGAAACTGATTCTAAATAGTGGTACTTTGTCTGTGAAAATGATTTTAAATTGTGGTACATTGTTTGTGAAAATGATTCTAAATGGTGGTACGTTGTCTGTGAAACTGATTCTAAATGGTGGTACATTGTCTGTGAAAATGATTCTAAATAGTGGTACGTTGTCTGTGAAAATGATTCTAAATGATGGTACGTTGTCTGTGAAACTGATTGTAAATAGTGGTACATTGTCTGTGAAACTGATTCTAAATGGTGGTACATTGTCTGTGAAAATGATTCTAAATAGTGGTACGTTGTCTGTGAAAATGATTCTAAATGGTGGTACATTGTCTGTGAAAATGATTCTAAATAGTGGTACATTGTCTGTGAAAATGATTCTAAATGGTGGTACATTGTCTGTGAAAATGATTCTAAATAGTGGTACATTGTCTGTGAAAATGATTCTAAATAGTGGTACATTGTCTGTGAAAATGATTCTAAATGGTGGTACATTGTTTGTGAAAATGATTCTAAATGGTGGTACATTGTCTGTGAAAATGATTCTAAATGGTGGTATATTGTCTGTGAAAATGATTCTAAATAGTGGTACATTGTCTGTGAAAATGATTCTAAATAGTGGTACATTGTCTGTGAAAATGATTCTAAATAGTGGTATGTTGTCTGTGAAACTGATTCTAAATAGTGGTACGTTGTTTGTGAAACTGATTCTAAATGGTGGTATGTTGTCTGTGAAACTGATTCTAAATGGTGGTACATTGTCTGTGAAAATGATTCTAAGTAGTGGTACGTTGTCTGTGAAAATGATTCTAAATGATGGTACGTTGTCTGTGAAACTGATTGTAAATAGTGGTACATTGTCTGTGAAACTGATTCTAAATGATGGTACGTTGTCTGTGAAACTGATTGTAAATAGTGGTACATTGTCTGTGAAACTGATTCTAAATAGTGGTACGTTGTCTGTGAAAATGATTTTAAATTGTGGTACATTGTTTGTGAAAATGATTCTAAATGGTGGTACGTTGTCTGTGAAACTGATTCTAAATGGTGGTACATTGTCTGTGAAAATGATTTTAAATTGTGGTACATTGTTTGTGAAAATGATTCTAAATGGTGGTACGTTGTCTGTGAAACTGATTCTAAATGGTGGTACATTGTCTGTGAAAATGATTCTAAATAGTGGTACGTTGTCTGTGAAAATGATTCTAAATGATGGTACGTTGTCTGTGAAACTGATTGTAAATAGTGGTACATTGTCTGTGAAACTGATTCTAAATAGTGGTACGTTGTCTGTGAAAATGATTTTAAATTGTGGTACATTGTTTGTGAAAATGATTCTAAATGGTGGTACGTTGTCTGTGAAACTGATTCTAAATGGTGGTACATTGTCTGTGAAAATGATTTTAAATTGTGGTACATTGTTTGTGAAAATGATTCTAAATGGTGGTACGTTGTCTGTGAAACGGATTCTAAATGGTGGTACATTGTCTGTGAAAATGATTCTAAATAGTGGTACGTTGTCTGTGAAAATGATTCTAAATGATGGTACGTTGTCTGTGAAACTGATTGTAAATAGTGGTACATTGTCTGTGAAACTGATTCTAAATGGTGGTACATTGTCTGTGAAAATGATTCTAAATAGTGGTACGTTGTCTGTGAAAATGATTCTAAATGGTGGTACATTGTCTGTGAAAATGATTTTAAATTGTGGTACATTGTTTGTGAAAATGATTCTAAATGGTGGTACGTTGTCTGTGAAACTGATCCTAAATAGTGGTACGTTGTCTGTAAAAATGATTCTAAATAGTGGTACATTGTCTGTGAAAATGATTCTAAATGGTGGTACATTGTCTGTGAAAATGATTCTAAATGGTGGTACATTGTCTGTGAAAATGATTCTAAATGGTGGTACATTGTCTGTGAAAATGATTCTAAATAGTGGTACATTGTCTGTGAAAATGATTCTAAATAGTGGTACATTGTCTGTGAAAATGATTCTAAATGGTGGTACATTGTCTGTGAAAATGATTCTAAATGGTGGTACATTGTCTGTGAAAATGATTCTAAATAGTGGTACATTGTCTGTGAAAATGATTCTAAATAGTGGTACATTGTCTGTGAAAATGATTCTAAATGGTGGTACATTGTCTGTAAAAATGATTCTAAATGGTGGTACATTGTCTGTGAAAATGATTCTAAATGGTGGTACATTGTCTGTGAAAATGATTCTAAATAGTGGTACATTGTCTGTGAAAATGATTCTAAATAGTGGTACATTGTCTGTGAAAATGATTCTAAATAGTGGTATGTTGTCTGTGAAACTGATTCTAAATAGTGGTACGTTGTCTGTGAAACTGATTCTAAATGGTGGTATGTTGTCTGTGAAACTGATTCTAAATGGTGGTACATTGTCTGTGAAAATGATTCTAAATAGTGGTACGTTGTCTGTGAAAATGATTCTAAATGATGGTACGTTGTCTGTGAAACTGATTGTAAATAGTGGTACATTGTCTGTGGAACTGATTCTAAATGATGGTACGTTGTCTGTGAAACTGATTGTAAATAGTGGTACATTGTCTGTGAAACTGATTCTAAATAGTGGTACGTTGTCTGTGAAAATGATTTTAAATTGTGGTACATTGTTTGTGAAAATGATTTTAAATTGTGGTACATTGTTTGTGAAAATGATTCTAAATGGTGGTACGTTGTCTGTGAAACTGATTCTAAATGGTGGTACATTGTCTGTGAAAATGATTCTAAATAGTGGTACGTTGTCTGTGAAAATGATTCTAAATGATGGTACGTTGTCTGTGAAACTGATTGTAAATAGTGGTACATTGTCTGTGAAACTGATTCTAAATGGTGGTACATTGTCTGTGAAACTGATTCTAAATAGTGGTACGTTGTCTGTGAAACTGATTCTAAATGGTGGTACATTGTCTGTGAAACTGATTCTAAATGGTGGTACATTGTGAAAATGATTCTAAATGGTGGTACATTGTCTGTGAAAATGATTCTAAATGGTGGTACATTGTCTGTGAAAATGATTCTAAATAGTGGTACATTGTCTGTGAAACTGATTCTAAATGGTGGTACATTGTCTGTGAAAATGATTCTAAATGGTGGTACATTGTCTGTGAAAATGATTCTAAATAGTGGTACGTTGTCTGTTAAAATGATTCTAAATAGTGGTACGTTGTCTGTGAAACTGATTCTAAATGGTGGTATGTTGTCTGTGAAAATGATTCTAAATAGTGGTACGTTGTCTGTGAAAATGATTCTAAATGATGGTACGTTGTCTGTGAAACTGATTGTAAATAGTGGTACATTGTCTGTGAAACTGATTCTAAATGATGGTACGTTGTCTGTGAAACTGATTGTAAATAGTGGTACATTGTCTGTGAAACTGATTCTAAATGGTGGTACATTGTCTGTGAAACTGATTCTAAATGGTGGTACATTGTCTGTGAAACTGATTCTAAATGGTGGTACATTGTCTGTGAAACTGATTCTAAATAGTGGTACGTTGTCTGTGAAAATGATTCTAAATGATGGTACGTTGTCTGTGAAAATGATTCTAAATGATGGTACGTTGTCTGTGAAACTGATTGTAAATAGTGGTACATTGTCTGTGAAACTGATTCTAAATGGTGGTACATTGTCTGTGAAAATGATTCTAAATGGTGGTACATTGTCTGTGAAAATGATTCTAAATAGTGGTACGTTGTCTGTTAAAATGATTCTAAATAGTGGTACGTTGTCTGTGAAACTGATTCTAAATGGTGGTATGTTGTCTGTGAAAATGATTCTAAATAGTGGTACGTTGTCTGTGAAAATGATTCTAAATGATGGTACGTTGTCTGTAAAACTGATTGTAAATAGTGGTACATTGTCTGTGAAAATGATTCTAAATAGTGGTACATTGTCTGTGAAAATGATTCTAAATGGTGGTACGTTGTCTGTGAAACTGATTCTAAATGGTGGTACATTGTCTGTGAAAATGATTTTAAATTGTGGTACATTGTTTGTGAAAATGATTCTAAATGGTGGTACGTTGTCTGTGAAACGGATTCTAAATGGTGGTACATTGTCTGTGAAAATGATTCTAAATAGTGGTACGTTGTCTGTGAAAATGATTCTAAATGATGGTACGTTGTCTGTGAAACTGATTGTAAATAGTGGTACATTGTCTGTGAAACTGATTCTAAATGGTGGTACATTGTCTGTGAAAATGATTCTAAATAGTGGTACGTTGTCTGTGAAAATGATTCTAAATGGTGGTACATTGTCTGTGAAAATGATTTTAAATTGTGGTACATTGTTTGTGAAAATGATTCTAAATGGTGGTACGTTGTCTGTGAAACTGATCCTAAATAGTGGTACGTTGTCTGTGAAAATGATTCTAAATAGTGGTACATTGTCTGTGAAAATGATTCTAAATGATGGTACGTTGTCTGTGAAACTGATTCTAAATGGTGGTACATTGTCTGTGAAACTGATTCTAAATGGTTGTACATTGTCTGTGAAAATGATTCTAAATGATGGTACGTTGTCTGTGAAACTGATTGTAAATAGTGGTACATTGTCTGTGAAACTGATTCTAAATAGTGGTACGTTGTCTGTGAAAATGATTTTAAATTGTGGTACATTGTTTGTGAAAATGATTCTAAATGGTGGTACGTTGTCTGTGAAACTGATTCTAAATGGTGGTACATTGTCTGTGAAAATGATTTTAAATTGTGGTACATTGTTTGTGAAAATGATTCTAAATGGTGGTACGTTGTCTGTGAAACTGATTCTAAATGGTGGTACATTGTCTGTGAAAATGATTCTAAATAGTGGTACGTTGTCTGTGAAAATGATTCTAAATGATGGTACGTTGTCTGTGAAACTGATTGTAAATAGTGGTACATTGTCTGTGAAACTGATTCTAAATAGTGGTACGTTGTCTGTGAAAATGATTTTAAATTGTGGTACATTGTTTGTGAAAATGATTCTAAATGGTGGTACGTTGTCTGTGAAACTGATTCTAAATGGTGGTACATTGTCTGTGAAAATGATTTTAAATTGTGGTACATTGTTTGTGAAAATGATTCTAAATGGTGGTACGTTGTCTGTGAAACGGATTCTAAATGGTGGTACATTGTCTGTGAAAATGATTCTAAATAGTGGTACGTTGTCTGTGAAAATGATTCTAAATGATAGTACGTTGTCTGTGAAACTGATTGTAAATAGTGGTACATTGTCTGTGAAACTGATTCTAAATGGTGGTACATTGTCTGTGAAAATGATTCTAAATAGTGGTACGTTGTCTGTGAAAATGATTCTAAATGGTGGTACATTGTCTGTGAAACTGATCCTAAATGGTGGTACGTTGTCTGTGAAACTGATCCTAAATAGTGGTACGTTGTCTGTGAAAATGATTCTAAATAGTGGTACATTGTCTGTGAAAATGATTCTAAATGGTGGTACGTTGTCTGTGAAACTGATTGTAAATAGTGGTACATTGTCTGTGAAACTGATTCTAAATGGTGGTACATTGTCTGTGAAAATGATTCTAAATAGTGGTACGTTGTCTGTGAAAATGATTCTAAATGGTGGTACATTGTCTGTGAAAATGATTTTAAATTGTGGTACATTGTTTGTGAAAATGATTCTAAATGGTGGTACGTTGTCTGTGAAACTGATCCTAAATAGTGGTACGTTGTCTGTGAAAATGATTCTAAATAGTGGTACATTGTCTGTGAAAATGATTCTAAATGGTGGTACGTTGTCTGTGAAACTGATTGTAAATAGTGGTACATTGTCTGTGAAACTGATTCTAAATGGTGGTACATTGTCTGTGAAAATGATTCTAAATAGTGGTACGTTGTCTGTGAAAATGATTCTAAATGGTGGTACATTGTCTGTGAAAATGATTTTAAATTGTGGTACATTGTTTGTGAAAATGATTCTAAATGGTGGTACGTTGTCTGTGAAACTGATCCTAAATAGTGGTACGTTGTCTGTGAAAATGATTCTAAATAGTGGTACATTGTCTGTGAAAATGATTCTAAATGATGGTACGTTGTCTGTGAAACTGATTCTAAATGGTGGTACATTGTCTTTGAAACTGATTCTAAATGGTTGTACATTGTCTGTGAAAATGATTCTAAATGATGGTACGTTGTCTGTGAAACTGATTGTAAATAGTGGTACATTGTCTGTGAAACTGATTCTAAATAGTGGTACGTTGTCTGTGAAAATGATTTTAAATTGTGGTACATTGTTTGTGAAAATGATTCTAAATGGTGGTACGTTGTCTGTGAAACTGATTCTAAATGGTGGTACATTGTCTGTGAAAATGATTTTAAATTGTGGTACATTGTTTGTGAAAATGATTCTAAATGGTGGTACGTTGTCTGTGAAACTGATTCTAAATGGTGGTACATTGTCTGTGAAAATGATTCTAAATAGTGGTACGTTGTCTGTGAAAATGATTCTAAATGATGGTACGTTGTCTGTGAAACTGATTGTAAATAGTGGTACATTGTCTGTGAAACTGATTCTAAATAGTGGTACGTTGTCTGTGAAAATGATTTTAAATTGTGGTACATTGTTTGTGAAAATAATTCTAAATGGTGGTACGTTGTCTGTGAAACTGATTCTAAATGGTGGTACATTGTCTGTGAAAATGATTTTAAATTGTGGTACATTGTTTGTGAAAATGATTCTAAATGGTGGTACGTTGTCTGTGAAACGGATTCTAAATGGTGGTACATTGTCTGTGAAAATGATTCTAAATAGTGGTACGTTGTCTGTGAAAATGATTCTAAATGATGGTACGTTGTCTGTGAAACTGATTGTAAATAGTGGTACATTGTCTGTGAAACTGATTCTAAATGGTGGTACATTGTCTGTGAAAATGATTCTAAATAGTGGTACGTTGTCTGTGAAAATGATTCTAAATGGTGGTACATTGTCTGTGAAAATGATTTTAAATTGTGGTACATTGTTTGTGAAAATGATTCTAAATGGTGGTACGTTGTCTGTGAAACTGATCCTAAATAGTGGTACGTTGTCTGTGAAAATGATTCTAAATAGTGGTACATTGTCTGTGAAAATGATTCTAAATGGTGGTACGTTGTCTGTGAAACTGATTGTAAATAGTGGTACATTGTCTGTGAAACTGATTCTAAATGGTGGTACATTGTCTGTGAAAATGATTCTAAATAGTGGTACGTTGTCTGTGAAAATGATTCTAAATGGTGGTACATTGTCTGTGAAAATGATTTTAAATTGTGGTACATTGTTTGTGAAAATGATTCTAAATGGTGGTACGTTGTCTGTGAAACTGATCCTAAATAGTGGTACGTTGTCTGTGAAAATGATTCTAAATAGTGGTACATTGTCTGTGAAAATGATTCTAAATGGTGGTACATTGTCTGTGAAAATGATTCTAAATGGTGGTACATTGTCTGTGAAAATGATTCTAAATGGTGGTACATTGTCTGTGAAAATGATTCTAAATAGTGGTACATTGTCTGTGAAAATGATTCTAAATAGTGGTACATTGTCTGTGAAAATGATTCTAAATGGTGGTACATTGTCTGTGAAAATGATTCTAAATAGTGGTACATTGTCTGTGAAAATGATTCTAAATAGTGGTACATTGTCTGTGAAAATGATTCTAAATGGTGGTACATTGTCTGTAAAAATGATTCTAAATGGTGGTACATTGTCTGTGAAAATGATTCTAAATGGTGGTACATTGTCTGTGAAAATGATTCTAAATAGTGGTACATTGTCTGTGAAAATGATTCTAAATAGTGGTACATTGTCTGTGAAAATGATTCTAAATAGTGGTATGTTGTCTGTGAAACTGATTCTAAATAGTGGTACGTTGTCTGTGAAACTGATTCTAAATGGTGGTATGTTGTCTGTGAAACTGATTCTAAATGGTGGTACATTGTCTGTGAAAATGATTCTAAATAGTGGTACGTTGTCTGTGAAAATGATTCTAAATGATGGTACGTTGTCTGTGAAACTGATTGTAAATAGTGGTACATTGTCTGTGGAACTGATTCTAAATGATGGTACGTTGTCTGTGAAACTGATTGTAAATAGTGGTACATTGTCTGTGAAACTGATTCTAAATAGTGGTACGTTGTCTGTGAAAATGATTTTAAATTGTGGTACATTGTTTGTGAAAATGATTTTAAATTGTGGTACATTGTTTGTGAAAATGATTCTAAATGGTGGTACGTTGTCTGTGAAACTGATTCTAAATGGTGGTACATTGTCTGTGAAAATGATTCTAAATAGTGGTACGTTGTCTGTGAAAATGATTCTAAATGATGGTACGTTGTCTGTGAAACTGATTGTAAATAGTGGTACATTGTCTGTGAAACTGATTCTAAATGGTGGTACATTGTCTGTGAAACTGATTCTAAATAGTGGTACGTTGTCTGTGAAACTGATTCTAAATGGTGGTACATTGTCTGTGAAACTGATTCTAAATGGTGGTACATTGTGAAAATGATTCTAAATGGTGGTACATTGTCTGTGAAAATGATTCTAAATGGTGGTACATTGTCTGTGAAAATGATTCTAAATAGTGGTACATTGTCTGTGAAACTGATTCTAAATGGTGGTACATTGTCTGTGAAAATGATTCTAAATGGTGGTACATTGTCTGTGAAAATGATTCTAAATAGTGGTACGTTGTCTGTTAAAATGATTCTAAATAGTGGTACGTTGTCTGTGAAACTGATTCTAAATGGTGGTATGTTGTCTGTGAAAATGATTCTAAATAGTGGTACGTTGTCTGTGAAAATGATTCTAAATGATGGTACGTTGTCTGTGAAACTGATTGTAAATAGTGGTACATTGTCTGTGAAACTGATTCTAAATGATGGTACGTTGTCTGTGAAACTGATTGTAAATAGTGGTACATTGTCTGTGAAACTGATTCTAAATGGTGGTACATTGTCTGTGAAACTGATTCTAAATGGTGGTACATTGTCTGTGAAACTGATTCTAAATGGTGGTACATTGTCTGTGAAACTGATTCTAAATAGTGGTACGTTGTCTGTGAAAATGATTCTAAATGATGGTACGTTGTCTGTGAAAATGATTCTAAATGATGGTACGTTGTCTGTGAAACTGATTGTAAATAGTGGTACATTGTCTGTGAAACTGATTCTAAATGGTGGTACATTGTCTGTGAAAATGATTCTAAATGGTGGTACATTGTCTGTGAAAATGATTCTAAATAGTGGTACGTTGTCTGTTAAAATGATTCTAAATAGTGGTACGTTGTCTGTGAAACTGATTCTAAATGGTGGTATGTTGTCTGTGAAAATGATTCTAAATAGTGGTACGTTGTCTGTGAAAATGATTCTAAATGATGGTACGTTGTCTGTAAAACTGATTGTAAATAGTGGTACATTGTCTGTGAAAATGATTCTAAATAGTGGTACATTGTCTGTGAAAATGATTCTAAATGGTGGTACGTTGTCTGTGAAACTGATTCTAAATGGTGGTACATTGTCTGTGAAAATGATTTTAAATTGTGGTACATTGTTTGTGAAAATGATTCTAAATGGTGGTACGTTGTCTGTGAAACGGATTCTAAATGGTGGTACATTGTCTGTGAAAATGATTCTAAATAGTGGTACGTTGTCTGTGAAAATGATTCTAAATGATGGTACGTTGTCTGTGAAACTGATTGTAAATAGTGGTACATTGTCTGTGAAACTGATTCTAAATGGTGGTACATTGTCTGTGAAAATGATTCTAAATAGTGGTACGTTGTCTGTGAAAATGATTCTAAATGGTGGTACATTGTCTGTGAAAATGATTTTAAATTGTGGTACATTGTTTGTGAAAATGATTCTAAATGGTGGTACGTTGTCTGTGAAACTGATCCTAAATAGTGGTACGTTGTCTGTGAAAATGATTCTAAATAGTGGTACATTGTCTGTGAAAATGATTCTAAATGATGGTACGTTGTCTGTGAAACTGATTCTAAATGGTGGTACATTGTCTGTGAAACTGATTCTAAATGGTTGTACATTGTCTGTGAAAATGATTCTAAATGATGGTACGTTGTCTGTGAAACTGATTGTAAATAGTGGTACATTGTCTGTGAAACTGATTCTAAATAGTGGTACGTTGTCTGTGAAAATGATTTTAAATTGTGGTACATTGTTTGTGAAAATGATTCTAAATGGTGGTACGTTGTCTGTGAAACTGATTCTAAATGGTGGTACATTGTCTGTGAAAATGATTTTAAATTGTGGTACATTGTTTGTGAAAATGATTCTAAATGGTGGTACGTTGTCTGTGAAACGGATTCTAAATGGTGGTACATTGTCTGTGAAAATGATTCTAAATAGTGGTACGTTGTCTGTGAAAATGATTCTAAATGATGGTACGTTGTCTGTGAAACTGATTGTAAATAGTGGTACATTGTCTGTGAAACTGATTCTAAATGGTGGTACATTGTCTGTGAAAATGATTCTAAATAGTGGTACGTTGTCTGTGAAAATGATTCTAAATGGTGGTACATTGTCTGTGAAAATGATTTTAAATTGTGGTACATTGTTTGTGAAAATGATTCTAAATGGTGGTACGTTGTCTGTGAAACTGATCCTAAATAGTGGTACGTTGTCTGTGAAAATGATTCTAAATAGTGGTACATTGTCTGTGAAAATGATTCTAAATGATGGTACGTTGTCTGTGAAACTGATTCTAAATGGTGGTACATTGTCTGTGAAACTGATTCTAAATGGTTGTACATTGTCTGTGAAAATGATTCTAAATAGTGGTATGTTGTCTGTGAAACTGATTCTAAATAGTGGTACATTGTTTGTGAAAATGATTCTAAATAGTGGTACCTTGTCTGTGAAAATGATTTTAAATGATGGTTCGTTGTCTGTGAAACTGATTGTAAATAGTGGTACATTGTCTGTGAAAATGATTCTAAATGGTGGTACGTTGTCTGTGAAGCTGATTCTAAAATAATAAATAGTTTCAACAATAGAGTCCAGTATCAGATCTGATGTTTAGTTCATTATTACTTCAACACTGTAGTTCAGCGTCAGGTCTATCGTTCAGTTTCATCAGCGAACATCTTAACAGAACTTGTTTAGTTACAATTTATGTCTTACATTAAGAGAAATGTCTAGTTTGCGCTGAAATATTTTCTAGCTCACCCTGTGTTATTTTTGTGTTGGACATTCTTCTGATTAACATTAGACTCTGAAACAAACTAGTGAAACTTGTGATGTCTTTTATACAAGTGGACGGATACATCCTGGTGTTTATTAACAGAGTTTTCAATAACACTTTTATACAAGCGGACGGATACGTCCTGGTGTTTATTAACACAGTTTTCAATAATACTTTTACAAGAGCGGACGGATACATCCTGGTGTTTATTAACACAGTTTTCAATAACACTTTTATACAAGCGGACGGATACGTCCTGGTGTTTATTAATACAGTTTTAAATAATACTTTTATACGAGCGGATGGATATATCCTGGTGTTTATTAACACAGTTTTCAATAATACTTTTATACGAGCGGATGGATACATCTTGGTGTTTATTAACACAGTTTTCAATAATACTTTTATACGAGCGGATGGATACATCCTGGTGTTTATTAACACAGTTTTCAATAATACTTTTATACGAGCGGACGGATACATCCTGGTCTTCATTAACACAGTTTTCAATAATACTTTTATACGAGCGGATGGATACATCCTGGTGTTTATTAACACAGTTTTCAATAATACTTTTATACGAGCGGATGGATACATCCTGGTGTTTATTAACACAGTTTTCAATAAGTTTCCTTCACTGTTTTTATTGTAAATGCAGCACGCGAGCGCCACCTATGTCATTATAGTTAGGCTCTGTTGTGATGTTGAAACTTTCAAGTGGTGTTTATGTGCTATTAACTTTAAAACATAAGTAGTTTATACTTGAAACAAAGACAGGTGCTGTAATTATCTGGACAAACGAATTCATATATATATTAATTGTTCACCACTGTTATCACATTACGTTATTATACAATTCGGTTCCATTTTCTTACAAAAGTAATTAATACTCGATTGACTGTCGGGATTTTTTGTGTTCCATGACTTAATAACCGAAAATTAATACGGCTACTTTTCGTGTATTTTTCTTTCTCTCAGCAGAAATGAGCAACAGAACAATTACAGGTAAAGTCGGTTAGGCGGAAAACACGTGCCCGCAGAAAATGTTGACAGGAAATAGCCCGTAACCTGATTCTTTCAATCTCGATTTTCCTCTTCAAAATAGGTTGTTATGTTTATGCTTCATCATACAGTCTTATGTTCAATCTAACCTCAATAAAAGAACTTAGAAGGACATTTCTGGATACAGTTACGCCAGAACAAGCAAGTCTTGTGGAATTCGACACTGAGGGCCACACACATGTATACTTATTGTATACACAGTTTATAATTTGAGGGAATTGGTTTGTGAAATAAACGTTTCAAGTTATATTGCCCTATTGATTTCCCTTACAACACAGAACAATGTAGTCCGTCTATTACGATAGCAAGTTGTTTATTTTGTCGGAAAATATGTAAAACGTAGCAATATTTACTTAAATCTATTCTCTCTGATGTTTTTAATAGTTTCTACGTTTACGGCTATAATCCAATGTAAAAAAATACGAGTGATTTTTTTTCTTTATATTTTGAAGGGGCCAGTTATAAAATTCAGAGGGAAGAGTAGAAACGATTCAAGGACGTTGTCCTATTGTAATGATTTCGTCTCTGAATGTGCTTGGCTGACAGACGTTTGGCGATCGGATTTTGACATGAAATTCGTGCAAGGCACGTGGTGAATTTCTCTCAACAAACCAAACATTTAGTTCTTACCAAGCCTTTCGTAAAGTATACGTCACAGGTATACAATAAAAATTTTCATTTTAATATTATTAAAGTGAAGCACGTTTTATGTAACCATTTTACGTGACGTATATAAAAGTCTATTGAATTCCCCGCCTTTCTTTATCTTGTGTGAGTTGTTGTTTTTTTTTTATGCAGTTTTATCTTACTTTCATGTATGAATGTTTCTCCAGTGGTACAACGCTATGTCTGAGGATCTATACCGCTAGAAATCAGGTTTTAATGCCTGTAGATGGGGGCAGCTCAGAGATAGCTTTTTGTGTAGCTTTGTACTTAACTACAAAACAAACAAACTTGTGTAAATGAAATGGTTTTTCTTTGTTCGTACAAAAACAAATGATTAATATACGATTCTTCCACATCCGGGTGGTTTTGGAGACGTAAAACCCGTACAAACGGAATTTACTATTTGAAAACCGTATTAGAAAACGACGATCGACGTTCGTGCCTTGTTCTTTCTTCACAACTGAAGAAGTAGCAGAAGTGCACTCATCTTCTGATTAAAAGATGGTTTTCCTAGCTCGTTGTCAACGGGTTCTAGTACTCTAAGGTGGAATTCTTTCCATGAATAAATAACTAAATCCAGTCAACGTCAGAAACCAAATGTGTCCAGCAAACACCTGAAAATATGGTTTTTTGCTTAATGATGGTTTGTTACTACATTGGATTGATGTTCCGAATGTGTAACATATTTATTATATGTAAAGGTAAGTATGCGTAACTCAGGGTAAGTCATAAATTATGTAGTTTGACATAAATCCATCGATAATTTGTTTTATTAACCAGCTTAGTTTGCGTCAGATGGCTCAGCGGTAAACTTGAGGTTTTATAACATTAAAGTCAGGGTTTGGCACATTGTCCACTGTATAACTTTGAGTTAAACAAACAAGTACATTGTTATTATTGAACATTTTGTTAATACGTTAAATACACACATTTTATCATAATAATTATATCTTCTCATCGTGTTTTTACCCAACCATCCACCCACTCAGATTAATTAAGTTCCTGTCTTGGTCTTGAAAATGGCTGAGAAATATAACATAAAGTATAATACAAAGAAATGTGTCGCAGCTGAGAAATATAACATAATGTATAATACAAAGAAATGTGTCGCAGCTGAGAAATATAACATAAAGTATAATACAAAGAAATGTGTCGCAGCTGAGAAATATAACATAAAGTATAATACAAAGAAATGTGTCGCAGCTGAGAAATATAACATAAAGTATAATACAAAGAAATGTGTTGCAGCTGAGAAATATAACATAAAGTATAATACAAAGAAATGTGTGGCAGCACAACAATGCCTCGTGCATCATTATTACTGGCCTTAAATCGATTAAAATGTTTTGATTCATTCTAATATTAAACATCTATCTACCAGACCATGTTTCATTCTAATATTAAACATCTATCTACCAGATCATGTTTCATTCTAATATTAAACATCTATCTACCAAACCATGTTTCATTCTAATATTAAACATCTATCTCCCAGACCATGTTTCATTCTAATATTAAACATCTATCTACCAGACCATGTTTCATTCTAATATTAAACATCTATCTACCAGATCATGTTTCATTCTAATATTAAACATCTATCTACCAGACCATGTTTCATTCTAATATTAAACATCTATCTCCCAGACCATATTTCATTCTAATATTAAACATCTATCTACCAGACCATGTTTCATTCTAATATTAAACATCTATCTACCAGATCATGTTTCATTCTAATATTAAACATCTATCTACCAAACCATGTTTCATTCTAATATTAAACATCTATCTCCCAGACCATGTTTCATTCTAATATTAAACATCTATCTACCAGACCATGTTTCATTCTAATATTAAACATCTATCTACCAGATCATGTTTCATTCTAATATTAAACATCTATCTACCAGACCATGTTTCATTCTAATATTAAACATCTATCTCCCAGACCATATTTCATTCTAATATTAAACATCTATCTACCAGACCATGTTTCATTTCACTCATTATACTTAAACAACGAGATTTCTAATGTTGTTCAGATAAAGTATGGTTTCGTTCTTGTCAACGACCATGTGTCTCACTTTGGGTTCTAACAAGTTGAGGTAATCCAGATTATACACACACACACACACGAAGAATTCTGTTCTAGTGGAACTTGTCGTGGACAGTTGCCTATTGCTTTGGATACTAGTCTGCTCTCATATCCTTCAGAGATCTTGTGACCAGTTTTTAACTAGGTTTGTAATAAACTGATGGTCATATATAGATGTATGTATATATTTACTAATATTTAAACATTTCTTAATACCGACAGACTCGTTTTATTTTGTCTACTAAGTTTCAAGAATTTCTGAATATAAAGACGTATTTTACTTATTGTGGTTCAACATATGCCTCAAAATTGATGTTTTGGCCAGCACGAGTACTAATACACTTTTTAGGAGGTATATGAATATTAAATAGAAGTGTCTAAAATATCTCTGCAACGCATGCTCTATTCGTTATCCATATAATACTGGGCTATGGCTAAAATATAATGATTTGGCATAAAATAATAAATTTGAATAACGTTTGTGTAAATATTTGCCATTACCAGAGCCATGACACCGGATTGGCATGGGGGGAGGAGACCCCATTGGAGGACTATGTGCCTCCAGCAGCCCCTATTTAAAATATAGTTTCTTTTAAGATTTTAAAATTCTCTTCGTTGTGAATCTCACTGACTATGTAATTTTTGTTGCCTAAAAATCGACTGTGTGACCCTTATGCCCTCAGATACAAATTCTAGAAACGTCACTGGTCATTACGTCATTTATCAATTAATTCACTGACTTATTTTAATAATTGCTTTCTCAATACAGAATTTACATAAAATGTAGTTTACCTGTAAATGATTCGTTCAGTTTTTAATAGACTCTTCCATTTCTATACTGAATGATCCCCCCTCATTCAAGTGGCTCAGTAACAAGTCTGAGAGCTTAACGCCAGTAAAAAGAAATTCGATAGCCCTGGTGGGTACAGCAAATAACCACCTGTGTAGCTTTGTGGTTAACAACGTACAAACAAATAACTGAATGTTTCTTTACGCTCTTGAAGGGATTCATTTAAACCTTGTTTATTATTACAGGCTCAATTCTGAAACGACCTCTGACCATTGTGGATCGTTAGTTTTGAATATTTATTCATAGACCTGAAAACATGGTTTATGGTAATCTTTCCTGATTATTTGCTAGACAAATATTGTTCACCGATTGTAAATCTTTATTTTGTTGAAACAGTACTTCAAGTGTCTTACAGAACTCGACCAGTTGAGTACAAGAGTTCGGAAATGTGCAGTTTGTTAATTGGAGTACACACTGAGATGCTTGGATGAAACATTAGGCACGATTATTAATGTGTTTCTATGTTAACCATAAGACGCTCTGGGATCCTGGAGTTAAATTTGTACGTTAGGTAAGCTCATTCATATCTGAAAATACGGGTTAATTTGGGTTTGTTTCAGCGCAAATTTACACAGTAGGCTATACTTACTTTGTCCACCGTAGGGAATCGAACCTTGGACTTTACTGTTGTAAGCCCACAACTTTACCTCGTTACCAACCGGAGACTTGAAAATATGGAACACACAAGATATTCCTCTTTCATAGTCAGTAGAATAGGGGCCGAATATACGAGACACCAGGGTCTCTGCTTCCCTCTACATGTTTACGAGACACCAGGGTCTCTGCTTCCCTCTACTTGTTTACGAGACACCAGGGTCTCTGCTTCCCTCTACTTGTGTACGAGACACCAGGGTCTTTGCTTCCCTCTACATGTTTATGCATAAATTAATTTTAATGTGGGGGCAAATTTAAGAACCAGCGTATCGGGAGAAGTAAAAGCCGGCACCTGTGATTCATATTCTGTGTGATCACATGCATATAATTATTAACTAGCTACTACTGTACATGTTTTAACCACTTGCTACTAGTATAACCTATGTTTCAACTGCCATCTGCTGAAAAGTTCGGAGAAGTACTGTTTCTGCATAGTGGTGGTATTTCGTATGATTGTATTTCATATTGACAAAACATAGTGGTGGTATTTCGTATGATTGTATTTCATATTGACAAAACATAATGTGCTGTCTACACGTCTGTTGTCCTTACTAATACAGCGATAAGTCTACGGATTTACAACGCTAAAATCAGGGGTTCGATTCCCCTCGGTGGGCTCAGCAGATGGCCCGATGTGGCTTTGCTATAAAAAGAACAAGAACAAAACGTGTTGTCCCCTACATGAATGTTACTGTATGAAAGTTATTCTTTTCTTTTAATTAATTTCAAAGTTGAGTTTAATTGTAATAATTATACTTTGATTTTTTTGCTTATAAAATACAGCTCGCAGGTGGTCATACTTTGGTTTTGGTTGGTATTATTCATCTAACTCAAACCTCTAATTCAACTGATTGTATGAGGAGTTAGGTTTGGCTTTTGCGCAAAGCTGCATGAGGGCTATTTTCAATAGCTGTCCCTAATTTAGCAGGATAAGATTAGAGACACCAACCTTGGGCTACTCTTTTTTTTTTCCCAACGAATACTGAAATTGAACAATTAATATAACGCCCTCACGGCTGAAAGGGTGTACTTGTTGGTGAAAGTGGAATTTGAATCTGTGACTCTCAGATTGAGAGTCAAGCGCCCTAATCTCTGAACCTTGCCTGGTCCAGAGTGAGTTTAGAGATTGAAATTATTTTAAGTTGTTGTTGGTATCGGTGTTCATATCTAGGAAAATGTGATGGTCTTTGGATTTTGTAGTTGATATTTCTATGAAGAAAAAATATACTGCAGAATATTAGTTGTACTTAGGAGAAATGTCCCCAATTGAGACAGCGGGGACAATCGACGCTAAAACAAACAATGCGGATAAATAGCTGGTCTGCTGTAAAGTATTACTCTATCAAATGTCAATTAATAGCCAGTTGATAGGAAACCACTGCGCTACGACTAGTTCACATACAATTCAATAAAAACCATTAAGTTACAGAAAGTCTAGCATATATCTCATTATTATTAGTCAAAATTCAATAAAATGATATATATATATATAATTACGAATAACTTGGCTGAAACGTGTAACTATCACACAGGAATGTTCCATGTTGTGTTACACAGGTTTCATGGTCCAACTTTTCATGTGGACATATGAAGTATATTGTATCTTTCTCTGTATTGTTCTTAGTCTGTATGAGCACTGACACCTGGAAGATAAACAACAACCACAACAATGTCCTGCTGACATATGGAAGGTAAGCATCAACAATGACCTTCTGACACATGGAAGACAAGCATCAACAATCTCCTTCTGACACATGGAAGACAAGCATCAACAATGTCCTTCTGACACATGAGAGACAAGCATCAACAATGTTCTTCTGACACATGGAAGACGAGCATCAACAATGTCCTTCTGACACATGGAAGACAAGCATCAACAATGTCCTTCTGACACATGGAAGACAAGCATCAACAATGTCCTTCTGACACATGGGAGACAAGCATCAACAATGTTCTTCTGACACATGGAAGACAAGCATCAACAATGTCCTTCTGACACATTGGAGGCAAGCATCAACAATGTCCTTCTGACACATTGGAGGCAAGCATCAACAATGTCCTTCTGACACATTGGAGGCAAGCATCAACAATGTCCTTCTGACACATGGGAGGCAAGCATCAACAATGTCTTACTGACACATGAGAGACAAGCATCAACAATGTCCTTCTGACACATGGGAGGCAAGCATCAACAATGTCTTACTGACACATGGGAGGCAAGCATCAACAATGTCTTACTGACACATGGGAGACAAGCATCAACAATATCCTTCTGACACATGGAAGATAAACAAGAACAATGTTCTTCTGCCATATGGAAGACGAATTTCCGAAGAAGAAACACACAAATGTAATTCAGAAATGGTGTCTTAACACATTATTGGTATTTTAAACATATAACTGTAGTGTGATCTCTCTGAGTTCACAACTGAAATGATAAAATAATCACTTATTCATGGTGTCTTATTCAGAATGGTTCGTCAACTTCCTTATTCTGACAATTGTCTGATTAGTTGTGGAACATCGCACGAACTTTTAGATGCCTAAGCGTGCTTTCACTTTCTATTTTGCGATTGGGTTGACGTACATCGCCTGCAAGACAGTAGTCAATATTTTACAACATCAAAGCCATTAACAACCTTCGCTGCAACTGTGGATGATTGGTCATGAAGCGGTACAGTGGACTTCTATAGCTTGGCTTGTCCCTACGGCTCACACTTTATGATGCGTCTTTCTTAGATGGCACTGACGCCCCCAGCCGAAATTCTGTGGGAAACTATACTTGGACTGACATCGAATCATGCGGACGCCATTCGAGCGATTCTCGGTCATTATCGGTTATTGAAGCTATTATATATAGCTACCTATAAACCCCCCAAGCCGTGTCTCTAAACAGAACAGCATTGATAGAGAGACTTTGATAACCAAACGCACACCACCGATCCTTTTATGGCGAAGCAGCCACAGGTGGACAACGGTCAGCTAGTGACCAGCGGCTGGTTGCCGGGTAACGGTACTTTTATGTTAATTGTAAATTGCTCGCCTTCATTAGAGACCCACTACCGTCTCACCAGTGCAACCTTCATAAAGTGTCTAAACCTTTGCTGTTTAATGACCCAGGTGTAAGAGTGACCAGTGGTTAAATGACTCGTCTCGTCCATTAGTTTCATTCAGTAATTCGGAATAAAGATGTCTTTAAATAGGGACTTTTATAACCGTCTACACTGAGTTTAATTACGACCTTCAATTATTTTTGTGTGCATGTGTAGATTAAACTTTCAAAATTACACATGAGAGAAACATCTTTTGTAAGAATTCTACTTTTGTTTGGTTTGTTCTGAATTACGCGCAAAGCTACACGAAGGCTATCTGCGCTAGCCGTCCCTAATTTAGCAGTGTAAGACTAGAGGGAAGGCAGCTAGTCATCACCATCCACCGCCACTTTTGAGTTACTCTTTTTACCAAGGAATAGTGGGACTGACCTTTACATTATAACACCCCCACGGTTGAAAGGTCGAGCATGTTTGATGTGACTGGGATTCGAACCCGCAACCTTCTCATTACGAGTCGAGTGCCTTAACCATTTGGCTATGCCGTGCCAAGGATTCTACACAGAGACGATTTAGAATTTTTCTCAAACCTCTAATACAGTAACACTGGATAACACTAAAACGTCAGTGAAGAACAAAGAACCACCAGTCGATATCTCTAGGACTTCCTTCATCAGACTTATTTGAATTCCATTTAGAATAAATTTAGCTTCCTATGCAAAAGAAAAAACAACTATTTTTGCCACGTTCAGAGTTTTAATTAGATAAGACAAACAGAATTCTCATCAACATACCAGGCACAGCAGTAAGGGGCACAGCACACATAGCGCATTGCGTAGCTCCAATCGTGCTACACAACCAACAAATACACTGTACTCATTCGTCATCGTACCACTATTTTTACTTTTCCTGCAATTCACACAGAAAACGTTCCTATTGTGTTCTAGCCTAAGCTTACCCTACACAAACAACGTTCCTATTGAGTCTAGCTTAGGCTCACCTGTGAACAGACAACGTTCCTGTTGTGTTCTAGCCTAGGCTTAGCTGTACACATATACAACGTTTCTATTGTGTTCTAGCCTAGGCTTAGCTGTACACATATACACCGTTTCTATTGTGTTCTAGCCTAGGCTCACCTGTATACATAGAGAACGTTCCCATTGTGTTTACGCTAGACTCACCTTATACATAGACAACGTTCCTATTATGTCTAGTCTAGGCTGACCTGTACACAGATAACGTTTCTATTGTGTTCTAGCCTAGGCTTACCTGTACACATGTACAACGTTCCTATCGTGTTTAGTCTAGACTCACCTTACAGTCTAGTGTCAAAATCTTAATTACAAATTAAACTTTTTATAACACGATATCCCCTATTCTTTTCTCAAAAGTTCTCTGGATTTTGTGAATAGAATTAAAAACCTTGAGTTAAATGATCCCTGTTGAACAGGCTCTAGTCTGTGTGGTCATATTTAGTGTTCCTTACCTGTTGAACAGGCTCTAGTCTGTGTGGTCATATTTAGTGTTCCTTACCTGTTGAACAGGCTCTAGTCTGTGTGGTCATATTTAGTGTTCTTTACCTGTTGAACAGGCTCTAGTCTGTGTGGTCATATTTAGTGTCCCTTACTTGTTGAACAGGCTCTAGTCTATGTGGTCATATTTAGTATTTCTTACCTGTTGAACAGTCTCTAGTCTGTGTGGTCACATTTAGTGTTTCTTACCTGTTGAACAGGCTCTAGTCTGTGTGGTCATATTTAGTGTCCCTTACCTGTTGAACAGGATCTAGTCTGTGTGGTCATATTTAGCTAAGCCTCCTGTATGTCTAACAATATTCATTTTATGTTGTTTATTTTTCACTGTCTGTAGTAAAGCTAAGTCTCCTAAATGTCTAACAATATTAATTTCATGTTGTTTATTTTTCACTGTCTGTAGTAAAGCTAAGTCTCCTATATGTCTAACAATATTCATTTTATGTTGTTTATTTTTCACTGTCTGTAGTAAAGCTAAGCCTCCTGTATGTCTAACAATACGCAGGCTTTGGGTGATGTTTCTTTTGGCTGTTATTTCCGGTTTCAACATATTGATTTTATTAGACAAGTTTCTTAAGTTGACCGTTGATAAAGGTGGTAACATTAAAAGGATATGATTGGCTTGTTAAACATCAGTACGTTTCGTACAGTAACATACGGTGCTTACAAATCGAGTCTGCTCAGTAACTGCTGCTTTGTGCCATAAAACACTAAATCAACCAACCAGTAACTGCTAACCTCTTTTTCCTTTCAGCTTCAGTCACGGTATCTCGAATGAAATAAATCGCGTACGTAACATATGCACGACTTCTATACTACATAAGGAATTTAACTCGTTTACAGAATAAACGTTTTATCTATTTAAAAGTGCGAACACTGATTTAAAGGTAAGAAACTATGTGTTTTAGCATAAAGCCTATAACATCGGGTACTTGCGTCATGTCCGCCATCGAATCCCAAATTCTGTATTATAAGCTCCGAAACGTACCGTTAAACCACGGGGTGTGGTGGGGTGGGTATAAAAATGAAAAGAGCCTTCGTATTATATCGCAAAGCGTTTGCCTCCTTGTTATTAAAGGCGAGACTTGTGTTCCTTGTTTCATAATATCACGTTACAGTTACAATATGTATCAAACAGTAAGTGCTGTCAGACCAATTTTATTGGCCATTTGTTTCGATTTTTGTTAAACACTAGGCTACACAAAGATTTATGTGTGCTCTACCACGGGTATTGAAACTCGAATTTTAGCGTCGCGAGCCTCCTGGTATACCGCTGAACCACAGAAAATAAGTAGGAGGCAGGCTATTAACGAATGAAAAATTGAAATCTAACATTAACTGGATGTTATAATAAATAATTATATTATAAAATAATACCTACGCGAAATGAAGATTTGCGTTATAAGACCAGCACAGTTCTAACTGTTTCCCGCTAGGACAGCGGTAAGTTTACAGATTTACAAATCTAAAATCAGGGGTTCGATTCTTCTCGGTGGACACAGCAGATACCTCGATGTAGCTTTGCTACAGGAAAATGCATACACGCACAGTTCTATCGTATGATACTGAGTTTAGCAGTTTTCTGAAGGCCCCGCGAGACCAAACTTATATTCATAAGTGTAATCTGTTCAAATCTTCACTACATTCTGTGCTCCTGTGGAATGCCAGTGAACAGCGTTTTTCGTGCATATGTCACGTATTACATTATGAGATACGAACGGACACTGTTCTGTCAAAGAGCATCCCGCTAATTAAATTCCTTGAACACAAAGTAATATTAATGACATTGTTTCGTAAGGTTTCTGGCATGACGAAGACCCAACGATTGTTCCGAGTTTTCGTGCGACAACTCAACTTTTACGTGAATGATAGACTCTTAAGTAACGGCAGTGTGTTCGGGAACACCTAATTAGTCAGGTTATTAGTTAAGCTCAGGAGACAGTTTCGGAGTACTGAATCGAAGCTGAAATGTTGGCGCTACTAGGAAGACTGATGTGGCCGCAATTATCATTGAGCGGTTCTATCGAATAACAGTCAGTGGCTCGATGTCGTTACAGTGTTATCTGGCATACAGGGACGTCCCCTACACATTCTCCGAGAAACTCTGAGGGACTATCACTTAATTTCAAACACAACTAAAAGTACGACATCTCCACGGCTACTGAAGAAGTCGTAAAATATCCAGCTTTGTATCTTGTTCAGAAACCAAAGGTTAGGTCAAAAGTTCAGCAAAATTATTTAGAGAATCATATCACAACGCTGGTTACAAACCACCGTGAATGTGGTCACTTTTAGCCCAGTAGGGATTACAAAATCACTGTGAACACGGTAATATTTGCCCTATAACGGTTAAAAAAACTGTGATAACATTTGTCCACTATTGATTACAACATTGTGAACATGGTAATCTTTGCCCAATAGTGGTTGCAAACATTTTTGAACAAGGTAACATTTGCCCCGTAATCAAGATATGTAAAACAATTTATCACTCAACCCACACACTCTGGCTGTATGACTCGCGCTATTAGCGCCTACCGATTTATACCACTATCTAACTTTATACCTTAATGTTAATAAATTGTCTGTATACACCCCTGCCTATAACAGTTACAAGAATTGTGAACATGGAAACCTTTGCCCAGTTATGGATAAAAACACTGTGAACATGTTAATATTTGCTGAATGAGGTTGACCGACTTTCAAATTAGGTTTGAATACTCTTGTAGTCCTTCAATACAAAAACAAAAGAATTTAATATAAGAAAACAAGAGAAATTCACCCTACTTTTTCGCTACACCTATTAATAAAGTGTAATCATTTGTCCCGAGATGTATAATCATTGATTTAGAGAAGTTCATAAAAAATGTAACGGTCAGTAGCTTCTGAGTGTGCATTACTTCTTGGCCGGATGACTTCTACAAGGCCCGGTATGGCTTAGCGCGTAAGGCGTGCGACTCGTAATCCGAGGGTCGCGGGTTCGCGCCCGCGTCGCGCTAAACATGCTCGCCCTCCCAGCCGTGGGGGGTGTATAATGTGACGGTCAATCCCACTATTCGTTGGTAAAAGAGTAGCCCCAGAGTTGTCGGTGGGTGGTGATGACTAGCTGCCTTCCCTCTAGTCTTACACTGCTAAATTAGGGATGGCTAGCGTAGATAGCCCTCGAGTAGCTTTGTGCGAAATTCAAAAACAAACAAACAAAAAAGACTTCTACAAAACAAATTCACGTATGACGTGTTTAACCTTCGTGTTACTACACACACAAAAATCTTTCTTATTCACCGATCCACACTAAAAAAAAAATATGTTACCACATTGAACAAAGTAAAAATACATATATTCAACATTCGTGTTACCATACTAAACAAAGTAAAAATACATGTGTTCAACATTCGTGTTACCATACTAAACAAAGTAAAAATACATATATTCAACATTCGTGTTACCATACTAAACAAAGTAAAAATACATATATTCAACATTCGTGTTACCATACTAAACAAAGTAAAAATACATATATTCAACATTCGTGTTACCATACTAAACAAAGTAAAAATACATGTGTTCAGCATTCGTGTTACCATACTAAACAAAGTAAAAAATACATGCGTTCAGCATTCGTGTTACCATACTAAACAAAGTAAAAATACATGTATTCAACATTCGAGTTACCATACTAAACAAAGTAAAAATACATGTGTTCAGCATTCGTGTTGCCATATTAAACAAAGTAAAAATACATGTGTTCAGCATTCGTGTTGCCATATTAAACAAAGTAAAAATACATGTGTTCAGCATTCGTGTTACCATACTAAACAAAGTAAAAAATACATGCGTTCAGCATTCGTGTTACCATACTAAACAAAGTAAAAATACATGTATTCAACATTCGAGTTACCATACTAAACAAAGTAAAAATACATGTGTTCAGCATTCGTGTTGCCATATTAAACAAAGTAAAAATACATGTGTTCAGCATTCGTGTTGCCATATTAAACAAAGTAAAAATACATGTGTTCAGCATTCGTGTTGCCATACTAAACAAAGTAAAAAATACATGCGTTCAGCATTCGTGTTACCATACTAAACAAAGTAAAAATACATATATTCAACATTCGTGTTACCATACTAAACAAAGTAAAAATACATATATTCAGCATTCGTGTTACCATACTAAACAAAGTAAAAATACACGTGTTCAGCATTCGTGTTGCCATATTAAACAAAGTAAAAATACATGTGTTCAGCATTCGTGTTACCATACTAAACAAAGTAAAAATACATGTGTTCAACATTCGTGTTACCATACTAAACAAAGTAAAAATACATGTATTCAACATCCGTGTTACCATACTAAACAAAGTAAAAATACATGTGTTCAGCATTCGTGTTATCATACTAAAGAAAGTAAAAATACATGTGTTCAGCATTCGTGTTACCATACTAAACAAACTAAAATACATGTGTTCAGCATTCGTGTTACCATACTAAACAAAGTAAAAATACATGTGTTTAGCATTCGTGTTACCATACTAAACAAAGTACAAATACATGTGTTCAGCATTCGTGTTACCATACTAAACAAAGTAAAACTACATGTGTTCAACATTCGTGTTACCATACTAAACAAAGTAAAAATACATGTGTTTAGCATTCGTGTTACCAAACTAAACAAAGTAAAAGTACGTGTTCTACATTCGTGTTACCATACTAAACAAAGTAAAAATACATGTGTTCAACATTCGTGTTACCATACTAAGCAAAGTAAAACTACATGTGTTCAACATTCGTGTTACCATACTAAACAAAGTAAAAATACATGTGTTCAGCATTCGTGTTACCGTACTAAGCAAAGTAAAAATACATATATTCGGCATTCGTGTTACCATACTAAACAAAGTAAAACTACATATATTCAACATTCGTGTTACCATACTAAACAAAGTAAAACTACATGTGTTCAACATTCGTGTTACCATACTAAACAAAGTAAAAATACATGCGTTCAACATTCGTGTTACCATACTAAACAAAGTAAAAATACATGTGTTCAACATTCGTGTTACCATACTAAGCAAAGTAAAACTACATGTGTTCAACATTCGTGTTACCATACTAAACAAAGTTAAAATACATGTGTTCAGCATTCGTGTTACCGTACTAAACAAAGTAAAAATACATGTGTTCAGCATTCGAGTTACCATACTAAACAAAGTAAAATACATGTGTTCAGCATCTGTGTTGCCATATTAAACAAAGTAAAATACACATGTGTTCAGCATTCGTGTTGCCATATTAAACAAAGTAAAAATACATGTGTTCAGCATTCGTGTTGCCATACTAAACAAAGTAAAAAATACATGCGTTCAGCATTCGTGTTACCATACTAAACAAAGTAAAAATACATATATTCAACATTCGTGTTACCATACTAAACAAAGTAAAAATACATATATTCAGCATTCGTGTTACCATACTAAACAAAGTAAAAATACACGTGTTCAGCATTCGTGTTGCCATATTAAACAAAGTAAAAATACATGTGTTCAGCATTCGTGTTACCATACTAAACAAAGTAAAATACATGTGTTCAACATTCGTGTTACCATACTAAACAAAGTAAAAATACATGTATTCAACATCCGTGTTACCATACTAAACAAAGTAAAAATACATGTGTTCAGCATTCGTGTTATCATACTAAAGAAAGTAAAAATACATGTGTTCAGCATTCGTGTTACCATACTAAACAAACTAAAATACATGTGTTCAGCATTCGTGTTACCATACTAAACAAAGTAAAAATACATGTGTTTAGCATTCGTGTTACCATACTAAACAAAGTAAAACTACATGTGTTCAACATTCGTGTTACCATACTAAACAAAGTAAAAATACATGTGTTTAGCATTCGTGTTACCAAACTAAACAAAGTAAAAGTACGTGTTCTACATTTGTGTTACCATACTAAACAAAGTAAAAATACATGTGTTCAACATTCGTGTTACCGTACTGAGCAAAGTAAAACTACATGTGTTCAACATTCGTGTTACCATACTAAACAAAGTAAAAATACATGTGTTCAGCATTCGTGTTACCGTACTAAGCAAAGTAAAAATACATATATTCAACATTCGTGTTACCATACTAAACAAAGTAAAACTACATATATTCAACATTCGTGTTACCATACTAAACAAAGTAAAACTACATGTGTTCAACATTCGTGTTACCATACTAAACAAAGTAAAAATACATGCGTTCAACATTCGTGTTACCATACTAAACAAAGTAAAAATACATGTGTTCAACATTCGTGTTACCATACTAAGCAAAGTAAAACTACATGTGTTCAACATTCGTGTTACCATACTAAACAAAGTTAAAATACATGTGTTCAGCATTCGTGTTACCATACTAAACAAAGTAAAAATACATGTGTTCAGCATTCGTGTTACCATACTAAACAAAGTAAAAATACATGTGTTCAGCATTAGTGTTGCCATATTAAACAAAGTAAAAATACATGTCTTCAGCATTCGTGTTAGCATACTAAAGAAAGTAAAAATACATGTGTTCAGCATCTGTGTTACCATACTAAACAAAGTAAAATACATGTGTTCAGCATTCGTGTTACCATACTAAACAAAGTAAAAAACACATGTGTTTAGCATTCGTGTTACCATACTAAACAAAGTAGAAATACATGTGTTCAGCATTCGTGTTACTATACTAAACAAAGTAAAACTACATGTGTTCAACATTCGTGTTACCATACTAAACAAAGTAAAAATACATGTGTTTAGCATTCGTGTTACCAAACTAAACAAAGTAAAAGTACGTGTTCTACATTCGTGTTACCATACTAAACAAAGTAAAAATACATGTGTTCAACATTCGTGTTACCGTACTGAGCAAAGTAAAACTACATGTGTTCAACATTCGTGTTACCATACTAAACAAAGTAAAAATACATGTGTTCAGCATTCGTGTTACCATACTAAACAAAGTAAAAAATACATGTGTTCAGCATTCGTGTTACCATACTAAACAAAGTAAAAATACATGTGTTCAGCATTCTGTGTTACCATACTAAACAAAGTAAAAATACATATATTCAACATCTGTGTTACCATACTAAACAAAGTAAAACTACATATATTCAACATTCGTGTTACCATACTAAACAAAGTAAAACTACATGTGTTCAACATTCGTGTTACCATACTAAACAAAGTAAAAATACATGTGTTCAGCATTCGTGTTACCATACTAAACAAAGTAAAAATACATGTGTTCAACATTCGTGTTACCATACTAAGCAAAGTAAAAATACATGCATTCAGCATTCGTTTTACCATACTAAACAAAGTAAAAATACATGTGTTCAGCATTCGTGTTACCATACTAAACAAAGTAAAAATACATGTGTTCAGCATTCGTGTTACCATACTAAACAAAGTAAAAATACATGTGTTCAGCATTCGTGTTACCATACTAAACAAAGTAAAAATACATGTATTCAACATTCGTGTTACCATACTAAACAAAGTAAAAATACATGTGTTCAACATTCGTGTTACCATACTAAACAAAGTAAAAATACATGCATTCAACATTCGTGTTACCATACTAAAGAAAGTAAAAATATATGTGTTCAGCATTCGTGTTACTATACTAAACAAAGTAAAAATATATGTGATCAGCATTCATGTTACCACACTAAACAAAGTAAAATACATATATTCGGCATCTGTGTTACCATACTAAACAAAGTAAAAATACATGTGTTCAGCATTCGTGTTACCATACTAAACAAAGTAAAAATACATGTGTTCAGCATTCGTGTTACCATACTAAACAAAGTAAAAATACATGTGTTCAGCATTCGTGTTACCATACTAAACAAAGTAAAAATATATGTATTCAACATTCGTGTTACCATACTAAACAAAGTAAAAATACATGCGTTCAGCATTCGTGTTACCATACTAAACAAAGTAAAAATACATGTATTCAACATTCGTGTTACCATACTAAACAAAGTAAAAATACATGCGTTGAGCATTCGTGTTACCATACTAAACAAAGTAAAAATACATGCGTTCAGCATTTGTGTTGCCATACTAAACAAAGTAAAAATACATGTGTTAAACATTGAGTCTAATAAAGCCGAATAATTTGTATTTGCGTTGCGCCAATGGCAGTGATCGAATCCCGAATCTTATTTGAATATCTCTCAAGGAATCACCACTATAAAACTTAAGTATCTCAGACTTGAAATTTGACAAAGAAATCGATGGTGTTTTAGAAATAAAACACAATATTAGGAAGTCCCTCAGGAACAAAGGGTGTATTTATACTAAATGTTTTAAATATTAAAAGTATTTGGATCCAGAAACTCCCAAGAAGATGGATTTGGATGTATCTTTTTGAGACAAGTTATCGTTTGTTAAATTCATAAATTTGAAAGTGAAATACAGCATTATCAAGTCTCCGTACAAGCTAGTACCAAGTTCTACGTGCTGGGAGTAAATCACGATATATATAAATAAAACCACATTCTCAGCATTGTTAATTAAGCAACTGTCAAATTTTTATACTTCTTCCATCACGTTTTTATGTTTATCTTTCAACTGAGATACAAACAAGTTAACCTGTCATTCGGTCGGGAAAATTGAATCATCACGAGTGTCAGCAGTAGGATTAGTAGACAGGAACACTTTGAAAGCAGGTAGAGGTATAATATTGTACCTAGCTTGCTGCACGATTCCTGAATACTTCTGTGTGTCACTTGAAGACTTCCATGTTTCTCCTGTTTGACCGTTAAGCTCGTGATGCGCTACGATTTCAATCTCCTGACCACTTCAAATCACTTTTCGTAGTTCCAACACGAAAAGAGTGTGGGAAATCTTTTCTTTAGTTCATAAATACCTACAAAACACTTTATTCAATTTAAGGAAAATCTGGCTGGTAAAAAAAAATGTCTCTCCCATAGGCTGTTAAGGGCATATTAAACTACTGGTGTTTTCGAATTATCTATATAAATATAATTGTTGTATGACCATTTATCTACTTATTTATATAAATATAACAGTACTGTTTGTTATATGTCCATGTAACAACTTATCCATATAAATATAATAGTACTGTTTGTTATATGTCCATGTAACAACTTATCTCTATATATATAATAGTACTGTTTGTTATATGTCCATGTAACAACTTATCTATATAAATATAATAGTACTGTTTGTTATATGTCCATGTAACAACTCATCTATATAAATATAACAGTAGTCTCTGTTGTATGTCCATGTAACTACTAATATAAATATAATAGTAGTCTCTGTTGTATGTCCATGTAACTACTTATTTAAATATAACAGTAGTCTCTGTTGTATGTCCATGTAACTACTTATATAAATATAACAGTAGTCTCTGTTGTATGTCCATGTAACTACTTATATAAATATAACAGTAGTCTCTGTTGTATGTCCATGTAACTACTTATATAAATATAACAGTAGTCTCTGTTGTATGTCCACCTAACTACTTATATAAATATAACAGTAGTCTCTGTTGTATGTTCATGTAACTACTTATATAAATATAACAGTAGTCTCTGTTGTATGTCCATGTAACTTATATAAATATAACAGTAGTCTCTGTTGTATGTCCATGTAACTACTTATATAAATATAACAGTAGTCTCTGTTGTATGTCCATGTAACTTATATAAATATAACAGTAGTCTCTGTTGTATGTCCATGTAACTACTTATATAAATATAACAGTAGTCTCTGTTGTATGTCCATGTAACTACTTATATAAATATAACAGTAGTCTCTGTTGTATGTCCATGTAACTACTTATATAAATATAACAGTAGTCTCTGTTGTATGTCCATGTAACTACTTATATAAATATAACAGTAGTCTCTGTTGTATGTCCATGTAACTTATATAAATATAACAGTAGTCTCTGTTGTATGTCCATGTAACTACTTATATAAATATAACAGTAGTCTCTGTTGTATGTCCATGTAACTACTTATATAAATATAACAGTAGTCTCTGTTGTATGTCCATGTAACTACTTATATAAATATAACAGTAGTCTCTGTTGTATGTCCATGTAACTACTTATATAAATATAACAGTAGTCTCTGTTGTATGTCCATGTAACTACTTATATAAATATAACAGTAGTCTCTGTTGTATGTCCACCTAACTACTTATATAAATATAACAGTAGTCTCTGTTGTATGTCCATGTAACTACTTATATAAATATAACAGTAGTCTCTGTTGTATGTCCATGTAACTTATATAAATATAACAGTAGTCTCTGTTGTATGTCCATGTAACTACTTATATAAATATAACAGTAGTCTCTGTTGTATGTCCATGTAACTACTTATATAAATATAACAGTAGTCTCTGTTGTATGTCCATGTAACTACTTATATAAATATAACAGTAGTCTCTGTTGTATGTCCATGTAACTTATATAAATATAACAGTAGTCTCTGTTGTATGTCCATGTAACTACTTATATAAATATAACAGTAGTCTCTGTTGTATGTCCATGTAACTACTTATATAAATATAACAGTAGTCTCTGTTGTATGTCCATGTAACTACTTATATAAATATAACAGTAGTCTCTGTTGTATGTCCATGTAACTACTTATATAAATATAACAGTAGTCTCTGTTGTATGTCCATGTAACTACTTATATAAATATAACAGTAGTCTCTGTTGTATGTCCACCTAACTACTTATATAAATATAACAGTAGTCTCTGTTGTATGTCCATGTAACTACTTATATAAATATAACAGTAGTCTCTGTTGTATGTCCATGTAACTTATATAAATATAACAGTAGTCTCTGTTGTATGTCCATGTAACTACTTATATAAATATAACAGTAGTCTCTGTTGTATGTCCATGTAACTACTTATATAAATATAACAGTAGTCTCTGTTGTATGTCCATGTAACTACTTATATAAATATAACAGTAGTCTCTGTTGTATGTCCATGTAACTTATATAAATATAACAGTAGTCTCTGTTGTATGTCCATGTAACTACTTATATAAATATAACAGTAGTCTCTGTTGTATGTCCATGTAACTACTTATATAAATATAACAGTAGTCTCTGTTGTATGTCCATGTAACTACTTATATAAATATAACAGTAGTCTCTGTTGTATGTCCATGTAACTACTTATATAAATATAACAGTAGTCTCTGTTGTATGTCCATGTAACTACTTATATAAATATAACAGTAGTCTCTGTTGTATGTCCACCTAACTACTTATATAAATATAACAGTAGTCTCTGTTGTATGTCCATGTAACTACTTATATAAATATAACAGTAGTCTCTGTTGTATGTCCATGTAACTTATATAAATATAACAGTAGTCTCTGTTGTATGTCCATGTAACTTATATAAATATAACAGTATTCTCTGTTGTATGTCCATGTAACTACTTATATAAATATAACAGTAGTCTCTGTTGTATGTCCATGTAACTACTTATATAAATATAACAGTAGTCTCTGTTGTATGTCCATGTAACTACTTATATAAATATAACAGTAGTCTCTGTTGTATGTCCATGCAACTACTTATATAAATATAACAGTAGTCTCTGTTGTATGTCCATGTAACTTATATAAATATAACAGTAGTCTCTGTTGTATGTCCATGTAACTACTTATATAAATGTAACAGTAGTCTCTGTTGTATGTCCATGTAACTACTTTCATGGCATGCATGGATCTTCACCAAGTTTGGTTTGAGGTTCATTGGGTCTGTGGAGATATTCATAAAAACTTTCTGTTTCAGATTTTGTGTTTTGCAGCTATTAAAAGCGTTTTTTACTATTTCAAATAAGGGAGCAACTTTTCATTTCTTGAAATAACCTTTCATTAATCGTGAACGTGCATAACTTTGTTCTAGGGGACGGGTACTCCAGCTAGCTACACAATAACCCAAGGTGTATTTACGTCAAAATTACTGGTATATTGTAAGTTTACGTATCGTCTGCTTCTGGCGAAAGTATCTTCCTCCTGGTGGGTGAGCGATAAGTTAAGTACAGCACAAAATTCTAGGGGCTGGTTCGCTCTGGTGGAAGAAATGGAGAGAGCTCATTGAGTAACTTTGCTCTAGTAAAAATAACCGAAGAAAAGTGGCTCACCTTGTGCACGTGTATTCTGATTTTGTTTTACAAAAATAGGAGCTAGATTAAAATATCTTCTTGTGTGAAGTTTGAAACGTCAAATATGTATTAGAATAAGGAAGATTATAAAGGCAGTGAAGAAGCCAGGTACCAATAGTGTGAGACATTACAATATGTTTGTATAAATATTCTTTAATGTTATTTGTTCTAGTGACTTAACATATAATATATAAAGGTCAAATATTTCATTGCATGTTGATTATTAACAATAAATATTTATAATTGTTGAAATTTATGAATGTTTATATTATGATGGAGAAGAGACGTGTATTTGCAATTTCAAATAATAGGTAGCGTTAAAAATTTATTTCACATGCAGCGTTCAGAAGAAGTATTTATAATATTGGAAAACGACTGTACATTTGCTTTAGTTCTGTCGAATAATATAAACCTTGTAAGTAAGTATGATAGCGAAATGACCACGTTCCGTGGGATATATATAGTATACAATTCCCATCTTGACCTTCCAATAGGTTTTAGTACTCCCACGAAAGAGCCATCAAGTAATCGTTTTATTAGGTAAAAACAGGCTTCATGGCCTGAGAGCATTTGGGACGACACCCAAACATGTCATTATTGGCCATTAAGGCTCGTTAGGGTTAACTGAAGTCAGCTGATTTCGTGAAAAGGGTTAATAGCTAAATAGCGATAGTTAACCCTAAAAGATAGCTCTCAAGTCTTCAAAACAAGGTTATTAGCGAGATGTTTCCACTTCAAGGGAATTTATCACCCCATGCTTCCTTAAAGAAAGATTTGAGTCAACAACAAAAATTCCAATTTGTCTTAATCAACACAATCAAAGGACTGAAAGGAGTTTTATTTTAAAGTAATCTGACTCGGTGTCATGTCGTATCCTAAAGTTATTTGAATGACATCATACAATATCTTAAGGTAATTGGACTGATGGCATGCCATGTATTAAAATCATTGGATTGACATTGTACCGTATCTTAAATTCATTGAATTGACGCTATGTCATATCTCAATATAACTGTAATGACAATATCATAGACTGTTTTTTAATTATTTATTAACATTCAGACTGAACACATTTCTACCAAAGATATTGGACTGCCATGATTATGATAAACACGTTTGGTAAGAGTGATTATTATGACTGTGATAAACACGTTTGGTAAGAGTGGTTATTATGACTGTGATAAACACGTTTGGTAAGAGTGATTGTTATGACTGTGATAAACACGTTTCGTAAGTTGAATTCAGAGACAGTTGATATAATCCTCAACTTTTAGTTTCTGATTTCCGCAGCTACAATATTTAAAGAAACAAGATGACTGCTGATAAAAACCTAGTTTAACGAATTAATTCTCGTTTGCTTGTTTATAAAGTGAGTGAAATTATTTTGTTTAAATATTGTGCTTGAATTGCAAGTGAAAATGTACAAATTAACTGAACTAACCAAGGAATAATAAAACACTTAGCAACCACATTGCTGCTTTAGCAACAAGGTCATTGAACCTAGTGTATTGACTTTGAAATTCTAAAAACAAATGGTGTGTTCTTACAGGAATGTCGTATTTAGGCAGATCTAGCAACGTTTCCATCAGAGCAATTGATTGTAAATGAAACCATCTAACAAAGAGACTTATTTTATTTTTTGGTGGATCGTTTTGTGATGAACGATCAGTGAAACCATCTTAAATATCAACTGATTTATCTGTTCTTATTGTAACACTGGAATATGTTGGTACAGGATTCTTTCTGCTTTGGATAAAAAATAACTGTACCAACGTTGTTGTGTCTGTAATATATATTGATGATTTCTTATCACTCCGGTCACATAGAATCGTTACTTGACCAGAGTGTATGGCTTATATCTGGTACAGGGAAGGAACCAACACATATTTCAATGAAATACACTTACCCAGCCTCTTTCTGGTGTTCCACAAAGTGACAGATTGTAATACGTCATTCTTTATTAGCGTTCATACAAAGAGATCGTTAACGTTTTGATAATTAATACAACAACAGCAAACAGACAACTGGTGTATTTCACGTGTGGACTGTCCGAAAATGATAAGGATCCAGTCTCAGTGCTCAGTTTCATGTCTGCCTTCACCTAAGACAGTGTCATTGGAATGACAGTGACATCTACTAAACCCATCCTAATGGTATTTGCCTCAATTCTTGAAGTGTGTGAGGTAGCCATTTGTTGGTAATGCAGTACCGGATTATGAAGTCTCCACTGCCAAAAGTCGTTTGCGCTGTGTGGGCCTAACAGACACAATAATTAGAATGGAAATGGAGAAGCGAAACGATTGGGTTGCAAATAACAGTTTGTGTTTTAAACACATGGAAAACGTAAAAGAAGTGTTACATTTATGTATATGTTATTATATAAGTTTACTTGCTCTGTTATCTATATGACAAATATACTTTGTGGTTGTTATACTGTTGGTAAGGGGTTAAAAATGTCACAGTAATAACACAAATGCAATATTAATGTGCAGTAAATAAAAGCGAAACAGAAAGGATTATTTTAATTAGAAAGAGAAAACAGACATGAAATGAAGATAATTACACATTACAAGTGGAGATATATAGGCAGTTTGTGTGTGTTTTCTCAGAGCAAAGCCACATCGTGTTATCCGCTGAGTGTTAATTGTTCTACTGTTAATATATATGCAAAAGTTAAAATTTACAAATACTTCTCCTTATAGGTCATAAAAAATAGTTTATAAAAACGAAGAAAACTACAATGTCCAATAGGTGGTGTATATATCGTGTTTGATAGGCATAAAAAATATTATAAAAAATTGGTTACTAACGTATAATCTTCTCTTGTTATAAGTTTCATAATAAATAATAGCAAGAGTTATATATTATTTACAGAAAATAACAGCAACAGTTGTGTTTTATATACACATAAATAACAGCAACAGTTGTGTTTTATTTACAGATAAATAAGAGCAACAGTTGTGTTTTATTAATACATAAATAACAGCAACAGTTGTGTTTTATTTACACATAAACAATAGCAACAGTTGTGTTTTATTTACACATAAATAACAGCAACAGTTGTGTTTTATTTACACATAAATAAGAGCAACAGTTGTGTTTTATTTACACAAAAATAAGAGCAACAGTTGTCTTTTATTTACAGATAAATAACAGCAACAGTTGTGTTTTATTAACTCATAAATAACAGCAACAGTTGTGTTTTATTTACAGATAAATAACAGCAACAGTTGTGTTTCATTTACAGATAAATAAGAGCAACAGTTGTGTTTTATTAACACATAAATAACAGCAACAGTTGTGTTTTATTTACAAATAAATAACAGCAACAGTTGTATTTTATTTACAGATAAATAAGAGCAACAGTTGTGTTTTATATACACATAAATAACAGCAACAGTTGTGTTTTATTTACAGATAAATAAGAGCAACAGTTGTGTTTTATTAACACATAAATAACAGCAACAGTTGTGTTTTATTTACACATAAACAATAGCAACAGTTGTGTTTTATTTACACATAAATGACAGCAACAGTTGTGTTTTATTTACACATAAATAAGAGCAACAGTTGTCTTTTATTTACAGATAAATAACAGCAACAGTTGTCTTTTATTTACAGATAAATAACAGCAACAGTTGTGTTTTATTAACACATAAATAACAGCAACAGTTGTGTTTTATTTACAGATAAATAAGAGCAACAGTTGTGTTTTATTAACACATAAATAACAGCAACAGTTGTGTTTTATTTACAGATAAATAACAGCAACAGTTGTGTTTTATTAACACATAAATAACAGCAACAGTTGTTTTTTATTTACACACAATAATAGCAACAGTTGTGTTTTATTTACACATAAATGACAGCAACAGTTGTGTTTTATTTACACATAAATAACAGCAACAGTTGTGTTTTATTTACACATAAATAACAGCAACAGTTATGTTTTATTTACACATAAATAAGAGCAACAGTTGTGTTTTATTAACACATAAATAACAGCAACAGTTGTGTTTTATTTACAGATAAATAACACCAACAGTTGTGTTTTATTAACACATAAATAACAGCAACAGTTGTGTTTTATTAACACATAAATAACAGCAACAGTTGTGTTTTATTTACACATAAATAAGAGCAACAGTTGTGTTTTATTAACACATAAACAATAGCAACAGTTGTCTTTTATTTACACATAAATGACAGCAACAGTTGTGTTTTATTTACACATAAATAACAGCAACAGTTGTGTTTTATTTACACATAAATAACAGCAACAGTTATGTTTTATTTACACATAAATAACAGCAACAGTTGTGTTTTATTTACAGATAAATAACAGCAACAGTTGTGTTTTATTAACACATAAATAACAGCAACAGTTGTATTTTATTTACACATAAATAACAGCAACAGTTGTGTTTTATTTACAAATAAATAACAGCAACAGTTGTATTTTATTTACAGATAAATAAGAGCAACAGTTGTGTTTTATTTATACATAAATAACAGCAACAGTTGTGTTTTATTTACAGATAAATAAGAGCAACAGTTGTGTTTTATATACACATAAATAACAGCAACAGTTGTGTTTTATTTACAGATAAATAAGAGCAACAGTTGTGTTTTATTAACACATAAATAACAGCAACAGTTGTGTTTTATTTACACATAAACAATAGCAACAGTTGTGTTTTATTTACACATAAATAACAGCAACAGTTGTGTTTTATTTACACATAAATAAGAGCAACAGTTGTCTTTTATTTACAGATAAATAACAGCAACAGTTGTCTTTTATTTACAGATAAATAACAGCAACAGTTGTGTTTTATTAACTCATAAATAAGAGCAACAGTTGTGTTTTATTTACAGATAAATAAGAGCAACAGTTGTGTTTTATTTACAGATAAATAACAGCAACAGTTGTGTTTTATATACACATAAATAACAGCAACAGTTGTGTTTTATTTACAGATAAATAAGAGCAACAGTTGTGTTTTATTAACACATAAATAAGAGCAACAGTTGTGTTTTATTTACACATAAATAAGAGCAACAGTTGTGTTTTATTTACACATAAAGAACAGCAACAGTTGTGTTTTATTAACACATAAATAACAGCAACAGTTGTGTTTTATTTACAGATAAATAACAACAACAGTTGTGTTTTATTTACAGATAAATAACAGCAACAGTTGTGTTTTATTAACACATAAATAACAGCAACAGTTGTGTTTTATTAACACATAAATAACAGCAACAGTTGTGTTTTATTTACACATAAACAATAGCAACAGTTGTGTTTTATTTACAGATAAATAACAGCAACAGTTGTGTTTTATTTACAGATAAATAACAGCAACAGTTGTGTTTTATTAACACATAAATAACAGCAACAGTTGTGTTTTATTTACACATAAATAACAGCAACAGTTGTGTTTTATTTACAAATAAATAACAGCAACAGTTGTATTTTATTTACAGATAAATAAGAGCAACAGTTGTGTTTTATTTACACATAAATAACAGCAACAGTTGTGTTTTATTTACAGATAAATAAGAGCAACAGTTGTGTTTTATATACACATAAATAACAGCAACAGTTGTGTTTTATTTACACATAAATACCAGCAACAGTTGTGTTTTATTTACAGATAAATAACAGCAACAGTTGTGTTTTATTTACACATAAATAACAGCAACAGTTGTGTTTTATTTACACATAAATAACAGCAACAGTTGTGTTTTATTAACACATAAATAACAGCAACAGTTGTGTTTTATTTACAGATAAATAACAGCAACAGTTGTTTTTTATTTACACATAATAATAGCAACAGTTGTGTTTTATTTACACATAAATAACAGCAACAGTTGTGTTTTATTTACACATAAATACCAGCAACAGTTGTGTTTTATTTACAGATAAATAACAGCAACAGTTGTGTTTTATTAACACATAAATAACAGCAACAGTTGTGTTTTATTTACAAATAAATAACAGCAACAGTTGTATTTTATTTACAGATAAATAAGAGCAACAGTTGTGTTTTATATACACATAAATAACAGCAACAGTTGTGTTTTATTTACAGATAAATAAGAGCAACAGTTGTGTTTTATTAACACATAAATAACAGCAACAGTTGTGTTTTATTTACACATAAACAATAGCAACAGTTGTGTTTTATTTACACATAAATGACAGCAACAGTTATGTTTTATTAACACATAAATAACAGCAACAGTTGTGTTTTATTAACACATAAATAACAGCAACAGTTGTGTTTTATTTACACATAAATAAGAGCAACAGTTGTGTTTTATTAACACATAAACAATAGCAACAGTTGTCTTTTATTTACACATAAATGACAGCAACAGTTGTGTTTTATTTACACATAAATAACAGCAACAGTTGTGTTTTATTTACAGATAAATAACAGCAACAGTTGTGTTTTATTAACACATAAATAACAGCAACAGTTGTGTTTTATTAACACATAAATAACAGCAACAGTTGTGTTTTATTTACACATAAATAACAGCAACAGTTGTGTTTTATTTACAGATAAATAAGAGCAACAGTTGTGTTTTATTAACACATAAATAACAGCAACAGTTGTGTTTTATTTACACATAAACAATAGCAACAGTTGTGTTTTATTAACACATAAATAACAGCAACAGTTGTGTTTTATTTACACATAAATAAGAGCAACAGTTGTCTTTTATTTACAGATAAATAACAGCAACAGTTGTGTTTTATTAACACATAAATAACAGCAACAGTTGTGTTTTATTTACAGATAAATAAGAGCAACAGTTGTGTTTTATTAACACATAAATAACAGCAACAGTTGTGTTTTATTAACACATAAATAACAGCAACAGTTGTTTTTTATTTACACATAATAATAGCAACAGTTGTGTTTTATTTACACATAAATAACAGCAACAGTTGTGTTTTATTTACAGATAAATAAGAGCAACAGTTGTGTTGTTTTATTTAACACATAAATAACAGCAACAGTTGTTTTTTATTTACACATAATAATAGCAACAGTTGTGTTTTATTTACACATAAATAACAGCAACAGTTGTGTTTTATTTACACATAAATACCAGCAACAGTTGTGTTTTATTTACAGATAAATAACAGCAACAGTTGTGTTTTATTTACACATAAATAACAGCAACAGTTGTGTTTTATTTACACATAAATAAGAGCAACAGTTGTGTTTTATTAACACATAAATAACAGCAACAGTTGTGTTTTATTTACAGATAAATAACAGCAACAGTTGTTTTTTATTTACACATAATAATAGCAACAGTTGTGTTTTATTTACACATAAATAAGAGCAACAGTTGTGTTTTATTTACACATAAATACCAGCAACAGTTGTGTTTTATTTACAGATAAATAACAGCAACAGTTGTGTTTTATTTACACATAAATAACAGCAACAGTTGTGTTTTATTTACACATAAATAAGAGCAACAGTTGTGTTTTATTAACACATAAATAACAGCAACAGTTGTGTTTTATTTACAGATAAATAACAGCAACAGTTGTGTTTTATTTACAGATAAATAACAGCAACAGTTGTGTTTTATTAACACATAAATAACAGCAACAGTTGTGTTTTATTTACAAATAAATAACAGCAACAGTTGTATTTTATTTACAGATAAATAAGAGCAACAGTTGTGTTTTATATACACATAAATAACAGCAACAGTTGTGTTTTATTTACACATAAACAATAGCAACAGTTGTGTTTTATTTACACATAAATGACAGCAACAGTTATGTTTTATTTACACATAAATAAGAGCAACAGTTGTGTTTTATTTACACATAAATAAGAGCAACAGTTGTGTTTTATTTACACATAAACAATAGCAACAGTTGTGTTTTATTAACACATAAATAACAGCAACAGTTGTTTTTTATTTACACATAATAATAGCAACAGTTGTGTTTTATTTACACATAAATAACAGCAACAGTTGTGTTTTATTTACACATAAATAAGAGCAACAGTTGTGTTTTATTTACACAAAAATAAGAGCAACAGTTGTCTTTTATTTACAGATAAATAACAGCAACAGTTGTGTTTTATTAACTCATAAATAACAGCAACAGTTGTGTTTTATTTACAGATAAATAACAGCAACAGTTGTGTTTTATTTACAGATAAATAAGAGCAACAGTTGTGTTTTATTAACACATAAATAACAGCAACAGTTGTGTTTTATTTACAAATAAATAACAGCAACAGTTGTATTTTATTTACAGATAAATAAGAGCAACAGTTGTGTTTTATATACACATAAATAACAGCAACAGTTGTGTTTTATTTACAGATAAATAAGAGCAACAGTTGTGTTTTATTAACACATAAATAACAGCAACAGTTGTGTTTTATTTACACATAAACAATAGCAACAGTTGTGTTTTATTTACACATAAATAACAGCAACAGTTGTGTTTTATTTACCCATAAATAAGAGCAACAGTTGTGTTTTATTAACACATAAATAACAGCAACAGTTGTGTTTTATTTACAGATAAATAACAGCAACAGTTGTGTTTTATTTACAGATAAATAACAGCAACAGTTGTGTTTTATTAACACATAAATAACAGCAACAGTTGTGTTTTATTTACAAATAAATAACAGCAACAGTTGTATTTTATTTACAGATAAATAAGAGCAACAGTTGTGTTTTATATACACATAAATAACAGCAACAGTTGTGTTTTATTTACACATAAACAATAGCAACAGTTGTGTTTTATTTACACATAAATGACAGCAACAGTTATGTTTTATTTACACATAAATAAGAGCAACAGTTGTGTTTTATTTACACATAAATAAGAGCAACAGTTGTGTTTTATTTACACATAAATAACAGCAACAGTTGTGTTTTATTAACACATAAATAACAGCAACAGTTGTGTTTTATTTACACATAAATAACAGCAACAGGTGTGTTTTATTAACAGAAAATAATAGTAACGTTTATGTAATATTTACTGATAAATAATAGCATGTGGTGGGCATAGCGCAGATAGTCTGTTTTGTAACTATGTGCTGAGCAATGTATGTAAAAAATCATAATGAGATGGGATATCAAAGAAAACAAAATACAGCCTTTTTTCATCGAGCATTTTGTTATTAGAACGAAACTGGCCAGTTTCTCTGAGTTTGAACTCGAATAAACTGCTGTTTCGGGCTTTAGATCATTTATCGATTTGGTAAGGTCAAATTCAAACACTCATCAGTCTTCACTCCTGAACTGTAAATCGGGTCCTGGTAGATTGTTTTATTTTTTGCAAATATGTATATTTTCCTTGTCTACTTGGTTAGGTTTAGGTTGTTTTGAATTTTGCACAAAGCTACACGAGGTCTATCTGCGCTAAATATCCCTAATGTAGTAGTGAACATTAGAGGGAAAACAGCTAGTCATCACCACTTACCACCAGACTCTTTTACCAACGTATAGTGGGATTGACCGTGACATTATCTCGCTTTCACAGATGAAAATTGGAACAAGTTCGGTGATTCCAACCCACGACCCTCAGATTGCTAGTTGATTGGTCCTAACCACTAAGCCCTGCCGGCCTAAAGTTTTGTATTAACTTCAAATGAAATTGTACTGCGTAAGTCTCATGTAAGTAAAATGATTATCATATACTTACAATAGTTGAAAACATTACCTAAATATTTCTTACTAAAGAAATTTTATAAAGTAGTTATTGAAGGGTGAAATTAAAAATGATGTCAACTGAAGGTTTGTTACTTCAGTTACTGTATGGAAACATAGAGTGATCTTAATGTGTCAAAAGGTAAATAGCTACAGGATCACGATATACAGTCGGCAATACAATAAAAGAAGTATATTCCTAACCATGTGCCTTGTAATAGTACCCCGATGGTACTGCGGTAAATCTACGGAGTTACAACGCTAAAATCAGGATTTTCATTCTCTTCGGTGGACGCAGTAGATAGCCCGATGCGGCATTACTGTAAGAAAACACACATATACGCCTTTGAGTACAAATTCCAAACATTGGGTATCCTGCCATCTAGTGCCCGTAAACGACATCAGTATATATTTTGTTCAGAGCTCGAAGAAATTGGGTGTTTATCAAGTTCAGCTTCATAGTTTTTTTTAAACAAAATCCTAATAGTCATATTTATCATTAATATATATGTTACTCAGGTATTTTACGCTTTATATTATCTTAATTAGTGCGGAACTGTTATTTTTTTACTTTATTCAGAAAACAGCTATATAGAAACTTATTTAAATGGTGATATAGAACATTTTATTTTGTTAACCGCTCTGAAAATGATTAATTTTTATCTTATTTAAAATAAAAATACGGTATATGTTATTGCACTAAACGTTTAAAAAATGTGTTATTTTTTAATTTTATTTGAATGGTAATGTAGTACATCTTATTTCCATCGCAGACTTGGTCTGTTTCGCTTCGTATGCATTTACCAGCCGTTGTTCCAGCCCTATGAAACCAGCAGCACCGTCAAGCATGCTCTCCTTCCAGTCTTCTTCAGCTCGATTCTTTCCTTTCTCGCGGCCTTCTCTCCAAGTATAATATTAATTACTTCCTTTCCTTTTTCCTTTTTGAATTTCGACAAAGCTACTCGAGGGCTATCTGCGCTAGCCGTCCCTAATATAGCAGTGTAAGACTAGAGGGAAGGCAGCTAGTCATCACCACCCACCGCCAACACTTGGGCTACTCTTTTACCAACGAATAGTGGGATTTACCGTCACATTATAACGCCCCCACGGCTGAAAGGGCGAGCATGTTTAGTGCGACCGCGATTTGAACCCGCGACCTTCGGATTACGAGTCGAACGCCTTAACACACTTGGCCATGCCGGGCCTAATATTAATTATAATGCACTTTTAAACTTCCCTAAGGTTATAATGGACTTACCTTTCCCTCATGTATTCTCAACACTGGCCTATACATCGAATCAAATCTTACTTCCGCAAGATTTTTCTATTAGTTTAGTTTTATCTTTTCTATGTCAGTTAACCCTAAAGTTACATAAGTACAATCTGAAGGCTTCACAAACGTATAATAATTTTCAACACTCATAATATTTTAATATTATTCCACCACAAAAAAATTAACGCTCCTTCATCTGCTCAGCAGGTTTACGACACTAAAAATTGGGTTTCGATATCCGGGATGGGCAGAACACGGATAGCCCATTGTATAGCTTTGTTTTTAACAACAATCCAATAAAACCTTGGGGTACAGGGGAAAGCTTGCGATGCAAAATCCTGGTTTTGATTCCTGATGATTGGTAAAGCAGAAATAGTCTATTGTGTATCTTTGTACCAAGAAAAACAATAAAATGAGTTGCTCCGTTTGCAAACCTTTGTGGCTCACAATGGTTTCGTCTGCATTATGCCATTTCCATTTAAGATTGTTAAATAGTATTTATATATAAAACGCAGATGAATAGTTATGTTTTCTTACCTTACAAAGATCATTTGAAAGAAATTAAAAGGCAAAGATTGCAAAGAAACCCAAAACTATTTGAAAAAAAAAAATAGTTTGAATGAAACTATAGAATTTTTTTCAAACTTTTGTTTCCGGTTTTCAGATTCGCCAATCTCCCACAAAAAGAAACAAAGTATCCACAACAATGGTTTCGGAAGCGTTACACAGAGACTTACAATAAACACGAAGAGTAAAGGTAGGAAAATTACACAAGCCAAAAAATAAAACAAAATCTTATCCATATGTAGTGTATATTTAATACCAAACTAACTCTTTCTTATTTTCATAGCAACTCCATATTGACTGCTGGGGTAGGAGGAAGGCTTTCTAATCATGTTTATGAAAAGGACTAGACAAAGAATAATATAATACAACACTTTTAAATCAGACCACTGTCCAAGTGTGGTGCTCCACAATCCCTAGATTACCTTTATCGTCGATCATTCCAAATATGAATAGTAAACTTTTACCAGCCTGTACAAGTTTCTTTATCAACCCTTTGAACTATTAAGATCGCAACTAAAGAGGTTTGACACAGAAGAAGAACCACGTTTAGATAAATTCTGTAAATAGGTATTGCAGTAAGGATTATTTACTAAGTGTATAAAGGATTAGTAAATATTTAATATCTTCCTACATCCAATTTACACAGATGTTATAATTTGTTGATGAACTGCATTCATATGTCATAAACAAACCTCTTATTCAATGGTTACATCAAGAGTCTGAGATAAAAATCTATAAATAAGACGAAGACCATGATGCTTATCTAGCTGCTCACAATGGTCCAGGTGAGAAAATTCTATCATTAAATGTAAAAGTATATTGCACAACTGAAACTCGTAGCTAGGAGTTTGAAAATTCAGTTGCACAGCAATGTAATCCTTGCCTTCAAGACATTGGATGGTACAATAAATTACCATGTATGGTGTATATTGGACGATTTTCATTTGATTATTACACATTTAGGGCAGATTTTTGATCATAAGATAAATGTGATCGAGGGGGCTTGTCCAATTTTGCTTTCTGAGCTATCAAGTAGAGTGATACTGAAAGAAATAGCTACTTAATATTGGATTTATTCAAACGTTAGGATGGTGTTTGAAAAATCAATGACTGAAAGAACATTGCGGCCATAGCTTTATGAGCCACTAACTGCATTTTTTGATACGAGAGAATTACTATTTGATCTAATGGTGAAAGAGTATGCTACCTAAGATATTCCCCTCTGTGCTCAGAAAGTATGTCAGATTCTATATATGATGAGAGAGTTGCACAAGTATTAATCGTGTCTGATGAAAATGTTTGTTGAAATGTCTTAGCTCAGCTAAATTCTGCAAAAGATTATATATCTTATGACGTCTGAAATGAAAAACTGTGTTACGTTTGATGGATTATAGGTGGCAGCAAATTATGGGATCATTGCCACAGAGAAGGTTATGAAAGTAATTTCGGCAGGAGTTAGAAACAGTATGTTATAAGCTACATGTTCCATGTATTAATCTAGCAGTTTGCTAGTATGTTATAAGCTACATGTTCCATGTATTAATCTAGCAGTTTGCTAGTATGAGTATGATATTATGTTTTGGAAAATTCGTGCAGTAATTAAAAGGCGAGAATGTTATAAGTATGAATAACAGGTTCCATCAAAACACTTTTTGCGTTTAAATAAAATTAAGCCCAAAGGCATCTTACATCTTACACATCTTACATCTTACACCTTACACACCTTACATCTTACACCTTGCATCTAACATCTTACACCTTACACACCTTACATCTTACACCTTGCATCTTACACATCTTACATCTTGCACCTTACATCTTACATCTTGCATCTTACATCTTACACATCTTACACCTTGCATCTTACACATCTTACATCTTACATTTTACACCTTATACATCTTACACATCCATTTGGTTTAAACCTTTCATTACACGGGGTGAAGAGAAATCAAAGTTTCTAATCATTCCAGGTTGTCTTTCAGGATCCAGATTTTCTTTAAGGCTGAAAAAGTCTTAAACCTAAAATACTGCCACAAATTGGATTGGATTGAGTCAGTTCAGTTAGTCAGTAAGTAGTTAACGAGAAGTCATTCAGTTTTAAATGAGTGATTCAGTTTTTAGAATTGAATGTTATCGCATCAGTTTAACTGATTAATTTAGTTGTACAATTTTTAACCCGAGTTACTTGTAAACTCGAAATAGGCATCATTAACCTTGGAATTTCTGTTGCAGTGTTGTTTGTGAACTTTAACCTGCAACTCGTGTCCAAAGGATCATATTCATAGCCTGTTGAAACATTGTATAAGAAATTAATTCCCGTTTTATCGTAACGTAGACCGGACTTAGTATTATTTTTTTACCAAATAATCCAAAAGAACTCATTTGGTGACAAAACACATTACAATTAGTGTCATAAGTGGTAGTATTTTGGAGAAAATAAAACTTTGTCTTTGACTAAAGTTCAACTTCGAAGAAGCGAAACTGGAAATGATAAAACTGTCAAAGAAGACCAAGAAAAAATACAAAAATTTGAAAAGGAAACCAATAAGTAAGAGATAGAAAAATTAAAAGATCAAGAGATAATAGGTTAAATTTTAAGAGAGGAGTTAAAAGAAACAGACATAATATTTAAAGAATAAATAAGAACAAAAATAACTCTTATTGAAGAAAAATCCATGAAGCTATAAGAGACGTGTAGAGGAGACTATTACAGTACATTTAAAGAGGTACCGAAAGACTGTAATGAAAAACTGAAGTAGAAAGACACATCAACAAGGTACAATAAACAATTGTTCAATAAACAATTTGAATATTATGTGTATTGATTTAATGAGAGTGGTTTGCTTTAAAGTTTAAAGTTTTTCTTGTATTTCGTTTTGTGGATTATATTTTAGAGGGTTTCGTTTAATGTTTTAGTGTTTCGTTCTTCAAGACTAATGTAAAAGATAGCCCGGCATGGCCAGATGGTTAAACACTCGATTCATAATCTGAGGGTCGCGGATTCGAATCCCTGTGATACCAAACATTCTCGCCTTTTTCAGGCGTGGGGGAGTTATAATTGTGATGGTAAAATAGTAGTCTAAGAGTTGGTGGTGGGTGGTGATGACTAGCTGCTTTCCCTCTAGTCTTACACTGCTAAATCAGGGACGGCCAGTGCAGATATCCCTCGTGTAGCTTTGCGCGAAATTCAAAGACAAACCAATGTAAAAAATATATTAATTCGATTATTTCTTATAATTTTAGTCCCATTTCATTTGTAATTGAGCAAAATATTATTTTGATGTGTTTTCATCTAAAGATGACAAAGGAGCCTGGCGTTGACCATTTTTAAAATATATTTTAAATAGTTTATTTAAACATAGGGTGTTAATTTATACTTTTCTAAAGGGAGCAAATAATTTTTGGTAAAGTTATTTTTAATATGTAATTGTCAATGTTAAAGATTTTGTTTTCGTACTATGCATTATTTAAAAGTTCTTTATTCTTGTATCAAGTAGTACTACATTGTTAAAGGTTTTATTTTCGTCATTATTATTTATTTATATATCTTTTGTATTTTTCATTAATAAAGATTTTACTTATATTTATTTATATAATTTTATTTCCTATGTGTATTGTATTTCCTTTCGTATATTAATAAGGGTTTTATTTTACTTCATTTCTATAATGTTATATCTTAAATCATACTTAAATGGATTATTCTATACAGTTTTATTGTATGCTTTGAAAGTGTTTCATTTTCATCGAACCAGTGCTTATTATTTCATCATAAAATGTGTTACTATTAAATTATAGTTTGTTTGTTTGTTTTGAATTTCGCGCAAAGCTACTCAAGGGCTACCTGCGCTAGCTGTTCTTAATTAAGCAGTGTAAGACTAGAGGGAAGGCAGCTAGACATCACCACCCATCACCAACTCTTGGGCTACTCTTTTCCCAACGAATAGTGGGATTGGACGTCAGTTATAACGCCCCCACGGCTGAAAGGGCGAGCATGTTTGGTGCAACGGGGATTCGAACCCGCAATCCTCATATTACGAGTCGAACTCCTTAACCCAAGTGGCCATGCTTGGCCTAAATTATAGTTACAGAGTTTGATGTTCAAGTTACGGTTATTTTGATTTTTTTTAACTCCTTGGGGAAGTTATTTTGTTATTTATGTTTAGTACTTGTTATTCAAAACATCTTTTATTTACGTGTATATATATATATATATATTATTTCATTTCTGAACATTATTTAATTTTATCATTTCATTTATGAACTAAAAGGTTTTCTGTTTAGTAGTCAGATATTACTAATAAAGGTTAGAACTAATTGAAATCAGTGTTACAAAGTGACAGTGGTGAAACGAATGATAGATTGTTTCGTGTTTATTTCTCAGGATTATAGTTATTTATTTATGAATGGTATTGTTTACACTGTATGGAAACACGTACATAGATGGGAGAAATTATATGCGCTTCGTGGTCATATCCTAAGTCCAAAACTAACTGTTTTAAAAGTAAAATTTAATCGTCTGCTTGAGAACAAGCCAGAAACATAGCGGGAAGAATACGTGTAGTATACAGGTATATTATGCTTATCTTGCTATTTTAATGCAGAATATTTCAAAATATGTGGTTTATACTTAGTTTACGCATTTTTCACTCATGTTGGCTTCATTTTAGATACCCTAGTTCAATGGTTCCCAACCTTTTTTATGCCCTGCACCCCTAAAAAAATTTAACATGTTCTCGCACCTCTCACAGCAATTATTTATTTAAAAATAAAGATGAAGGTGGCCAAAACAAATGTTATCTCTCACCCCCTGGAACGCTATCACGCACCCCCAGGGATGCGAGCACCCCTGGTTGGGAACCACTGCCCTAGTTCCTTTATGATCTTCTAATATATGTTCTATCTGCAGGTAGTATTACTGTAATGTTGCACGTCGTCTAAAAAGGTCAACCGCCGTTGTATTTTCCAGTGGAAGAGCAAGTAGTATCTAGAGGTTACGGTCTCTTCTCCTCCAAAATGAAAATGAATCAGTCACATGGTTAGTGCTAGTCATATAAGTCAGACATTTCACTTAAATTAGAACACTAGACTTGTTAACTGACGAAGATGTCTTCCTTTCAACAAACTCATGTGAGATCCTGTATATACTATTTTAATTTAATATTGATTACTTAAAGGGAAACGTCTGACTGTGACTGTCCGCTGAGTTAAGTTTTGTGTAGTTTACCCCACTAATCCTTCCGGTATAAAGCGGAAGATAGTTACCATATTTTGTAAATATTTAATGTATTTTAATACACTTGATTTGTAACATTAAATTAAAATTGGGACAGTCTGCTATAATTAGCTGAAAATATAATTTTTTTTTAATTTACTGTAATTATTAATTATGATATTAAAATGCTTCAGGAATACTAGGTCAACACATGATCTTTGGTAGAATCTTAAATTAATCAGAATCTATCAAATTGAAAAAAGACCACTGTTAAGACTGCATGGCCCACTGCGTAGCTTGTGGGATATAATTATTATAATAAACGTTTTATTACGTTGAGAGGGCGCTGTTATTTGGACAAAAAAAAATATGGCAGCAACGGTGTCTTCTTGCATTAGTCTTGCGAGACGGTTTTATAGTCTTGCTCCTAGGTTTTCTAAAATATTTTGTATGGTTCTTCAAGAAGGTAATTATTCATTTGTATTAATACTATTAAAGACTTAAAGTTAAGAAGCTGAATTATTTATTAATTAATGTTTCTTTGATACTGCCACGTGCTCATACAACTTATGAATATTATTTTAGTCATTCTTTACATAACCTAATTATTTAAAATGTTACAGTTTACGGCCTGCTGGTGGCAGTGCTAGTATTATATCACTATGGTTCGTAATGTTTGTAAGCATTAATAATTAACAGTATTATATAATTAAGTTCATATGACTTCAAATTTATCGTTACTGATTGAAGACAATGAGACTGCAACAGCGCGTGTATGCAGTTGATAGTAGTGATAATACTAATATTGGTATATTATTGCATAAGCCGGTATATCATGTGATTTACTCTAAACTCTTGGTTACGTAGATTGTTACCATATGTGTGGATAGCTAAACTTAAAATACAGGCCTTGAATATTTATTTTTTGGGCCAGTTAGTTTTCAAGTATTTTAAAAAATGGTCAGATATCTAGTAAAAAACACTATACATATATACTTCTCTGTTAGTAGATATAACTAGTCAGTAACTATCTGTGGTAATAATTACAGACGAAATGAAAAAACAAACAAACACCATACTTGAATGCTATGTTTTTTTAAATGAAACTTTGGGATACGATTGAAAGATGTGTCACTATGTACAAAAAAACTACCAGAAAGTGCCTGTTGATAAATTATTATAGTATTTTTTTCATAACTGTTGTGTTCTCATAGCCATCTGTTTTAAATTCATTTTGACTTGTTTAGAACTGACTTGAATATTAATAATGGATGGATAACAAGTGGTCCTCTACAATAGATGTCAGCATGTTTTATAACAGTGGTTTGAGAAAACATGGGATCTATTGGTCAATCTTGGCTGTTCCATCCTCTAAACTAAACTGAAAACTATAAATAAATGAATAAATTAGAAAAAACTACTTAATATGAGCCCTTGCTATTCATATACTTAATAAGCTTTATTTTACATTTTCTGTTTCTTCAACATCTGAAGACAACCCATTCCAAAGGCCAACCACACTGAAAAATAAAAGTCTTAGCTGAAGATGACTGTTACCCTATCAAAATTTATTTACATATTTGTGTCCCCTAGTCCTACTGTTCTCACTAGAAACTATTATATTATTAACTGTTAGGCCTATAATATCATGTATCCCCTCTCAACACAGTTTTGTTTAAAAATAAAATGGAGACCATGTTGACTAGTTTTGTCATCAAGTGTCATTTCATTGAATATGTCATTCCTTGTTTTAAATAAATTTTTTTTTCAAAACATTTGAGAATACATGAGTTTGATGAGTCTTTGAAAAAATAAAGAAATATTAAGAGCTTTCTAGATGGAAAAAATATTTGGAAAATTATTCAAATATATAAACAAATATTTTTGACTGCCAGAAGTGTATGACCGTTACTAGATAAATTCTTCAAAGGGAACATCGGTAGTCGTGTCTACTTGCAAAGAAAGTATTTGGCTGTTTGTAAGAATTTTAGAATGATCTAGCAAACTATGATTATAATATGGAAAATGTAGCCGAGAGTTCTGTTAAAGTGCAGGTTGAGAAAACTAATGTCTTAGCAGTGGTTATAAGTGAGAGACATTGTCCAGCATGATAAGGCTACATTTATTACTTGTTTGAACTTGTGTTTCCATCAATGAACTGAAACAATCATCACTGTAGAAAACAAAACAAAAAAACGCCCTTCAAAGTCACTGTCTTGGGTAAAGAAAAACTTGAAATTTATTTTAAAATATTCAGAAGGAACATACAATAAATTATCCACTAAAATGTATTATTAAGGATAAAATAATTAAATCTTAGTATACTTGGATACAAGTTCATTTTTTGTTTGTTTGACATAATCTTGAGTTATTCAAAGTTCTGTTCTGTTCATTATAAATCTTTCTTGCCTTAAAAATTGGTTAAAATGTCATGATTTGATCAATAATAACTTCTGAATATTCTGTGTACTTAAATTGAAACTACAAATTAATCTGGCCATCAGTATAGCTAATTAGATATGCTTTTTTGTTACATTTCTAATTTTTAAAATTTAAAATGCATTGTTTTATCAGTTGGGTATCCTTGGTGTTAACAGTATTTTCTGCTGTAAATCCAGTAATATCTTTTGAGGTTCGTCCACCGTAGTAACTGCAATCTTAAATACAAGTTCTATACTAACAATGTAAAAATGTATAATGAATGTTCAGTACTCAACAAGGAAATGAAATGTAATTATATTTGATATACAAACTAGAATAGAATGCATGTGGTTACACTTTGAACATTTTTGGAAGAAAAGTGATAAAATTTGTAGGATCAAAAACATTCACTCTTCTTGATTTACATTAATGACATAGATGAAGGAATGGTTAATAGATTACATTTACAGATGATATTAAGGTCTTGTGTGTTTCTGGTTGTGAAGAGGATGCTTCTGATTTACAAAAGGATTTAGATCATTTAGTTAGTTGGGGAAATAAATGGCAGATGGGTTTAATTATGATAAATATAAGGTAATGCATGTGGGTTATCATAATTTGAATAACAAGTATAGTATAACTTGGATTGGAATAACCTTAACAGTTGTCAAGAAATAGAGATTTTCGTGTAATGGTTTATCAGTCCTTTAAGCTATCCAAGCAGTGTGCTGTTGCTAGTGGTAGGGCAAATAGGATTTTATATTCTATTTACAGAAATATTGAATACGAGTCTAAAGAGGTTATAATTTTATTGTATAGGTCAGTGGTTAGGCCACATTTGGAGTACTGTGTTCAGTCTTGGCACCATAGGAAAGACTGAATTGTTGGAAAGAGTTCAAAGGATGGTCATTAGAATGGTGTCTGGAATGAAAGAGTTGTCACATGATGTTTTCTTTTTGAAGACAAAGAGGATATGATTGCAGTGTTTAAGTGTGTAAAAGGAATTGTAGGTGTTAAAGCATAATGTTTTTTCATACTTAATGGAAAGGATAATAAGATAAGGAAACAAATTTTGGTGAGGTAGGAGTTTTCCTAAGTTTCATTTTCTTAAGAGAGTGGTTGACCTCTGGAATGTGTTGCCCTTGGATGTTGTGAAGGTAGTAAATATAAATGAGTGTAAGAGAAAACTTTATATATAATAATGGTTAGCTTTAAGTTCTCTTATGTAATAGTTTAGTTTTGAGGATGGGACAGCCTAGAGGGGCCAGCAAGTTCCTTGTTCCAAAACATTGTTATATTTAATGACAGCGAGAATCAAACTGAAACCTCTGTAATCACCAGACTGCTGGCTCAGAGCTGATTGTACTCACTAGAGGGGCCAGTAGGTTTCTTATTCCAAAACATTGTTATATTTAATGACAACAAGAATCAAACTGAAACCTCTGTAATCACCAGACTGCTGGCTCAGAGCTGATTGTACTCACTAGAGGGGCCAGTAAGTTCCTTGTTCCAAAACATTGTTATTTTTGATGACAACGAGAATCAAACTGAGACCTCTGTAATCATCAGACTGCTGGCTCAGAGCTGATTATAATCACTTGAGCATGCTGGCCCAGAGCTGATTGTTAACACAAAACTGAGTTGACCTAAAGCTGAAAAACTTGAATTTATCAAAGAAATAATAATAAGAATTTGAAACAACTGTACTAACAATAATTTCAGCTACTTGGATGTTTAAAATAATTGGAAACCCTAATTTTGATCATTTTCTTTACGTTCCAATGACCAGTTAAGCTGAACAAACTGGAATTAATTGAAAATAGTAATGAAAAATCATGAAATAGTAAATTGTAAAAAATATTATATATTGTTATTAATTCTTATCCTATGAAATCTGGTTTGTGACTTAAATGAAATTGGTAATAATTACAATTCACTTATGTAATCTATTTGACACCTTAACAGTTGATGATGTAAATAGAACTTAGACCCCAACAATATCTGTCACATTTTAATGTGTTTAATCAGTCTCGGTACTGGCTGATAGGCCTTATTAGTACTGAATATAATAATGTAGTAGTTAACACAAGTTCTTAGAATTACATGCTGTACTGTAGTGACAGACCCAGGAGTTAATGCTGGGAGAGTTTATTTCAGCATGTCTTGGAAAACAAATACATTATGTTAATTATTATTTATAGAATTAATCACCGAACAGAACACATAATCTCACTCTGGCACGGCCAGAGTGTTAGGGAGTTCGACTCTTAATCATAGGGTCACAGGTTCGAATTCCCGTGACACCAAACATGCTCGCCCTTTCAGCCATGGGGGCGTTATAATGTGACAGTCAATCCCGCTATTCGTTGGTAAAAGAGTAGCCCAAGAGTTGGCAGTGGGTGGTGATGACTAGCTACCTTCCCTCAAGTCTTACATTGCTAAATTAGGGACAGATAGCCCTGGTGTAGCTTTGAGCAATATTAAAAAAAACAAACACATAATCTTCCATTCTTACTCTCTGTTAAGAACACAGAATGAAAACTATGTATGTCTCTATCAATCAGCATAAAGTCATCAGTTTCACAAAGACAGATATACGTGCTGAAGAAATTATATTGTATTTTATTATGATTTAGACACCAAGAACATTATTTGTAGTAATGGACCTGAAAGGTACATGAACATTTTAAAATGCACATAAATTTTATCCCTCCAAATAAAACAAAATTACAGTAGCACTGTTTTTGAAATAATGAGAAGAAATGCTCAAAGTTGATAAAACACGTCTGATATGAAAACTTTATTTGCAATATTTCTGGAAAAATCCCTTCATGAGGCAGTTTAAACCATGTTTAGAAAATAGAAAAAAGGTTTAGACAGTAACACCATTTCTGTAAGTGTTGGGAACCTCCTTTATAATAATAACAATATGTAACTAAATTTTCATTTTTTCTTGTTCTTGGACAGAAAGTTTTATTTCCCAATTGCTTATGCCTAAAGTAAATGAAATGACCTATTTTTCTCTTCAAACTTTGCTTTTTTGACCTGGGAGTGTATAACAAAAACATGATGGGATAATATAATTGGGGACTGATATGTGAAAATGATTTGCATTACAACGCAAATCTCGAAAAACTCACTTCTAAACATTTTTGTTCATTTTTATATAACTTTAGTATAAATACATGTAAATCTTGATTCATATGTTGTTTTATTCAGACGTTATGTAAATGAAAATGTGCAAATTTGCCAATTTTAACATAGAAAATAGATTAATTTCTAAATTTCATTATCCAGGTCACAAAGCAAAGTTTGAAGGGAATAATGGCCATTTTCTGTACTTTTACAACATAAGCAATTGAGAAATAACATATACTATCCAGGAACAAACTTTGTGTTACCTAGTGTAATAATTGATAAACTTTGCAATGTTACTGTCTCAAAAGTCATAAAACTTTAATGAATTTTTATTTTATTCAGTTCATCAGTGAGGATCTGTTCAACCACAGCATCCAGTGAAAAGACCAGCCCTAAAGAAAAGCCTCCTGAAGGGGGGGATCCAGTAGAGGCAAACCAGCATGCTGCAGAAGCCCCAGTAAACCCTCTTGAGGAAGAAAACAAAAAGCTTATTGAAAAAATTAAAGAAATTGATGTAAGAATTGTGTAGAACAGACCAAAAGAATAAGCGTTACATAGATAGTAATTAACTCTTGTTGTGAGCTTGTTATAATGTACTAGAGTTCATCTACACATTGCACGTTAACTATAACTTTTGAAATACCTTCACAAAACTTGGTTGACTTTTAGTAAAGTTTATTTTGTGTTCAAAAAATCAGATATGTAATAAAATATTTTCATTACTAGTTTCAGTGTAAAGTGACTTCATGTTATGTTTAAAAAACAAATTTTTGTCACAAAAATTGCAAATATTATTTGTGTAATCTCTAAAACCTCCAAAATACATTTCAAATTTTTATTTTGAGTAAGAGTTTATATTTTAATTTCTATACCCTTAAGTATGTGGGGTTTGTCACTTGACCAACCTTGTAATCATCGTAAAAACAACAACAAAGAAAATATAAATTATGCTTTTTTGTGTTTGAATAACTACATATTATAACACAAAAATACAACTGTTTAGTCTAAGTAGCGTAAGTCTCATAACACTATATATATTATTATTATATTGACTTTCCAGTCATGTCTAGCTAATATTACCTAGGGGGGGGGATTTACCTATTGCTTAACTTAAGTGTATGTGGTAACATAAATATTTATATTTACATGGAATTCTTTGTGCTTAACCCTATTGCTGTGGGTTACAAGTTAAACCCATGTCATTGTGTTTCTTGACTTGCATTCAAAATTTTATGGATTTATGTCAGTAAGTGTGGTGTTTAATTTATAATTCAGATTGTAGTATTATATGTTATTTAATTTCTTAATTTAAAAGTGAATATGAAACAAACCCCTAAATACTGAGTTTTTTATGTGTATCTCATGGTATATTAGATGCACCACTGGTTCAGATTTTGTGTTTGTAATGTCAGAATATGAAGTTTAATTTTGTACAAATTATCTGTGCTATAACAAGCAGCAGCCTAATACAAAGGTTGTAACAAGGAAAAATAATTTTTTGATTTATTTTCTTATTCACTGTTCTGTGTTTAAAAACTTGTTTGTAAATAGTAATAATGTATATACACGTGTATAATAATAGAAATGTGACTATATATTACAAAATACTAAAGCACAGCTAAGACATGTCACTTTGTAAGGATTGAAGGTTTTATAATATTGGATACGGTAACATGAATGAAAGTATACTACATCATTATAACTGTTAACCAGGCACAACTGGAAGGCCAATATAATATATATAAATGCATAATGTTATGAGATTTAAGCTATTTAGATTAAATGTTTGTATTATTTCTAGCCATTCTTGAATGAAAAGAACATAATTGTGAATCCTGGCTAGTATTTTCTGTTTAAAAAAAATTATGCCACTCACAACTGATAACTTTCTAATGTGATAATTAGAAATGTTTTATAAACTGTATTATACCAAACTGGTTGTGGACCTTCTTTGTTCCTGTCTCAATTAACAGAAGTAGATTTATGTGAGGTCCAATGTCAAAAATTTGGGTAGCACTCAACACCTACAAACCATAGTGTGTGCTGTTTCTTAAAAACTATTTTAATGTTTTCAACATGATGGGAACATGTGTGTTTCTATCCAGAACACTTGAGAGTTTGGTAGTTTTTACTGCCTTCAAGAAAAGGTATTTCTCTTCAGACCTAATCAGTTTTCTTTAAGATGAGTAATATAGTATTAAAATGTGTTTTGTTTCTTATTATGTATCTGAAAATGAATTGAAATGAAAGGGTCAAATTGTAGGTTTTTGAAAACTGAAATGCTGCTACGATTCTGTAAAACTTAATATAAAGAAACCTACACTTGTTATACAGTGATGTCTTCCTCACGAATAATCAGTAACTTCTAGATGAAGTCATGGCTGCTTACATTGATTTATTAATGAATATTAGTAGGACTGCTAGTAAACAGCCTCATCTGGGACATGTTAATAAGATACCACATCAATCTAGCAAGTTTGGTAGTCAATTTTATTTTGATATTGACTTCACAAATGGCCTAAATCCTTATGTAAAACAACAGCTTCCTCTTGACAGCTAGCAACACTCAAGACCTTAATATCATCAGTAAAAATAACAAATTTATTGACCATTCCTTCATCTGTCATTAAAGTAAGCCAAAAGAGCAAAGGGCATAAAACTGACCTATGAGGTACCCCACTTACAACATTAATCCAGTTTGACTGAACCCCAACCCTCTGCATTCTTCTAGTCAGGTCCCCTGTCGTACAGCAGTAAGTCTATGGATTTACAACACTTAAATTAGGGGTTTGATTCCCCTCGGTGGACTCAGTAGGTAGCCTGATGTGGCTTTGCTATAAAACACACACACATCCAGCCACTCTTTTATCCGATTTGCTATCCTCCACACTTACAGAGCCGATTGCTTTAGAAGCCTTTTGTGTTGCACCTTGTCAAATGTTTTTTAAAAATCCAGATACACCAGTCTACACTATTACACTCACCTACATATACATTACCATTTTCAAAGAATGTCAAAAGATTTGTAGGGAAAGATTTTCCCTCAATGAAACCACGTGGACTATCCCAAGAAATTCTAAACTTTGTTAAATGACTTTACAAATCTTTTAATAGTCCTTCCACAACTTTCGACTATCCCTGGTGAGGTTTTTAAAACCTTTTCAGAGGTTCCAAGGTTTAAAATGTTTCATATTAAAATTTCACATTTAAGGTGTTCACAATCTAATTTTATCTAAATTGTGTGTTTACCAAAAAGTGTTTGTCATATAATTCAAAACTTTGAATTGAATTTGCAAGTAACAGATGAGTTTTACAGAAGTTTTGGAAATATTTAGTAATTAGATCAGTGCATCTAAAACTGCACTTCTTATCACCAATACATTTTATTAGTTCTATTAGTATAATGGAGAAAGGTGTGCTTTCTTGTTATGATATCAGTTTATATAAACTACACTATTAATATTTGTCTGTAAAATGATTTATCTTTGTGTTACTTGTAGGATAAATACAAGAGGGCATTAGCAGAAAATGAAAATTTAAGGCAGAGGATGAGGAAACAGATAGAAGAGGCCAAACAGTTTGGTATACAGAACTTTTGTAAAGACTTACTGGACATTGCTGATGTATTGAGTAAAGCAGTAGAAAGTGTTCCCCAAGATTCCTTGACCAGTGAAAATCCTAACCTAAAAAATTTGTACGAAGGTCTGAAAATGACAGAAGCCCAACTACAAAATGTCTTCAAGAGACACGGTCTCAATCAGATTAATCCGCAGGGAGAAAAATTCAACCCAAACCAACATGAAGCACTGTTCCAACAACAGGACCCTTCAAAGGAGCCTGGGACTGTTTTCATCGTAACCAAAATTGGTTATAAACTGAATGAGAGAACGATTCGTCCGGCACTAGTAGGGGTAGTTCAGGGTTCAGCATAATGATATGTAGTTGTTACTAAAGTGTCAGTAAAAATGTAATAGTTTATTAAAGAGAACATTTATAGTTTATGAAACAGCTTTTTCATTGATTTCTTTCTTATAAAACGAGACTTAAGACACACCAGCAGCAATGTCAAATACATATAAAGATCAAAATTCAACATTATTCCAGTAATTAAATTACCAGTCTAATTGGCTGTATCATGAAATACATTGGTTTATCAGTTGGACACTGTGTTCATTTGTTTACCATAATCCCCTCCACAAAAAATCATGCAAGGTTTGACCAGATAATATAATAAAGATTGTACAAAAATATTCAATACAGTTAATTGAAGTAAAAGTGGAATATATACTGAACAGAAATATAAACGCCCCATGTCAGACTTTTGAGTTTTTATTAACATTAGGGACATGCAATATATGAAATCAACCACAATTCTTGTTATTGAATAATCTTCAAATCACTGTCCATTACCTCTTGACATTGGCATATGAACAGGACTGTCTCTCCTTCAAACATGGTAGGGGTCAGGTTGAAGAAATTCACTGTTCAGTATTTTGTGTGTCCACCATTTGCTTCTGTCAGAGCAACACATCTCCTTCACATGGAGTTCACCAGGTTGTCTATGGTGGCCTGTGGGATGTTATTCCATTCTTGCTGGAGTGCCACCGGAGCTGGCGCACATTATCCAGAACTGGAACACGGTCGCTAACACGTTGATCCAGAACATCCCAAAGATGCTCTACGGGCAACATGTCTGGCAAATCGCAGGCCAGTCCAGAACTGGAATGTGCTCAGTTTCAAGGAACTGGGTGCAGATCCTGGCAACATGTGGTCAGGCATTGTCATGTTGGAAGGTGACATTATGCTGCCAGACAAGCGGCACTACAATTGGGTTGAGAATCTCATCCCGATATCGTTGCCCATTCAAGTTCCCCTCAATGAAGTGCAATTGTGTTCTTTGCCCATACACGATGCCTGCCCACACCATAACACCACCATCTCCATGTGAACAAGCCGGATGTGGCGATCCTGTGCTGGGGTGGTCAGACGTGGATGAGGTCGATTTGCAGTACTGCCCATCTGTTGAACTCTCAATCATCCTATCGTCAGATAGTGAACATTCAGTGACCGCTCTGGTGGACATTCCTGCTTCCAACATGCCAATGGCACGTTCCCGCATGACTGGAGTCATCTGAGGCATTGCTGCTTTTGTCAAAATTTGACATTTTGAGGTGGCCTTTTATTGTTCCCAGTATAAGGAGTGTCAGAGTACTGCTCATTCTGTTTGAGCAGCGTCTGGATATGCCACACCCATGCACTCAGTGAAATTAACGCATCACTGAGCAAATGCTCACAGGCAGTAGTGGACTCAACTTTGGGATACTAATCCAGAGAAATATCCATTTTGTACAAGTAAAAGGAGTATACACTAACTTTGGGTGATACTCTTCATGTGACACCAATATTTCACATGGGACGTTTATATTTTTGTTCAGTGTAACTTATAATTATGAGACAAGCTGTTGTAGAAATGAGTGAAGTTATTGTAAAAAGTTTAATAAGGTGTTTCAAGCAGTAGTTTGTCACATTCATCTATATTTAGATAATTAAAAGTTCTAACATTCAAGATTAGGGTTCCTGTGATTCTCATTTTTTTTCCATTTTAATTTTCTAGTACACACAAAATAATGCTACTATAAAAACACGGGCTTGAAAATGTAGTCTTTATATTTGGTTAGTAAAATATGTTGTCAGAAAAGTTTGTAGGTACTATGACAGTGTTGTGTATTCTGTTTCTTCTAATATTTTTATGAAGTTGTCAGGGAAGTGTTAAATATGAAAAGAAACACAATTTCTGAAGGTTTCATTCCTGTACAATGAATAAAGGTTATTCCATTTGGTGGCTGTAGTACATTTTCTTTGTCACAAAATAACAGATACGATCTTCATAACATGTTATGAAAGAGTTATACTTGTCACGTTGGGTATAATCACATAAAAATGGTTTTAAGTTGCATTGCTTAAAATCAACTAAATCTAATCACAACTTTTTTTTTTATCATTGAACTTATAAAAAATACATTTTATTTTCTCAGTGAACATCTATCACGGAACTGAAACTTAATTTGTAACTGATGTATGATAATAGAATATGATACTTTGCAGTTACTAATAATTTCATGCTGTAACTAAAATGACACTAATTTATAATTACTTTCAGTACCTTGAAGCTTTTGTTATTATAGGTTATTTGAAAATAAATTACATTTATTACATTTAAAAACTGTTTTTTTTTACCTACATTAAAGATTTAATAACATATTGTAGAGTGTTCTGGATATAAAAATATTAGTTTCTTCAAGAGAGATAATGATTAAAATACATTTTAACTTTTGTGTATAAACATGTATGTATAAATAACCATCAGGTTAGTGAAACCAAAATATGTGGCCCACACTTTACTTTCTTACATTGATGAGAGATTAACTAAACTTACCTATTATCCAGTCTTGGCTGTAACGAAACGTAATCCAACCTTATTCCTTATTATCATTACTTGGTTTAAAAAAAAATGTTTAATAAATTCCATTTTTGTTAACCATTACACCTGTTTCAAGTTGTGAACATAAAATATATGTATTTACTTGACCATGTTTAATAAATACAAGTATACTCTTTTGAATGGTTATTGGAATATTACTTTAGAAAAATATATTGTGGTATTCCAGTTAGAAACCGCATAAATCTAAAGGTAACTTTTGTAAATACGTGGTCAGTACTAATCATCTTATCATAAAACTGGATTATGTATCTTTATTCCAAGCATTTTACAATAGTATGAAGATTTGAATAAGTTGACTGATCAAAGAAACTGTTAAAAATAATTTTAATCATTTGGTATTAAAGTACTTATTGTATTGTGTAAATGTAGGGTATAGTAACACAACATAAACTATATATATTACTGTCTGGACACCGAAAACAAAAACACCAATGTATAGCTGTTTAGTCATTATATTGTGAATAATGTCTGTTCAGAGTTGTATCTTAACCACCAAAAGTACTCAACATATACAGTATTTAAAGCTTACAAAACAAACTTAAGAAAATGGTCAACATTGAACAATGACAATATGTATACATATATTATATAAAGCTATGTAACAACACATTTTGTAATTTAGTTGTAAAAACTAACTTGCAACTCTAAAATAAATATACATAACATGTTTCATTCAACTGGATTTAAGGTTTTTAGTTGTGATTATAAAGGACACTAAACCGTAAGGTAAATTGAATTTCAAATAATACTTAACATTGTTCTGCAACTCATTTACTGTAAGCTTTCCAAAATCTGGATAAAGTGAAAAAACAACAACATACAGTTAAATTGGTTTGGTCGCATCCAATGTGTAATGTTATTAAAATACAAAAATCATATGATAACTAACTTTCACCTTAATCAGTGATGACAAGAAAATCCACTTATATATATACATAAAAACAGCTGGCTTGGGTTAGGATTTTTTTTTATTTTTTTTTGTAGAGGAGTGAACAACGTTTTGACCTTCTGTCATCATCAGGTTCACAAACAAAGAAAGCGGTAACTGACCGATAGCTGACCACATGTTTGAAGGGTGTTGCGTAACTGAGTTTAGAAATGTAGAGGGCATACTTAGATGTTTGATTATATTTATTAGTATAGGTATAAAGGTGTTCCTTTATATTGGTTTATTTTGGGTTTAAGTTGTTGTATACATAAAGCTTCTTTAATTTTGCATTTGTTTATGTTTGTTTTTTTATTTAGTATTTGGGTGTTTTCTATGGTTATGTTGTGTTTATTTGATTTGCAGTGTTTGAAAACATGTAAAGGTGAGTTTTTGTGTTCTTTGAATGTGGTTTCCATTTTTCTACTTGTTTCTCCAATATAGAAGTTGCAGTTATCACATTGTATTTTATAAATAATGTTGGTGTGGTGTTTGTCAGTGTAGTTTTTACATAGTATAGACCTCAGTTTTGTGCCTGGTTTTTGAATAAATTTGGTATTAACTGGAATGTCATATTTTGTTACTAGATTTTGCCAAATGTTGGTTATTTTTCTGCTGATGTTGTGAATATATGGTATGCAGCCGTATATGGTTTCCTGATTTTTTGATTCGTGAGATATATTTACTTTTGTTGGTTGATTTTGCTTTCTGTCTAGGTGTGTGCGTATAATGTTTTCTACAGTTTGTGGAGGAAACTTATTGATGTTGATGAAGTATTGTTTTATTTTGTCTAATTCATCATTAATTTTATCTGGTGAGCATAGATTTATGGCTGTTTTTTTTTGGTTTCTAAGTATGTTGAATTTTTGTTTTGTTTCATGTGCCGAGTCCAAAGGAATGTATAGTCCAGTATGGGTAATTTTTTGGTGGATTTCTGTTTTGAATTGTGTGTTGGTTCTTGTAATTTTGAGGTTAATAAATGATATTTGATTATTTTTTCTTTCTTTGTGAACCTGAAGAAGATCCAAACGTTGTTTGGTCCTCTACAAATTCTCAACCCAAACCAACTGTTTTTATATAGTTTTCACTTTGTTCACAAACTCATTGATAATTCAAAAATGTACATTTCCAGTTTAGTGGATAAAGAACTTTAATTCCTCACCATTAATTTGAAACTACAAGCTTATGTGTTATGTTGAACCCTAATGTGTCAGGGTGATAAACAGGGATCTTAGCTTCTATAACTTTATACTGAATCTGAAACTTACATGAAGAATCAATAGTGATTTCCACTTCTCTAACTTTATATTGAATCTGAAACATACATGAAGAATCAACAGTGATTTCCACTTCTCTAACTTTATATTGAATCTGAAACTTGCATGAAGAGTCAACAGATTTCCACTTCTCTAACTTTATACTGAATCTGAAAGTTACATGAAGAATCAACAGTGATTTCCACTTCTCTAACTTTATATTGAATTTGAAACTTACATGAAGAGTCAACAGTGATTTCCACTTCTCTAACTTTATACTGAATCTGAAACTTGCATGAAGAATCAACAGTGATTTCCACTTCTCTAACTTTATATTGAATCTGACACTTGCATGAAGAATCAACAGTGATTTCCACTTCTCTAACTTTATATTGAATCGGAAACTTGCATGAAGAATCAACAGTGATTTTCACTTCTCTAACTTTATACTGAATCTGAAACTTGCATGAAGAATCAACAGTGATTTCCACTTCTCTAACTTTATATTGAATCAGAAACTTGAATGAAGAGTCAACAGTGATTTCCACTTCTCTAACTTTATATTGAATCTGAAACTTGCATGAAGAGTCAACAGATTTCCACTTCTCTAACTTTATATTGAATCTGAAACTTGCATGAAGAGTCAACAGTGATTTCCACTTCTCTAACTTTATACTGAATCTGAAACTTACGTGAAGAATCAACAGTGATTACCACTTCTCTATCTTTATACTGAATATGAAACTTACATGAAGAGTCAACAGTGATTTCCACTTCTCTAACTTTATATTGAATCTGAAACTTGCATGAAGAATGAACAGTGATTTCCACTTCTCTAACTTTATATTGAATCTGAAACTTGCATGAAGAGTCAACAGTGATTTCCACTTCTCTAACTTTATATTGAATCTGAAACTTGCATGAAGAGTCAACAGTGATTTCCACTTCTCTAACTTTATATTGAATCTGAAACTTGCATGAAGAGTCAACAGTGATTTCCACTTCTCTAACTTTATATTGAATCTGAAACTTGCATGAAGAGTCAACAGTGATTTCCACTTCTCTAACTTTATACTGAATCTGAAACTTACGTGAAGAATCAACAGTGATTTCCACTTCTCTAACTTTATATTGAATCTGAAACTTAAATGAAGAGTCAACAGTGATTTCCACTTCTCTAACTTTATACTGAATTTGAAACTTACATGAAGAGTCAACAGTGATTTCCACTTCTCTAACTTTATATTGAATCTGAAACTTGCATGAAGAGTCAACAGTGATTTCCACTTCTCTAACTTTATACTGAATCTGAAACTTACAACAGTGAAGAATCAACAGTGATTTCCACTTCTCTAACTTTATATTGAATCTGAAACTTAAATGAAGAGTCAACAGTGATTTCCACTTCTCTAACTTTATACTGAATCTGAAACTTGCATGAAGAGTCAACAGTGATTTCCACTTCTCTAACTTTATATTGAATCTGAAACTTGCATGAAGAGTCAACAGTGATTTCCACTTCTCTAACTTTATATTGAATCTGAAACTTGCATGAAGAGTCAACAGTGATTTCCACTTCTCTAACTTTATACTGAATCTGACACTTGCATGAAGAATCAACAGTGATTTCCACTTCTCTAACTTTATATTGAATCTGAAACTTGCATGAAGAGTCAACAGTGATTTCCACTTAACTCTAACTTTATACTGAATCTGAAACTTGCATGAAGAATCAACAGTGATTTCCACTTCTCTAACTTTATACTGAATCTCAAACTTGCATGAAGAATCAACAGTGATTTCCACTTCTCTAACTTTATATTGAATCTGAAACTTGCATGAAGAGTCAACAGTGATTTCCACTTTTCTAACTTTATATTGAATCTGAAACTTGCATGAAGAGTCAACAGTGATTTCCACTTCTCTAACTTTATATTGAATCTGAAACTTGCATGAAGAGTCAACAGTGATTTCCACTTCTCTAACTTTATATTGAATCTGAAACTTGCATGAAGAGTCAACAGTGATTTCCACTTCTCTAACTTTATATTGAATCTGAAACTTGCATGAAGAGTCAACAGTGATTTCCACTTCTCTAACTTTATACTGAATCTGAAACTTACATGAAGAATCAACAGTGATTTCCACTTCTCTAACTTTATATTGAATCTGAAACTTAAATGAAGAGTCAACAGTGATTTCCACTTCTCTATACTGAATCTGATACATGAAGAGTCAACAGTGAAACTTTTATACTGAATCTGAAACTTGCATGAAGAGTCAACAGTGATTTCCACTTCTCTAACTTTATATTGAATCTGAAACTTGCATGAAGAATCAACAGTGATTTCCACTTCTCTAACTTTATACTGAATCTGAAACTTATACATGAAGAATCAACAGTGATTTCCACTTCTCTAACTTTATACTGAATCTGAAACTTACATGAAGAGTCAACAGTGATTTCCACTTCTCTAACTTTATATTGAATCTGAAACTTACATGAAGAATCAACAGTGATTTCCACTTCTCTAACTTTATACTGAATCTGAAACTTACATGAAGAATCAACAGTGATTTCCACTTCTCTAACTTTATACTGAATCTGAAACTTACATGAAGAGTCAACAGTGATTTCCACTTCTCTAACTTTATATTGAATCTGAAACTTGCATGAAGAATCAACAGTGATTTCCACTTCTCTAACTTTATATTGAATCTGAAACTTGCATGAAGAGTCAACAGTGATTTCCACTTCTCTAACTTTATACTGAATCTGAAACTTACATGAAGAATCAACAGTGATTTCCACTTCTCTAACTTTATATTGAATCTGAAACTTAAATGAAGAGTCAACAGTGATTTCCACTTCTCTAACTTTATACTGAATCTGAAACTTGCATGAAGAGTCAACAGTGATTTCCACTTCTCTAACTTTATATTGAATCTGAAACTTGCATGAAGAATCAACAGTGATTTCCACTTCTCTAACTTTATATTGAATCTGAAACTTGCATGAAGAGTCAACAGTGATTTCCACTTCTCTAACTTTATACTGAATCTGAAACTTACATGAAGAATCAACAGTGATTTCCACTTCTCTAACTTTATACTGAATCTGAAACTTACATGAAGAGTCAACAGTGATTTCCACTTCTCTAACTTTATATTGAATCTGAAACTTACATGAATAATCAACAGTGATTTCCACTTCTCTAACTTTATACTGAATCTGAAACTTACATGAAGAGTCAACAGTGATTTCCACTTCTCTAACTTTATACTGAATCTGAAACTTACATGAAGAGTCAACAGTGATTTCCACTTCTCTAACTTTATATTGAATCTGAAACTTGCATGAAGAATCAACAGTGATTTCCACTTCTCTAACTTTATACTGAATCTGAAACTTGCATGAAGAATCAACAGTGATTTCCACTTCTCTAACTTTATATTGAATCTGAAACTTGCATGAAGAGTCAACAGTGATTTCCACTTCTCTAACTTTATATTGAATCTGAAACTTGCATGAAGAGTCAACAGTGATTTCCACTTCTCTAACTTTATATTGAATCTGAAACTTGCATGAAGAGTCAACAGTGATTTCCACTTCTCTAACTTTATACTGAATCTGAAATTGCATGAAGAATCAACAGTGATTTCCACTTCTCTAACTTTATATTGAATCTGACACTTGCATGAAGAATCAACAGTGATTTCCACTTCTCTAACTTTATATTGAATCTGAAACTTGAATGAAGAGTCAACAGTGATTTCCACTTCTCTAACTTTATACTGAATCTGAAACTTGCATGAAGAATCAACAGTGATTTCCACTTCTCTAACTTTATACTGAATCTGAAACTTGCATGAAGAATCAACAGTGATTTCCACTTCTCTAACTTTATATTGAATCTGAAACTTGCATGAAGAGTCAACAGTGATTTCCACTTCTCTAACTTTATATTGAATCTGAAACTTGCATGAAGAGTCAACAGTGATTTCCTTTTCTCTAACTTTATATTGAATCTGAAACTTGCATGAAGAGTCAACAGATTTCCACTTCTCTAACTTTATATTGAAACTGAAACTTGCATGAAGAGTCAACAGTGATTTCCACTTCTCTAACTTTATATTGAATCTGAAACTTGCATGAAGAGTCAACAGTGATTTCCACTTCTCTAACTTTATACTGAATCTGAAACTTACATGAAGAATCAACAGTGATTTCTACTTCTCTAACTTTATACTGAATCTGAAACTTACATGAAGAGTCAACAGTGATTTCCACTTCTCTAACTTTATACTGAATCTGAAACTTGCATGAAGAATCAACAGTGATTTCCACTTCTCTAACTTTATATTGAATCTGAAACTTAAATGAAGAGTCAACAGTGATTTCCACTTCTCTAACTTTATACTGAATTTGAAACTCACATGAAGAGTCAACAGTGATTTCCACTTCTCTAACTTTATACTGAATCTGAAACTTGCATGAAGAATCAACAGTGATTTCCACTTCTCTAACTTTATATTGAATCTGAAACTTGCATGAAGAGTCAACAGTGATTTCCACTTCTCTAACTTTATACTGAATCTGAAACTTACATGAAGAATCAACAGTGATTTCTACTTCTCTATCTTTATACTGAATCTGAAACTTGCATGAAGAGTCAACAGTGATTTCCACTTCTCTAACTTTATATTGAATCTGAAACTTGCATGAAGAGTCAACAGATTTCCACTTCTCTAACTTTATATTGAATCTGAAACTTGCATGAAGAGTCAACAGTGATTTCCACTTCTCTAACTTTATATTGAATCTGAAACTTGCATGAAGAGTCAACAGTGATTTCCACTTCTCTAACTTTATACTGAATCTGAAACTTGCATGAAGAATCAACAGTGATTTCCACTTCTCTAACTTTATACTGAATCTGAAACTTACATGAAGAGTCAACAGTGATTTCCACTTCTCTAACTTTATACTGAATCTGAAACTTACATGAAGAATCAACAGTGATTTCCACTTCTCTAACTTTATATTGAATCTGAAACTTAAATGAAGAGTCAACAGTGATTTCCACTTCTCTAACTTTATACTGAATCTGAAACTCACATGAAGAGTCAACAGTGATTTCCACTTCTCTAACTTTATACTGAATCTGAAACTTGCATGAAGAATCAACAGTGATTTCCACTTCTCTAACTTTATATTGAATCTGAAACTTGCATGAAGAATCAACAGTGATTTCCACTTCTCTAACTTTATATTGAATATGAAACTTAAATGAAGAGTCAACAGTGATTTCCACTTCTCTAACTTTATACTGAATCTGAAACTTGCATGAAGAGTCAACAGTGATTTCCACTTCTCTAACTTTATACTGAATCTGAAACTTGCATGAAGAATCAACAGTGATTTCCACTTCTCTAACTTTATACTGAATCTGAAACTTACATGAAGAGTCAACAGTGATTTCCACTTCTCTAACTTTATATTGAATCTGAAACTTGCATGAAGAATCAACAGTGATTTCTACTTCTCTATCTTTATACTGAATCTGAAACTTGCATGAAGAATCAACAGTGATTTCCACTTCTCTAACTTTATATTGAATCTGAAACTTGCATGAAGAGTCAACAGTGATTTCCACTTCTCTAACTTTATATTGAATCTGAAACTTGCATGAAGAGTCAACAGATTTCCACTTCTCTAACTTTATATTGAATCTGAAACTTGCATGAAGAGTCAACAGTGATTTCCACTTCTCTAACTTTATACTGAATCTGAAACTTGCATGAAGAATCAACAGTGATTTCCACTTCTCTAACTTTATATTGAATCTGAAACTTGCATGAAGAATCAACAGTGATTTCCACTTCTCTAACTTTATACTGAATCGGAAACTTGCATGAAGAATCAACAGTGATCTTCACTTCTCTAACTTTATATTGAATCAGAAACTTGCATGAAGAGTCAACAGTGATTTCCACTTCTCTAACTTTATATTGAATCTGAAACTTGCATGAAGAGTCAACAGTGATTTCCACTTCTCTAACTTTATATTGAATCTGAAACTTGCATGAAGAGTCAACAGATTTCCACTTCTCTAACTTTATATTGAATCTGAAACTTGCATGAAGAGTCAACAGATTTCCATTTCTCTAACTTTATATTGAATCTGAAACTGGCATGAAGAGTCAACAGTGATTTCCACTTCTCTAACTTTATACTGAATCTGAAACTTACGTGAAGAATCAACAGTGATTTCCACTTCTCTAACTTTATACTGAATCTGAAACTTACATGAAGAGTCAACAGTGATTTCCACTTCTCTAACTTTATATTGAATCTGAAACTTGCATGAAGAATCAACAGTGATTTCCACTTCTCTAACTTTATATTGAATCTGAAACTTGCATGAAGAATCAACAGTGATTTCCACTTCTCTAACTTTATATTGAATCTGAAACTTGCATGAAGAGTCAACAGTGATTTCCACTTCTCTAACTTTATACTGAATCTGAAACTTGCATGAAGAATCAACAGTGATTTCCACTTCTCTAACTTTATATTGAATCTGAAACTTGCATGAAGAGTCAACAGTGATTTCCACTTCTCTAACTTTATATTGAATCTGAAACTTGCATGAAGAATCAACAGTGATTTCCACTTCTCTAACTTTATATTGAATATGAAACTTAAATGAAGAGTCAACAGTGATTTCCACTTCTCTAACCTTATATTGAATCTGAAACTTACATGAAGAGTCAACAGTGATTTCCACTTCTCTAACTTTATATTGAATCTGAAACTTGCATGAAGAGTCAACAGATTTCCACTTCTCTAACTTTATATTGAATCTGAAACTTGCATGAAGAGTCAACAGTGATTTCCACTTCTCTAACTTTATACTGAATCTGACAATTGCATGAAGAATCAACAGTGATTTCCACTTCTCTAACTTTATATTGAATCTGACACTTGCATGAAGAATCAACAGTGATTTCCACTTCTCTAACTTTATATTGAATCTGAAACTTGAATGAAGAGTCAACAGTGATTTCCACTTCTCTAACTTTATACTGAATCTGAAACTTGCATGAAGAATCAACAGTGATTTCCACTTCTCTAACTTTATACTGAATCTGAAACTTGCATGAAGAATCAACAGTGATTTCCACTTCTCTAACTTTATATTGAATCTGAAACTTGCATGAAGAGTCAACAGTGATTTCCACTTCTCTAACTTTATATTGAATCTGAAACTTGCATGAAGAGTCAACAGTGATTTCCACTTCTCTAACTTTATATTGAATCTGAAACTTGCATGAAGAGTCAACAGTGATTTCCACTTCTCTAACTTTATATTGAATCTGAAACTTTCATGAAGAGTCAACAGTGATTTCCACTTCTCTAACTTTATATTGAATCTGAAACTTGCATGAAGAGTCAACAGTGATTTCCACTTCTCTAACTTTATACTGAATCTGAAACTTACATGAAGAATCAACAGTGATTTCTACTTCTCTATCTTTATACTGAATCTGAAACTTACATGAAGAGTCAACAGTGATTTCCACTTCTCTAACTTTATACTGAATCTGAAACTTACATGAAGAATCAACAGTGATTTCCACTTCTCTAACTTTATATTGAATATGAAACTTAAATGAAGAGTCAACAGTGATTTCCACTTCTCTAACTTTATACTGAATTTGAAACTCACATGAAGAGTCAACAGTGATTTCCACTTCTCTAACTTTATACTGAATCTGAAACTTGCATGAAGAATCAACAGTGATTTCCACTTCTCTAACTTTATATTGAATCTGAAACTTGCATGAAGAGTCAACAGTGATTTCCACTTCTCTAACTTTATACTGAATCTGAAACTTACATGAAGAATCAACAGTGATTTCCACTTCTCTAACTTTATACTGAATCTGAAACTTGCATGAAGAGTCAACAGTGATTTCCACTTCTCTAACTTTATATTGAATCTGAAACTTGCATGAAGAGTCAACAGTGATTTCCACTTCTCTAACTTTATATTGAATCTGAAACTTGCATGAAGAGTCAACAGTGATTTCCACTTCTCTAACTTTATATTGAATCTGAAACTTGCATGAAGAGTCAACAGTGATTTCCACTTCTCTAACTTTATACTGAATCTGAAACTTACATGAAGAATCAACAGTGATTTCTACTTCTCTAACTTTATACTGAATCTGAAACTTACATGAAGAGTCAACAGTGATTTCCACTTCTCTAACTTTATACTGAATCTGAAACTTACATGAAGAATCAACAGTGATTTCCACTTCTCTAACTTTATATTGAATATGAAACTTAAATGAAGAGTCAACAGTGATTTCCACTTCTCTAACTTTATACTGAATTTGAAATTCACATGAAGAGTCAACAGTGATTTCCACTTCTCTAACTTTATACTGAATCTGAAACTTGCATGAAGAATCAACAGTGATTTCCACTTCTCTAACTTTATATTGAATCTGAAACTTGCATGAAGAATCAACAGTGATTTCCACTTCTCTAACTTTATATTGAATATGAAACTTAAATGAAGAGTCAACAGTGATTTCCACTTCTCTAACTTTATACTGAATTTGAAACTTACATGAAGAGTCAACAGTGATTTCCACTTCTCTAACTTTATACTGAATCTGAAACTTGCATGAAGAATCAACAGTGATTTCCACTTCTCTAACTTTATACTGAATCTGAAACTTACATGAAGAGTCAACAGTGATTTCCACTTCTCTAACTTTATATTGAATCTGAAACTTGCATGAAGAATCAACAGTGATTTCTACTTCTCTATCTTTATACTGAATCTGAAACTTGCATGAAGAATCAACAGTGATTTCCACTTCTCTAACTTTATATTGAATCTGAAACTTACATGAAGAGTCAACAGTGATTTCCACTTCTCTAACTTTATATTGAATCTGAAACTTGCATGAAGAGTCAACAGATTTCCACTTCTCTAACTTTATATTGAATCTGAAACTTGCATGAAGAGTCAACAGTGATTTCCACTTCTCTAACTTTATACTGAATCTGACAATTGCATGAAGAATCAACAGTGATTTCCACTTCTCTAACTTTATATTGAATCTGAAACTTGCATGAAGAATCAACAGTGATTTCCACTTCTCTAACTTTATACTGAATCTGAAACTTGCATGAAGAATCAACAGTGATTTCACTTCTCTAACTTTATATTGAATCTGAAACTTGCATGAAGAGTCAACAGTGATTTCCACTTCTCTAACTTTATATTGAATCTGAAACTTGCATGAAGAGTCAACAGTGATTTCCACTTCTCTAACTTTATATTGAATCTGAAACTTGCATGAAGAGTCAACAGATTTCCACTTCTCTAACTTTATATTGAATCTGAAACTTGCATGAAGAGTCAACAGTGATTTCCACTTCTCTAACTTTATATTGAATCTGAAACTTGCATGAAGAGTCAACAGTGATTTCCACTTCTCTAACTTTATACTGAATCTGAAACTTACATGAAGAATCAACAGTGATTTCCACTTCTCTAACTTTATACTGAATCTGAAACTTACATGAAGAGTCAACAGTGATTTCCACTTCTCTAACTTTATATTGAATCTGAAACTTGCATGAAGAATCAACAGTGATTTCCACTTCTCTAACTTTATATTGAATCTGAAACTTGCATGAAGAATCAACAGTGATTTCCACTTCTCTAACTTTATATTGAATCTGAAACTTGCATGAAGAGTCAACAGTGATTTCCACTTCTCTAACTTTATACTGAATCTGAAACTTGCATGAAGAATCAACAGTGATTTCCACTTCTCTAACTTTATATTGAATCTGAAACTTGCATGAAGAGTCAACAGTGATTTCCACTTCTCTAACTTTATATTGAATCTGAATCTGATTTCCACTTCTCTACTTGAAACTTAAATGAAGAATCAACAGTGATTTCCACTTCTCTAACTTTATATTGAATCTGAAACTTGCATGAAGAGTCAACAGTGATTTCCACTTCTCTAACTTTATATTGAATCTGAAACTTGCATGAAGAATCAACAGTGATTTCCACTTCTCTAACTTTATATTGAATCTGAAACTTGCATGAAGAGTCAACAGTGATTTCCACTTCTCTAACTTTATACTGAATCTGAAACTTGCATGAAGAATCAACAGTGATTTCCACTTCTCTAACTTTATACTGAATCTGAAACTTGCATGAAGAGTCAACAGTGATTTCCACTTCTCTAACTTTATATTGAATCTGAAACTTGCATGAATAATCAACAGTGATTTCCACTTCTCTAACTTTATACTGAATCTGAAACTTAATGAAGAATCAACAGTGATTTCCACTTCTCTAACTTTATACTGAATCTGAAACTTACATTGAGAGTCAACAGTGATTTCCACTTCTCTAACTTTATATTGAATCTGAAACTTGCATGAAGAATCAACAGTGATTTCCACTTCTCTAACTTTATACTGAATCTGAAACTTGCATGAAGAATCAACAGTGATTTCCACTTCTCTAACTTTATATTGAATCTGAAACTTACATGAAGAGTCAACAGTGATTTCCACTTCTCTAACTTTATATTGAATCTGAAACTTGCATGAAGAGTCAACAGATTTACACTTCTCTAACTTTATATTGAATCTGAAACTTGCATGAAGAGTCAACAGTGATTTCCACTTCTCTAACTTTATACTGAATCTGAAACTTGCATGAAGAATCAACAGTGATTTCCACTTCTCTAACTTTATATTGAATCTGAAACTTGCATGAAGAATCAACAGTGATTTCCACTTCTCTAACTTTATACTGAATCTGAAACTTGCATGAAGAATCAACAGTGATTTTCACTTCTCTAACTTTATACTGAATCTGAAACTTGCATGAAGAATCAACAGTGATTTCCACTTCTCTAACTTTATATTGAATCTGAAACTTACATGAATAATCAACAGTGATTTCCACTTCTCTAACTTTATACTGAATCTGAAACTTACATGAAGAATCAACAGTGATTTCCACTTCTCTAACTTTATACTGAATCTGAAACTTACATGAAGAGTCAACAGTGATTTCCACTTCTCTAACTTTATATTGAATCTGAAACTTGCATGAAGAGTCAACAGTGATTTCCACTTCTCTAACTTTATATTGAATCTGAAACTTGCATGAAGAGTCAACAGTGATTTCCACTTCTCTAACTTTATACTGAATCTGAAACTTACATGAAGAATCAACAGTGATTTCCACTTCTCTAACTTTATATTGAATATGAAACTTAAATGAAGAGTCAACAGTGATTTCCACTTCTCTAACTTTATATTGAATCTGAAACTTACATGAATAATCAACAGTGATTTCCACTTCTCTAACTTTATACTGAATCTGAAACTTACATGAAGAATCAACAGTGATTTCCACTTCTCTAACTTTATACTGAATTTGAAACTCACATGAAGAGTCAACAGTGATTTCCACTTCTCTAACTTTATATTGAATCTGAAACTTGCATGAAGAATCAACAGTGATTTCCACTTCTCTAACTTTATATTGAATCTGAAACTTGCATGAAGAGTCAACAGTGATTTCCACTTCTCTTACTTTATACTGAATCTGAAACTTACATGAAGAATCAACAGTGATTTCTACTTCTCTATCTTTATACTGAATCTGAAACTTACATGAAGAGTCAACAGTGATTTCCACTTCTCTAACTTTATATTGAATCTGAAACTTACATGAATAATCAACAGTGATTTCCACTTCTCTAACTTTATACTGAATCTGAAACTTAATGAAGAATCAACAGTGATTTCCACTTCTCTAACTTTATACTGAATCTGAAACTTACATGAAGAGTCAACAGTGATTTCCACTTCTCTAACTTTATATTGAATCTGAAACTTGCATGAAGAATCAACAGTGATTTCCACTTCTCTAACTTTATACTGAATCTGAAACTTGCATGAAGAATCAACAGTGATTTCCACTTCTCTAACCTTATATTGAATCTGAAACTTACATGAAGAGTCAACAGTGATTTCCACTTCTCTAACTTTATATTGAATCTGAAACTTGCATGAAGAGTCAACAGATTTCCACTTCTCTAACTTTATATTGAATCTGAAACTTGCATGAAGAGTCAACAGTGATTTCCACTTCTCTAACTTTATACTGAATCTGACAATTGCATGAAGAATCAACAGTGATTTCCACTTCTCTAACTTTATATTGAATCTGACACTTGCATGAAGAATCAACAGTGATTTCCACTTCTCTAACTTTATATTGAATCTGAAACTTGAATGAAGAGTCAACAGTGATTTCCACTTTTCTAACTTTATACTGAATCGGAAACTTGCATGAAGAATCAACAGTGTTTTCCACTTCTCTAACTTTATACTGAATCTGAAACTTGCATGAAGAATCAACAGCGATTTCCACTTCTCTAACTTTATATTGAATCAGAAACTTGCATGAAGAGTCAACAGTGATTTCCACTTCTCTAACTTTATATTGAATCTGAAACTTGCATGAAAAGTCAACAGTGATTTCCACTTCTCTAACTTTATATTGAATCTGAAACTTGCATGAAGAGTCAACAGATTTCCACTTCTCTAACTTTATATTGAATCTGAAACTTGCATGAAGAGTCAACAGTGATTTCCACTTCTCTAACTTTATATTGAATCTGAAACTTGCATGAAGAGTCAACAGTGATTTCCACTTCTCTAACTTTATACTGAATCTGAAACTTACATGAAGAATCAACAGTGATTTCTACTTCTCTATCTCTATACTGAATCTGAAACTTACATGAAGAGTCAACAGTGATTTCCACTTCTCTAACTTTATACTGAATCTGAAACTTACGTGAAGAATCAACAGTGATTTCCACTTCTCTAACTTTATATTGAATATGAAACTTAAATGAAGGGTCAACAGTGATTTCCACTTCTCTAACTTTATACTGAATTTGAAACTCACATGAAGAGTCAACAGTGATTTCCACTTCTCTAACTTTATACTGAATCTGAAACTTGCATGAAGAATCAACAGTGATTTCCACTTCTCTAACTTTATATTGAATCTGAAACTTGCATGAAGAGTCAACAGTGATTTCCACTTCTCTAACTTTATACTGAATCTGAAACTTACATGAAGAATCAACAGTGATTTCTACTTCTCTATCTTTATACTGAATCTGAAACTTGCATGAAGAGTCAACAGTGATTTCCACTTCTCTAACTTTATATTGAATCTGAAACTTGCATGAAGAGTCAACAGATTTCCACTTCTCTAACTTTATATTGAATCTGAAACTTGCATGAAGAGTCAACAGTGATTTCCACTTCTCTAACTTTATACTGAATCTGAAACTTGCATGAAGAATCAACAGTGATTTCCACTTCTCTAACTTTATATTGAATCTGAAACTTGCATGAAGAGTCAACAGTGATTTCCACTTCTCTAACTTTATACTGAATCTGAAACTTACGTGAAGAATCAACAGTGATTTCTACTTCTCTATCTTTATACTGAATCTGAAACTTACATGAAGAGTCAACAGTGATTTCCACTTCTCTAACTTTATATTGAATCTGAAACTTACATGAATAATCAACAGTGATTTCCACTTCTCTAACTTTATACTGAATCTGAAACTTAATGAAGAATCAACAGTGATTTCCACTTCTCTAACTTTATACTGAATCTGAAACTTACATTGAGAGTCAACAGTGATTTCCACTTCTCTGACTTTATATTGAATCTGAAACTTGCATGAAGAATCAACAATGATTTCCACTTCTCTAACTTTATACTGAATCTGAAACTTGCATGAAGAATCAACAGTGATTTCCACTTCTCTAACCTTATATTGAATCTGAAACTTACATGAAGAGTCAACAGTGATTTCCACTTCTCTAACTTTATATTGAATCTGAAACTTGCATGAAGAGTCAACAGATTTACACTTCTCTAACTTTATATTGAATCTGAAACTTGCATGAAGAGTCAACAGTGATTTCCACTTCTCTAACTTTATACTGAATCTGACAATTGCATGAAGAATCAACAGTGATTTCCACTTCTCTAACTTTATATTGAATGTGACACTTGCATGAAGAATCAACACTGATTTCCACTTCTCTAACTTTATACTGAATCGGAAACTTGCATGAAGAATCAACAGTGATTTTCACTTCTCTAACTTTATACTGAATCTGAAACTTGCATGAAGAATCAACAGTGATTTCCACTTCTCTAACTTTATATTGAATCTGAAACTTACATGAATAATCAACAGTGATTTCCACTTCTCTAACTTTATACTGAATCTGAAACTTACATGAAGAATCAACAGTGATTTCCACTTCTCTAACTTTATACTGAATCTGAAACTTACATGAAGAGTCAACAGTGATTTCCACTTCTCTAACTTTATATTGAATCTGAAACTTGCATGAAGAGTCAACAGTGATTTCCACTTCTCTAACTTTATATTGAATCTGACACTTGCATGAAGAGTCAACAGTGATTTCCACTTCTCTAACTTTATACTGAATCTGAAACTTACGTGAAGAATCAACAGTGATTTCCACTTCTCTAACTTTATATTGAATCTGAAACTTGCATGAAGAGTCAACAGATTTCCACTTCTCTAACTTTATATTGAATCTGAAACTTGCATGAAGAGTCAACAGTGATTTCCACTTCTCTAACTTTATACTGAATCTGACAATTGCATGAAGAATCAACAGTGATTTCCACTTCTCTAACTTTATATTGAATCTGACACTTGCATGAAGAATCAACAGTGATTTCCACTTCTCTAACTTTATATTGAATCTGAAACTTGAATGAAGAGTCAACAGTGATTTCCACTTTTCTAACTTTATACTGAATCTGAAACTTGCATGAAGAATCAACAGTGTTTTCCACTTCTCTAACTTTATACTGAATCTGAAACTTGCATGAAGAATCAACAGCGATTTCCACTTCTCTAACTTTATATTGAATCAGAAACTTGCATGAAGAGTCAACAGTGATTTCCACTTCTCTAACTTTATATTGAATCTGAAACTTGCATGAAAAGTCAACAGTGATTTCCACTTCTCTAACTTTATATTGAATCTGAAACTTGCATGAAGAGTCAACAGATTTCCACTTCTCTAACTTTATATTGAATCTGAAACTTGCATGAAGAGTCAACAGTGATTTCCACTTCTCTAACTTTATATTGAATCTGAAACTTGCATGAAGAGTCAACAGTGATTTCCACTTCTCTAACTTTATACTGAATCTGAAACTTACATGAAGAATCAACAGTGATTTCTACTTCTCTATCTCTATACTGAATCTGAAACTTACATGAAGAGTCAACAGTGATTTCCACTTCTCTAACTTTATACTGAATCTGAAACTTACGTGAAGAATCAACAGTGATTTCCACTTCTCTAACTTTATATTGAATATGAAACTTAAATGAAGGGTCAACAGTGATTTCCACTTCTCTAACTTTATACTGAATTTGAAACTCACATGAAGAGTCAACAGTGATTTCCACTTCTCTAACTTTATACTGAATCTGAAACTTGCATGAAGAATCAACAGTGATTTCCACTTCTCTAACTTTATATTGAATCTGAAACTTGCATGAAGAGTCAACAATGATTTCCACTTCTCTAACTTTATACTGAATCTGAAACTTACATGAAGAATCAACAGTGATTTCTACTTCTCTATCTTTATACTGAATCTGAAACTTGCATGAAGAGTCAACAGTGATTTCCACTTCTCTAACTTTATATTGAATCTGAAACTTGCATGAAGAGTCAACAGATTTCCACTTCTCTAACTTTATATTGAATCTGAAACTTGCATGAAGAGTCAACAGTGATTTCCACTTCTCTAACTTTATACTGAATCTGAAACTTGCATGAAGAATCAACAGTGATTTCCACTTCTCTAACTTTATATTGAATCTGAAACTTGCATGAAGAGTCAACAGTGATTTCCACTTCTCTAACTTTATACTGAATCTGAAACTTACGTGAAGAATCAACAGTGATTTCTACTTCTCTATCTTTATACTGAATCTGAAACTTACATGAAGAGTCAACAGTGATTTCCACTTCTCTAACTTTATATTGAATCTGAAACTTACATGAATAATCAACAGTAATTTCCACTTCTCTAACTTTATACTGAATCTGAAACTTAATGAAGAATCAACAGTGATTTCCACTTCTCTAACTTTATACTGAATCTGAAACTTACATTGAGAGTCAACAGTGATTTCCACTTCTCTGACTTTATATTGAATCTGAAACTTGCATGAAGAATCAACAATGATTTCCACTTCTCTAACTTTATACTGAATCTGAAACTTGCATGAAGAATCAACAGTGATTTCCACTTCTCTAACCTTATATTGAATCTGAAACTTACATGAAGAGTCAACAGTGATTTCCACTTCTCTAACTTTATATTGAATCTGAAACTTGCATGAAGAGTCAACAGATTTCCACTTCTCTAACTTTATATTGAATCTGAAACTTGCATGAAGAGTCAACAGTGATTTCCACTTCTCTAACTTTATACTGAATCTGACAATTGCATGAAGAATCAACAGTGATTTCCACTTCTCTAACTTTATATTGAATGTGACACTTGCATGAAGAATCAACACTGATTTCCACTTCTCTAACTTTATACTGAATCGGAAACTTGCATGAAGAATCAACAGTGATTTTCACTTCTCTAACTTTATACTGAATCTGAAACTTGCATGAAGAATCAACAGTGATTTCCACTTCTCTAACTTTATATTGAATCTGAAACTTACATGAATAATCAACAGTGATTTCCACTTCTCTAACTTTATACTGAATCTGAAACTTACATGAAGAATCAACAGTGATTTCCACTTCTCTAACTTTATATTGAATCTGAAACTTGCATGAAGAGTCAACAGTGATTTCCACTTCTCTAACTTTATACTGAATCTGAAACTTACATGAAGAATCAACAGTGATTTCTACTTCTCTATCTTTATACTGAATCTGAAACTTACATGAAGAGTCAACAGTGATTTCTACTTCTCTAACTTTATACTGAATCTGAAACTTACGTGAAGAATCAACAGTGATTTCCACTTCTCTAACTTTATATTGAATATGAAACTTAAATGAAGAGTCAACAGTGATTTCCACTTCTCTAACTTTATACTGAATTTGAAACTCACATGAAGAGTCAACAGTGATTTCCACTTCTCTAACTTTATACTGAATCTGAAACTTGCATGAAGAATCAACAGTGATTTCCACTTCTCTAACTTTATATTGAATCTGAAACTTGCATGAAGAGTCAACAGTGATTTCCACTTCTCTAACTTTATACTGAATCTGAAACTTACATGAAGAATCAACAGTGATTTCTACTTCTCTATCTTTATACTGAATCTGAAACTTACATGAAGAGTCAACAGTGATTTCCACTTCCCTAACTTTATATTGAATCTGAAACTTACATGAATAATCAACAGTGATTTCCACTTCTCTAACTTTATACTGAATCTGAAACTTGCATGAAGAATCAACAGTGATTTCCACTTCTCTAACTTTATACTGAATCTGAAACTTACATTGAGAGTCAACAGTGATTTCCACTTCTCTAACTTTATATTGAATCTGAAACTTGCATGAAGAATCAACAATGATTTCCACTTCTCTAACTTTATACTGAATCTGAAACTTGCATGAAGAATCAACAGAGATTTCCACTTCTCTAACCTTATATTGAATCTGAAACTTACATGAAGAGTCAACAGTGATTTCCACTTCTCTAACTTTATATTGAATCTGAAACTTGCATGAAGAGTCAACAGATTTCCACTTCTCTAACTTTATATTGAATCTGAAACTTGCATGAAGAGTCAACAGTGATTTCCACTTCTCTAACTTTATACTGAATCTGACAATTGCATGAAGAATCAACAGTGATTTCCACTTCTCTAACTTTATATTGAATGTGACACTTGCATGAAGAATCAACAGTGATTTCCACTTCTCTAACTTTATACTGAATCGGAAACTTGCATGAAGAATCAACAGTGATTTTCACTTCTCTAACTTTATACCGAATCTGAAACTTGCATGAAGAATCAACAGTGATTTCCACTTCTCTAACTTTATATTGAATCAGAAACTTGCATGAAGAGTCAACAGTGATTTCCACTTCTCTAACTTTATATTGAATCTGAAACTTGCATGAAGAGTCAACAGTGATTTCCACTTCTATAACTTTATATTGAATCTGAAACTTGCATGAAGAGTCAACAGATTTCCACTTCTCTAACTTTATATTGAATCTGAAACTTGCATGAAGAGTCAACAGATTTCCATTTCTCTAACTTTATATTGAATCTGAAACTGGCATGAAGAGTCAACAGTGATTTCCACTTCTCTAACTTTATACTGAATCTGAAACTTACGTGAAGAATCAACAGTGATTTCCACTTCTCTAACTTTATACTGAATCTGAAACTTACATGAAGAGTCAACAGTGATTTCCACTTCTCTAACTTTATATTGAATCTGAAACTTGCATGAAGAATGAACAGTGATTTCCACTTCTCTAACTTTATATTGAATCTGAAACTTGCATGAAGAATGAACAGTGATTTCCACTTCTCTAACTTTATATTGGATCTGAAACTTGCATGAAGAGTCAACAGTGATTTCCACTTCTCTAACTTTATACTGAATCTGACACTTGCATGAAGAATCAACAGTTATTTCCACTTCTCTAACTTTATATTGAATCTGAAACTTGCATGAAGAGTCAACAGTGATTTCCACTTCTCTAACTTTATATTGAATCTGAAACTTGCATGAAGAATCAACAGTGATTTCCACTTCTCTAACTTTATATTGAATATGAAACTTAAATGAAGAGTCAACAGTGATTTCCACTTCTCTAACTTTATACTGAATTTGAAACTCACATGAAGAGTCAACAGTGATTTCCACTTCTCTAACTTTATACTGAATCTGAAACTTGCATGAAGAATCAACAGTGATTTCCACTTCTCTAACTTTATATTGAATATGAAACTTAAATGAAGAGTCAACAGTGATTTCCACTTCTCTAACTTTATACTGAATTTAAAACTCACATGAAGAGTCAACAGTGATTTCCACTTCTCTAACTTTATACTGAATCTGAAACTTGCATGAAGAATCAACAGTGATTTCCACTTCTCTAACTTTATATTGAATCTGAAACTTGCATGAAGAGTCAACAGTGATTTCCACTTCTCTAACTTTATACTGAATCTGAAACTTACATGAAGAATCAACAGTGATTTCTACTTCTCTATCTTTATACTGAATCTGAAACTTACATGAAGAGTCAACAGTGATTTCCACTTCTCTAACTTTATATTGAATCTGAAACTTACATGAATAATCAACAGTAATTTCCACTTCTCTAACTTTATACTGAATCTGAAACTTAATGAAGAATCAACAGTGATTTCCACTTCTCTAACTTTATACTGAATCTGAAACTTACATTGAGAGTCAACAGTGATTTCCACTTCTCTGACTTTATATTGAATCTGAAACTTGCATGAAGAATCAACAATGATTTCCACTTCTCTAACTTTATACTGAATCTGAAACTTGCATGAAGAATCAACAGTGATTTCCACTTCTCTAACCTTATATTGAATCTGAAACTTACATGAAGAGTCAACAGTGATTTCCACTTCTCTAACTTTATATTGAATCTGAAACTTGCATGAAGAGTCAACAGATTTCCACTTCTCTAACTTTATATTGAATCTGAAACTTGCATGAAGAGTCAACAGTGATTTCCACTTCTCTAACTTTATACTGAATCTGACAATTGCATGAAGAATCAACAGTGATTTCCACTTCTCTAACTTTATATTGAATGTGACACTTGCATGAAGAATCAACACTGATTTCCACTTCTCTAACTTTATACTGAATCGGAAACTTGCATGAAGAATCAACAGTGATTTTCACTTCTCTAACTTTATACTGAATCTGAAACTTGCATGAAGAATCAACAGTGATTTCCACTTCTCTAACTTTATATTGAATCTGAAACTTGCATGAAGAGTCAACAGTGATTTCCACTTCTCTAACTTTATACTGAATCTGAAACTTACATGAAGAATCAACAGTGATTTCTACTTGTCTATCTTTATACTGAATCTGAAACTTACATGAAGAGTCAACAGTGATTTCCACTTCTCTAACTTTATATTGAATCTGAAACTTACATGAATAATCAACAGTGATTTCCACTTCTCTAACTTTATACTGAATCTGAAACTTGCATGAAGAATCAACAGTGATTTCCACTTCTCTAACTTTATACTGAATCTGAAACTTGCATGAAGAATCAACAGTGATTTCCACTTCTCTAACCTTATATTGAATCTGAAACTTACATGAAGAGTCAACAGTGATTTCCACTTCTCTAACTTTATATTGAATCTGAAACTTGCATGAAGAGTCAACAGATTTCCACTTCTCTAACTTTATATTGAATCTGAAACTTGCATGAAGAGTCAACAGTGATTTCCACTTCTCTAACTTTATACTGAATCTGACAATTGCATGAAGAATCAAGAGTGATTTCCACTTCTCTAACTTTATATTGAATGTGACATTTGCATGAAGAATCAACAGTGATTTCCACTTCTCTAACTTTATACTGAATCGGAAACTTGCATGAAGAATCAACAGTGATTTTCACTTCTCTAACTTTATACTGAATCTGAAACTTGCATGAAGAATCAACAGTGATTTCCACTTCTCTAACTTTATATTGAATCAGAAACTTGCATGAAGAGTCAACAGTGATTTCCACTTCTCTAACTTTATATTGAATCTGAAACTTGCATGAAGAGTCAACAGTGATTTCCACTTCTATAACTTTATATTGAATCTGAAACTTGCATGAAGAGTCAACAGATTTCCACTTCTCTAACTTTATATTGAATCTGAAACTTGCATGAAGAGTCAACAGATTTCCATTTCTCTAACTTTATATTGAATCTGAAACTGGCATGAAGAGTCAACAGTGATTTCCACTTCTCTAACTTTATACTGAATCTGAAACTTACGTGAAGAATCAACAGTGATTTCCACTTCTCTAACTTTATACTGAATCTGAAACTTACATGAAGAGTCAACAGTGATTTCCACTTCTCTAACTTTATATTGAATCTGAAACTTGCATGAAGAATGAACAGTGATTTCCACTTCTCTAACTTTATATTGAATCTGAAACTTGCATGAAGAATTAACAGTGATTTCCACTTCTCTAACTTTATATTGGATCTGAAACTTGCATGAAGAGTCAACAGTGATTTCCACTTCTCTAACTTTATACTGAATCTGACACTTGCATGAAGAATCAACAGTTATTTCCACTTCTCTAACTTTATATTGAATCTGAAACTTGCATGAAGAGTCAACAGTGATTTCCACTTCTCTAACTTTATATTGAATCTGAAACTTGCATGAAGAATCAACAGTGATTTCCACTTCTCTAACTTTATATTGAATATGAAACTTAAATGAAGAGTCAACAGTGATTTCCACTTCTCTAACTTTATACTGAATTTGAAACTCACATGAAGAGTCAACAGTGATTTCCACTTCTCTAACTTTATACTGAATCTGAAACTTGCATGAAGAATCAACAGTGATTTCCACTTCTCTAACTTTATATTGAATATGAAACTTAAATGAAGAGTCAACAGTGATTTCCACTTCTCTAACTTTATACTGAATTTGAAACTCACATGAAGAGTCAACAGTGATTTCCACTTCTCTAACTTTATACTGAATCTGAAACTTGCATGAAGAATCAACAGTGATTTCCACTTCTCTAACTTTATATTGAATCTGAAACTTGCATGAAGAGTCAACAGTGATTTCCACTTCTCTAACTTTATACTGAATCTGAAACTTACATGAAGAATCAACAGTGATTTCTACTTCTCTATCTTTATACTGAATCTGAAACTTACATGAAGAGTCAACAGTGATTTCCACTTCTCTAACTTTATATTGAATCTGAAACTTACATGAATAATCAACAGTAATTTCCACTTCTCTAACTTTATACTGAATCTGAAACTTAATGAAGAATCAACAGTGATTTCCACTTCTCTAACTTTATACTGAATCTGAAACTTACATTGAGAGTCAACAGTGATTTCCACTTCTCTGACTTTATATTGAATCTGAAACTTGCATGAAGAATCAACAATGATTTCCACTTCTCTAACTTTATACTGAATCTGAAACTTGCATGAAGAATCAACAGTGATTTCCACTTCTCTAACCTTATATTGAATCTGAAACTTACATGAAGAGTCAACAGTGATTTCCACTTCTCTAACTTTATATTGAATCTGAAACTTGCATGAAGAGTCAACAGATTTCCACTTCTCTAACTTTATATTGAATCTGAAACTTGCATGAAGAGTCAACAGTGATTTCCACTTCTCTAACTTTATACTGAATCTGACAATTGCATGAAGAATCAACAATGATTTCCACTTCTCTAACTTTATATTGAATGTGACACTTGCATGAAGAATCAACACTGATTTCCACTTCTCTAACTTTATACTGAATCGGAAACTTGCATGAAGAATCAACAGTGATTTTCACTTCTCTAACTTTATACTGAATCTGAAACTTGCATGAAGAATCAACAGTGATTTCCACTTCTCTAACTTTATATTGAATCAGAAACTTGCATGAAGAGTCAACAGTGATTTCCACTTCTCTAACTTTATATTGAATCTGAAACTTGCATGAAGAGTCAACAGTGATTTCCACTTCTATAACTTTATATTGAATCTGAAACTTGCATGAAGAGTCAACAGATTTCCACTTCTCTAACTTTATATTGAATCTGAAACTTGCATGAAGAGTCAACAGATTTCCATTTCTCTAACTTTATATTGAATCTGAAACTTGCATGAAGAGTCAACAGTGATTTCCACTTCTCTAACTTTATACTGAATCTGAAACTTACGTGAAGAATCAACAGTGATATCCACTTCTCTAACTTTATACTAAATCTGAAACTTACATGAAGAGTCAACAGTGATTTCCACTTCTCTAACTTTATATTGAATCTGAAACTTGCATGAAGAATGAACAGTGATTTCCACTTCTCTAACTTTATATTGAATCTGAAACTTGCATGAAGAATGAACAGTGATTTCCACTTCTCTAACTTTATATTGAATCTGAAACTTGCATGAAGAGTCAACAGTGATTTCCACTTCTCTAACTTTATACTGAATCTGACACTTGCATGAAGAATCAACAGTTATTTCCACTTCTCTAACTTTATATTGAATCTGAAACTTGCATGAAGAGTCAACAGTGATTTCCACTTCTCTAACTTTATATTGAATCTGAAACTTGCATGAAGAATCAACAGTGATTTCCACTTCTCTAACTTTATATTGAATCAGAAACTTGGATGAAGAAACTACAGTGATTTCCACTTCTCTAACTTTATATTGAATCAGAAACTTGCATGAAGAGTCAACAGTGATTTCCACTTCTCTAACTTTATATTGAATCTGAAACTTGCATGAAGAGTCAACAGTGATTTCCACTTCTCTAACTTTATATTGAATCTGAAACTTGCATGAAGAGTCAACAGATTTCCACTTCTCTAACTTTATATTGAATCTGAAACTTGCATGAAGAGTCAACAGTGATTTCCACTTCTCTAACTTTATATTGAATCTGAAACTTGCATGAAGAGTCAACAGTGATTTCCACTTCTCTAACTTTATACTGAATCTGAAACTTACGTGAAGAATCAACAGTGATTTCCACTTCTCTAACTTTATATTGAATCTGAAACTTAAATGAAGAGTCAACAGTGATTTCCACTTCTCTAACTTTATACTGAATTTGAAACTTACATGAAGAGTCAACAGTGATTTCCACTTCTCTAACTTTATATTGAATCTGAAACTTGCATGAAGAATCAACAGTGATTTCCACTTCTCTAACTTTATATTGAATCTGAAACTTGCATGAAGAGTCAACAGTGATTTCCACTTCTCTAACTTTATACTGAATCTGAAACTTACATGAAGAATCAACAGTGATTTCTACTTCTCTATCTTTATACTGAATCTGAAACTTACATGAAGAGTCAACAGTGATTTCCACTTCTCTAACTTTATATTGAATCTGAAACTTACATGAATAATCAACAGTGATTTCCACTTCTCTAACTTTATACTGAATCTGAAACTTACATGAAGAATCAACAGTGATTTCCACTTCTCTAACTTTATACTGAATCTGAAACTTACATGAAGAGTCAACAGTGATTTCCACTTCTCTAACTTTATATTGAATCTGAAACTTGCATGAAGAGTCAACAGTGATTTCCACTTCTCTAACTTTATATTGAATCTGAAACTTGCATGAAGAATCAACAGTGATTTCCACTTCTCTAACTTTATATTGAATCAGAAACTTGCATGAAGAGTCAACAGTGATTTCCACTTCTCTAACTTTATATTGAATCTGAAACTTGCATGAAGAGTCAACAGTGATTTCCACTTCTCTAACTTTATACTGAATCTGAAACTTGCATGAAGAATCAACAGTGATTTCCACTTCTTTAACTTTATATTGAATCTGAAACTTGCATGAAGAGTCAACAGTGATTTCCACTTCTCTAACTTTATACTGAATCTGACAATTGCATGAAGAATCAACAGTGATTTCCACTTCTCTAACTTTATATTGAATCTGACACTTGCATGAAGAATCAACAGTGACTTCCACTTCTCTAACTTTATACTGAATCGGAAACTTGCATGAAGAATCAACAGTGATTTTCACTTCTCTAACTTTATACTGAATCTGAAACTTGCATGAAGAATCAACAGTGATTTCCACTTCTCTAACTTTATATTGAATCAGAAACTTGCATGAAGAGTGAACAGATTTCCATTTCTCTAACTTTATATTGAATCTGAAACTTGCATGAAGAGTCAACAGTGATTTCCACTTCTCTAACTTTATACTGAATCTGAAACTTGCATGAAGAATCAACAGTGATTTCCACTTCTCTAACTTTATACTGAATCTGAAACTTGCATGAAGAGTCAACAGTGATTTCCACTTCTCTAACTTTATATTGAATCTGAAACTTGCATGAAGAATCAACAGTGATTTCCACTTCTCTAACTTTATATTGAATCTGAAACTTGCATGAAGAATGAACAGTGATTTCCACTTCTCTAACTTTATATTGAATCTGAAACTTGCATGAAGAGTCAACAGTGATTTCCACTTCTCTAACTTTATACTGAATCTGACACTTGCATGAAGAATCAACAGTTATTTCCACTTCTCTAACTTTATATTGAATCTGAAACTTGCATGAAGAGTCAACAGTGATTTCCACTTCTCTAACTTTATATTGAATCTGAAACTTGCATGAAGAATCAACAGTGATTTCCACTTCTCTAACTTTATACTGAATCTGAAACTTGCATGAAGAATCAACAGTGATTTCCACTTCTCTAACTTTATATTGAATCTGAAACTTGCATGAAGAATCAACAGTGATTTCCACTTCTCTAACTTTATATTGAATCTGAAACTTGCATGAAGAGTCAACAGTGATTTCCACTTCTCTAACTTTATACTGAATCTGAAACTTACATGAAGAATCAACAGTGATTTCTACTCTCTTTATATTTATACTGAATCTGAAACTTACATGAAGAGTCAACAGTGATTTCCACTTCTCTAACTTTATATTGAATCTGAAACTTACATGAAGAATCAACAGTGATTTCCACTTCTCTAACTTTATACTGAATCTGAAACTTACATGAAGAATCAACAGTGATTTCCACTTCTCTAACTTTATACTGAATCTGAAACTTACATGAAGAGTCAACAGTGATTTCCACTTCTCTAACTTTATATTGAATCTGAAACTTGCATGAAGAGTCAACAGATTTCCACTTCTCTAACTTTATATTGAATCTGAAACTTGCATGAAGAGTCAACAGTGATTTCCACTTCTCTAACTTTATACTGAATCTGAAACTTACATGAAGAATCAACAGTGATTTCCACTTCTCTAACTTTATATTGAATCTGAAACTTAAATGAAGAGTCAACAGTGATTTCCACTTCTCTAACTTTATATTGAATCAGAAACTTGCATGAAGAGTCAACAGTGATTTCCACTTCTCTAACTTTATATTGAATCTGAAACTTACATGAAGAGTCAACAGTGATTTCCACTTCTCTAACTTTATATTGAATCTGAAACTTGCATGAAGAGTCAACAGTGATTTCCACTTCTCTAACTTTATATTGAATCTGAAACTTGCATGAAGAGTCAACAGTGATTTCCACTTCTCTAACTTTATATTGAATCTGAAACTTGCATGAAGAGTCAACAGTGATTTCCACTTCTCTAACTTTATATTGAATCTGAAACTTGCATGAAGAGTCAACAGTGATTTCCACTTCTCTAACTTTATATTGAATCTGAAACTTGCATGAAGAGTCAACAGTGATTTCCACTTCTCTAACTTTATATTGAATCTGAAACTTGCATGAAGAGTCAACAGTGATTTCCACTTCTCTAACTTTATATTGAATCTGAAACTTGCATGAAGAGTCAACAGTGATTTCCACTTCTCTAACTTTATATTGAATCTGAAACTTACGTGAAGAATCAACAGTGATTTCCACTTCTCTAACTTTATATTGAATCTGAAACTTAAATGAAGAGTCAACAGTGATTTCCACTTCTCTAACTTTATACTGAATTTGAAACTTACATGAAGAGTCAACAGTGATTTCCACTTCTCTAACTTTATACTTAATCTGAAACTTACATGAAGAATCAACAGTGATTTCCACTTCTCTAACTTTATATTGAATCTGAAACTTAAAGGAAGAGTCAACAGTGATTTCCACTTCTCTAACTTTATACTGAATTTGAAACTCACATGAAGAGTCAACAGTGATTTCCAGTTCTCTAACTTTATACTGAATCTGAAACTTACATGAAGAATCAACAGTGATTTCTACTTCTCTATCTTTATATTGAATCTGAAACTTACATGAAGAGTCAACAGTGATTTCCACTTCTCTAACTTTATATTGAATCTGAAACTTACATGAATAATCAACAGTGATTTCCACTTCTCTAACTTTATACTGAATCTGAAACATACATGAAGAATCAACAGTGATTTCCACTTCTCTAACTTTATACTGAATCTGAAACTTACATGAAGAGTCAACAGTGATTTCCACTTCTCTAACTTTATATTGAATCTGAAACTTGCATGAAGAATCAACAGTGATTTCCACTTCTCTAACTTTATACTGAATATGAAACTTGCATGAAGAATCAACAGTGATTTCCTCTTCTCTAACTTTATATTGAATCTGAAACTTACATGAAGAGTCAACAGTGATTTCCACTTCTCTAACTTTATATTGAATCTGAAACTTGCATGAAGAGTCAACCGATTTCCACTTCTCTAACTTTATATTGAATCTGAAACTTGCATGAAGAATCAACAGTGATTTCCACTTCTCTAACTTTATACTGAATCTGAAACTTGCATGAAGAATCAACAGTGATTTCCACTTCTCTAACTTTATATTGAATCTCAAACTTACATGAAGAGTCAACAGTGATTTCCACTTCTCTAACTTTATATTGAATCTGAAACTTGCATGAAGAGTCAACAGATTTCCACTTCTCGAACTTTATATTGAATCTGAAACTTGCATGAAGAGTCAACAGTGATTTCCACTTCTCTAACTTTATAAGGAATCTGAAACTTGCATGAAGAGTCAACAGTGATTTCCACTTCTCTAACTTTATATTGAATCTGAAACTTGCATGAAGAGTCAACAGTGATTTCCACTTCTCTAACTTTATACTGAATCTGAAACTTACATGAAGAATCAACAGATTTCCACTTCTCTAAATTTATACTGAATCTGAAAGTTGCATGAAGAGTCAACAGTGATTTCCACTTCTCTAACTTTATACTGAACCTGAACTTGTATTTGGACAGGATGAAATTTCACAGCACATGTTACTGCAGGGTTAGGTGTATTTCTACTTACTAGTAAATCATAAAAGAGGATAAATATATTATTTTACTGAACAAATATAGTCTAAGACAAGTTTATTGTCTCTGTGTTTTAAGGATTAACTTGTTTACTTAGATCCATTAGTTTAAATTAAGCTCATAGTTATAAATAGGTTATAATATAAATTAGGCTAAATACATTGTATTACTAATATTACATATATAATAAAGACTACTTGTTGTTACTTTGAATAAAGTTCTGTTTCTAAGTTCTATATAATTAAAGATAAACTAGTAATAAAAATAATAGGTTCTTATCAGATTGAGCTAAATACTGTAAATATGTTGACATTAGGCTATTGGTATTTGGTATTGAATATTTATTTTCAGATTATATCTACTACAAGTATACATAAAGTGGTAAAATATAGTATAGAAGTTGTGTTCACAGTTTGTCAGGCAAAATGGATGAAGTTAGTAGGTTTTATTTGGTAATTTTGAAACTGGCATATACTTTCAAGGAAGCTACTAACAAAGATGCAAAATGTTTATGTAGAGTTTGTAGGTTGAAGGTTTTCCTAATTGACGTAGAGGCAACAGATAAAGTGAAGTGTAGACTGTAACAAATGGTAGAAGGAATTCAGGAGCAGTTTATAATTTACATACAAGGAATACACCAGCTAAGAATGACCTTTAGAAAGTTAGGTTTAATTTACATACAAGGAATACACCAGCTAAGAATGACTTTTAGAGAGTTAGGTTTAATTTACATAGAAGGAATACACCAGCTAAGAATGACTTTTAGAAAGTTAGGTTTAATTTACATACAAGGAATACACCAGCTAAGAACGACTTTTAGAAAGTTAGGTTTAATTTACATACAAGGAAAACACCAGCTATGAATGACTTTTAGAAAGTTAGGTTTAATTTACATGCAAGGAATACACCAGCTAAAAACGACTTTTAGAAAGTTAGGTTTAATTTACATGCAAGGAATACACCAGCTAAGAACGACTTTTAGAAAGTTAGGTTTAATTTACATACAAGGAAAACACCAGCTATGAATGACTTTTAAAAAGTTAGATTTAATTTCCATACAAGGAAAACACCAGCTATGAATGACCTTTAGAGAGTTAGGTTTAATTTACATAGAAGGAATACACCAGCTAAGAACGACTTTTAGAAACTTAGGTTTAATTTACATACAAGGAAAAACCAGCTATGAATGATTTTTAGAAAGTTAGGTTTAATTTACATGCAAGGAATACACCAGCTAAGAACGACTTTTAGAAAGTTAGGTTTAATTTACATACAAGGAATACATCAGCTAAGAATGACTTTTAGAAAGTTAGGATACTATTCGAGTTAAAGGTAGTAGATTTAGTTATAATGAACCTATTCTGTTGAGTAATAAATTTCAGCCCTTGGCTTCTGGAGATCGGGAACTATTGAAGCGAAGGAAAACAAAATGGTCAGAGAAGGATGTGGATGATAAGAAGGCAATAGGTGATTCCTTGAAAGGACATGTAGATAGGATTGTCTGTGGGGTAAATAGGGGAAAAAAAACCAATTATGTTAACCATAGGCACAGGCAAAGGATATAAATGACAGAGCAGATATAATAAAAGGGATTAGCAGAGATGCAGTTTTTGTGGTGCATGTAGGGGCTAATGGAAGGGGTGAAGTAGGAGCTAATTAATAAGTACAGAAGTTTATAAAGGTTTTTGAAGAAAAAGGTCACATATATAACTTAATTGTGATTGGGATACTGCCCAGATTTAGCTCTGAGGATGAAGTTATAAGTAAGTCACTAGGACTAAATGCTAGCATATAGTATTGTATAGTTATATTATATAGGGGGCAAGTGCCAGAGGATTGGAAGTTAACTAATGTAACTTCTATTTGCAAGGAAAATGATAAAACTATTCCAGTAATTATAGACTCATTAGTTTCACATCAGTTTTAGGAAAGGTTTTGAAAAGTCTGATAAATGATGCTTTCCAAAGTCTTATTTATAACAAACTTTTAAAATTGTATAGGATAGTCAACATGGTTTCATTAAAAGAAAATGTTGTCTTACAAATGTTCTGTAGATAAGGGTAAAGGTTTAAATTTGTTGTATCTGGATTTTCACAAAGCATTCTACAAGATGCCACCAAAAAGGCTTGTAAAAAATTGTCTCTAGAGATGTGGGGGTTAAGTTAGCAAATTGGATAGAAGAGTGAGTGACTTGGTAGGATAAAGCATAAGGTTGATATAAATGGAGTTCAATCAAACTGATTAATGTTGTAAGTTGTGCACCTCAAGTTCAATCAAACTGATTAATGTTGTAAGTGGTGTACCTCAAGTTCAATCAAACTGATTAATGTTGTAAGTGGTGTACCTCAGGGTTCAATCAAACTGATTAATGTTGTAAGTGGTGTACCTCAGGGTTCAATCAAACTGATTAATGTTGTAAGTGGTGTACCTCAGGGTTCAATCAAACTGATTAATGTTGTAAGTGGTGTACCTCAGGGTTCAGTCTTAGAACATTCACTCTTTTTGATTTACATTAATGACATAGATGAAGGAATGGTTAATAAATTACATTTACAGATGATATTAAGGTCTTGTGTGTTTCTGGTTGTGAAGAGGATGCTTCTGATTTACAAAAGGATTTAGATCATTTAGTTAGTTGGGGAAATAAATGGCAGATGGGTTTAATTATGATAAATGCAAGATAATGCATAAGGGTTAAAATAATTTGAATTATATGGATGGGAATAACCATAAGTGTCATGAAAGAAAGTGATCTTGATGTAATGGTTGATGAGTTTCTAAACCCATCCAAGCAGTGTGCCAGTGCTACTGATGAGGCAATAGGATTTCAGGTTGTACCTACAGAAATATTGAATCCAAGTCTTAAAAAGTTGTAATTTCATTGTACAGGTCACTGGTTAAGCAACATTTGGAACACTGTGTTGAGCATTGGGCTCCTCACCTCAGGAAAGATTGACTGTTGAAAAGGGTTCAGAGAAGGGTTATTAGAATGGTGTGTGGGGTGGAAGGGTTATCATATCAGAGAATATGGAAATCTCTCAACTTTGTTTCTTGAAAGTTGGGGGGATCTTATTGAGGTGTTTAAGACTGTTAAAGGAACTGATAGTGTTAACGCATCATCCTTTTTCATATGTAACAGTGAGAACAGTAGGACTAGCAGACATAAATTTTGGCAGGATAGATGTTAACTTCAGCTAAGACAAATTCATTTTCTGACAGGGTGGTTGGCCTTTTGATTCCTTTGTCTAAGTAAACGTTAGGAAATTATATATGCATGTGTTTTTTGGGATGAAGCTACAATACAAAACTATTAAGAGAAGGAAACAGTTTTAACTACTGTGTAACAAAAGATATGTTACATTTAATACTAACAGGCTTTGTTTTGTGGAAGGATAATATAAATATACCAACATAATGTTGTAAATGATAGTGTTACCTCATTAAGAGGAATCAGAGTATTTTTCTCACAAACTTTTAGAAACAGTTATTTATAATTTAAGAAAAACATTTTGTACTATCAAGAATAAAATACTTATTGTGAGACTAATAAGTGTTATACGTGTATCCTAGTAACAGTGTAAAACTTTATAAAACCTTGTTGTTTGAACAACTCTGTTCACAAACAATAACAAGAATGTTACATTTCACATGCATAAAACTCCTTTATCCACCTTTAATTACATTGCGTTTTCTTAAATGAATAAAATTTTCACATGATAACTTGAATATTTTCTGGTATCACATTTCAAGTTCTTCCAACGGCACAGTTACAATATTTGATAGATAGCTTATCTTGTGAAGATAAATTACTAATATTACTAGGTTAATCAAGTATGTCTTACAATTAAAGAATTTTATAGTTGAAGATATTATGATTTTGACAGTTTTTGTCTTTCATACACTCAGTTTGTTAAGATGTCACTAAAAGAATGTTCAATATTTACATTTATGGAAAGACTTTGTTTTTTAAGAATGTTTAGTGATTTAGATCAGGAAGCCATGTGTGTTGATGTCTGAATTTTAAAACCTCCTCCCAAATATTTTGGACCACCTCTCTTTACTGAATGGCTACTGTCTTCTCTTTCCCTGAAAATAAAGACAAACTGTCAACATTAATAAATTACATGTATTACCATATAAACCAATTTTGGTGCAATCAGGCCTCTACCACAGCTAAATGATATGACATGTGTGAAAAGCACACTACTGAAATGCAAAGCATGTTATTTCTAGTAGTTGGGGGTGGTGGAGATCCAGAAGCACATCCTACCCAGAAAATGTTTCACAATATAATATTATAAGATTGAATCTTGATGCATTTTAACTACAAATACTGCATACTCACAGAACAATGTACTGAATAAAATAAGAAAGTTGTAACAGTTATACATGCCATGAACAAGTGGTCAAGTCATGGTTTGACCAACCTTATCTCCTCCTACAGTCCTGATGCAAGAAACTACAAAAGAGAATCTCTGAGTTGCTCAAATGAACATATTTTACTTAACTTTATACATATCCTTAACATTACTTTACTTTCTGTATGTTTTAGTTGTGAATGGGTTTAATGAACTGTTATTTATGAATCTTTATTATGCACGAAGCGATTTTTGTGTTTACTGTAACAGGTAAAACAAATTTCCTTGTTTCAACACTATAGGTAATATTCACCAAATGAATGTAAATATATAACGTTAATCATTTAGATTCCATTACATACCTGGCTTGTTGTTCATGTTGATAATTTTGATTCCATTACATACCTGGCTTGTTGTTCATGTTGATAATTTAGATTTCATTATTACCTGGTTTGTTGTTCATGTTGATAATTTAGATTCCATTACATACCTGGTTTGTTGTTCATGTTGATAAGTTAGAATCCATTACATACTTGGTTTGTTGTTCATGTTGATAATTTAGATTCCATTACATACCTGGTTTGTTGTTCATGTTGATAATTTAGATTCCATTACATACCTGGTTTGTTGTTCATGTTGATAATTTAGAATCCATTACATACTTGGTTTGTTGTTCATGTTGATAATTTAGATTACATTACATACCTGGTTTGTTGTTCATGTTGATAATTTAGATTCCATTACATACCTGGTTTGTTGTTCCTTCTGCTTCTGTTTTAAATACTTCTTCTTAACATCTGCAAGTTCTTTTGTTAACCTTTCCATTTCCAGCTTGTTTTGTGCTATTTTTGATTCATACATGTTTAGTTCAGAAGCCATACTCTGGAAGAAATAGATTAATTTCTTATGAGTACAACCTCACAGAAGTAACATAACCCCACTGAAGTATAGGTTTCTTATATTAATATAACCTCACAGATGTTTTGGTACTTTATATTAACATAACTCTACTAAAGTATTGGTTTCTTATATCAACATAACCTCACAGAACGTTTGGTCCCTAATATCAATATTACCTCACATAAGTTTCGGTTTGCTTTATTAATGTAACTCCACTGAAGTATTGGTTCTTTATATTGATGTAACCTTAGAGAAGTACTGGTTACTTATACTAATATAAGATCACATAAATTTGGGTTTCCTGCTGAAAACCTGACGATGACCGAAGAAGGTCGAAACATTGTTTGCTCTTCTATGTAAAATATTTTCTCAACCCAAACGAGCCGTTTTTGCATATAAATTTCTCAACAAGTGGGTTTCTCGACATCACTGAAAAGTTGTTCCTTTATATATTCTCGTTCATTCCAATAAGGTTTTATATTTGTAACCAGAAGTTCTATCTAATTACATCAAACTGTATTGTAATTATTTGTAATCTTTTAATCTCTGTCTCTACTGAAGGATAAAAATTGTGTCCAATATAAATCAAATATATCATTTACAACTGCTATAATATATTATTAAATAATTTTGTAATTAAAGTAATTATAAGTTTGACACCTTCTTTTCATGAGTCCAGTTTTTTAAACATGTTTTGGTAAGAAGGTTCTGTACTTATGCTGACAGTATCCATCCTAATGTCAGAAATACCTTAATTTTTTCAAACTATATTGAAGCTATATGGATAAAGATTGGTCACTTAACATACTAATAAGGGTTCCATTTTGTTAACTATCAAAACAAAGGAGGTTTCATTAACACTCTTTTAATAAACCTAACAAAGAGAGGAAAGTACATTATAACAGTATTTCAGTTTAGTATTCTGATGTTTCTTGAACAAATGCTTATAAAAACTTCTTCAATTGGAAACTAAATACTGAAAGTAACAGGTAGTAACAAGATGGTAATGGAATTGTTAGTAGCATTATTCAAATACGACTATATCACTGAAAGATTGGATAAAGAAAGCCACAACTATGTGGATACATCCTGCTAAATGACTATTAGTATCTGGCAGGAAAGTGTAGTATGCCAATATGTTCCATTAAAATATGCATATTCCTTCTACTGTGGAACTGTTAGTTTGTTCTTGAATTTTGTGCAAAGCTACATGAGGGCTACCTGTGCTATCCATCCCTAATTTAGCAGTGTAACACTAGAGGGAAGGCAGCTAGTCATCACCACCCACCACCAACTCTTTGGTTACTCTTTTATCAATGAATAGTAGGATTGACCATATGTTTATAATGTCCCCACAGCTGATAGGGTGAGCACATTTGGTATGATGGGGATTCGACCCTGAGACCCTCAGATTGTGAGTCGAGTGCCCTAATGATCTGGCCACACTATGGTGCTAGAGTTTCTTTAGCAATGTCAAGACTGTACCCTTTCTCTCACTCATTCTTCTATGTGTCCATTTTATTAAACTATTTTAACTTGCTGTCTTCTAGAAATTCCTTTTTCCTTAGAGAATGATGTGTTCCAGTCTGTAATTTTTATTTGTATTTGACCTTCATGTTAAACTTACTAGATCAACCTGTTGTTGTCCCTAATTTTATAGTACTGATCAGAGGGAGAAAGTAGCCAGTGAGCAGCATATTACATGTTGCATATTAGAATTTATCTTGGACAAGCCTCCAATTTATTATGTTATGTGTTATGATTTCAAATAGTCTGAAGAGAGACCAGAAGAAGCAATATGGATTAATATTCATATCCACCCTGTCAGGGAAACTGTGGATAAATCCCAGGAAATTAAATTAAACTGTGAATAAAATGCCATTATCAAGCACCTCTAAAGCTTCAAGACCTTCACTGGACATAGCAGATGATTGGGATCTGGTCAGTCACAGAGATGAGAAATAGCAGTTAGTTGGATGAGTGAAAAGGATTTATCTCCTTTCCTGTCAGTATCTTAGGTAAAAAGGATGATGGTATAATGATAAAATGTCCTGTGCACATAAAGCATAAACAACTCTGACCAGCAACATATGCAGACCAACATCAACAAAAATAAATCTCAAGAGAAATTTGATATTTGGCACTTTAGGCTAAGGGCTCATACAGATGTTGAGAAAGAGCATATAACTAAAATTTTATTTTGCAGCCAGGTAACTAAAACAGTCATTTGGGATGAAGGACCTTAAATGACTTGAGGAGGCTGGAGAACACAGGGAACTCAAAGAATTTTAGTCTCTTTGAGTACCTAAGGGTAGCCAATAAAGTGTCTTATATAGGGTGATTGTGGAAGATACAAAACCCTTGTCAAAGAGCCAAGTCAAAATCTGAGGTAGGCTGACATCTCTGAAAGAAATAGATTCAACCACTTTGTAATACATCATTGTCAATACGTGTACCATTTCCATTGATAAAATGTCCATTGTTGGACAATGTAAAGACTGAGACAGGTACATGGCAACCTTGGAAGTTAAACCCCAACACCATGCAAAGGATCACATTACCTCCACACTTGAAGCTTGAGGCTCAGGATGGATAGGTGAGATATTGGATCATGGCTACCTTAATAGACATGACCAGAGGAGAAGTGGAAAAGGTGGGCATTCCTGATGATACCACAAAAGTGGAAATTAAAGTTGAGCTGGCCAATCCGTTGTAACCAACAGAATGTTACAAGGAGTTGAGTGAATCATTGCCAGGCCTCCTGGTAATAGATAAATTGGTGGGTAGACACATAAGTACAATCCAGTCCAGTCCTGACTAAATACACTTGTTACAAATGTCTAAGGGTGAGGTACTGGATATGAAAATGCTGATAGTTAAGTGTTCTAATGAGTAGCAAATATATTGATTATTGATGTCTTAGGACATCAACCATGAGAAAATCCAACAGAAAAACCTTCAATGAAGCATTCATTCTGCCAGAGAAATCCAGCTGGGTAGAGGCAATTGATCAACCACCAAATTTATCACCTCCAGAATATGGTTAGTTAGTAGGAAAATGTGAATGAAATAGACCCAATATAGAAGATTTAAGGTTTGAAAACAAAGAGACCAGGACCAAGTGCTCTCTTGAGGGGAAATGTAAGAAACCACCATAGAATTGATGAAGTAAGCAAAATGACTTTGCCACTCAATAATTTCAGTCCTTGAGGTATTACTCTTTGAACAGCAAGAAGTTCTAAAATATTGATGGGAAAATAAGCTTCGTCATCCCTCCATAGAATCTGGAATTCCTGACCACTGAGATATGCAACACATCCCTGAAGTGAAGCAGGGTTCTATGAAAAGTTGGATCTCTGGATGAGATGGCAGCAGAGAAATACCTATTGTGGTATAAGGAGACTGTGGAATCCAGTGGAATGCACATGCAATCATCCTAAAGGAATGAGGAATTTCAGTGGTGACCATATACCAGAAAGAGAAAACTATCAATGTAATAGGAGAAGGAGACATGAATAAGAGTCAGATTGCTTGTTCTATAACATGAAGCCAGATGGGAGTCAGTTGAACCTGGATAAGATACATGTTGAAAGAAAGAAACACAGATGGATGAGATATTGTGTTGGAGTGAGATTAGATTTCTAAGCTCTGATAAGGGATGCTAGCTTGTTACTTTGGAAGGCACAATCTGAGTGTGATGTTCTGCCAACTGATGAGATTTTGCCAGCAGTATCCACATGTCCATTTAATGAGGTCTGAAGAGGCCTAAGAGATAGAGGTGACAAGAAACATTCATACAATTTGGTAGAACATATATGGTGCTAATGCTAGTCCAAAGGGCAAAATCTTCAACTGCAGCACCTGACCCTTGTGTACAAAATGCAGATAGTGGTTGGATGACTTTGCTGTGAAAACCTGCAGATAGGCTTTGCTCACAGTGTTGGCAAAAAATGCCAATGCAGAGTAAAGAATGACTCCATTGTGAACTTTGGATGATTTAGGATTTGATTTATACATGAAAAATCAATAACCAGATGGTGTTCCATCTTTTTTGGGCACAACAAACAGGCTGCAATAAAAATCCTGGAATAACTGAAATGACTTTGCCCCTGCCTCCTTGATCAACAAATTTCTGATAGCTGTGGAATGAAATTCCAATATCTAAGGATCTGTGGGAGATGGAAATGCTACAGACTGCAGGTATAAGGGTGGTGGAGATGTAAATTGAATTACTAATCCTGGTGCAGGACCTGTAGTACTCATGGATTCATGAGAAAGATTTTCCACATATCTAGAAATTCAAGGAACTGGTTGAGCCCCTACAAATTCCAAATGCATAGTAGTTACCACTGCCACTGGACTAAGTGGAGGAACCTCATGGATATAAGTGTAATATTTTCTGGGTACCAACAGACTGAAAAGATGATGTTGGAGGTAGGGACAGAACTATGACCTCCTGTAAGGGCTGATAAAGATCATGAAGTAAACGATGATAGGGATGAATGAAGACAAGTGACATAGACCTTAAATTCCAAAGACATTGGAATTGCTGCAAAAATCAGTGGTTGGAGAAAGGGGCCTAACATAACTCAGAGGGCATGGCAGCAGGTAGATAAATTCACTCCAACAATGCATGTCTACCAAACAAATCCCAACAACATACCAGCCAAGAAACTAGGAAAACTGCAGAAACTGACAACTGAAACAAAGTGGATACTACTAAAAGTCCCAACTTTTCATCAAATTAATAGTGATCCCTGAGAGGCTTCCAATAAAAGATCTAGGGATGATAAATATATAAGCATCATATTTAAGGTCAGACAAATCCTAGAAATTTGTGATCTATTTAGATGACCACAGACTCCCTTCCAGAACTCTACATTTTGAGGAGTGGGTCTATTCCCTGAGAGTCTAAATATGCTCCTACTTGTTGGTGGTAAGCTAAAGAACGACTTTTTGAGAAGTGTGGTGGACAAGGCATAGCTATACCTTTTGATAACTTGTGAGGGCTTTGTATAGGGGGATTCTTTACACTAGGTATCAGTAATTTGTTTCAATAAATTTGAATAATAAATCGATAGCACACAATCCACTTGTTTTAAAATAATATATTCAAAACAAGTCAAATGTGTCTGTAAAAATTCTTTACACTATAGGATATCTCAGTTGTATCTGAAACTTTAAATAATTCTATTTTCTTTTCAAAAGTCCACACAGACTGGTTCAGATATTTTAGAACCTAACTGACAAAATATTTTTTTTACTCTGTTACACCATGAAACTCGCTTGAAATATCACCCATAAAAACTAAACTAATAAGCATGCAGGACAACTTCACTTTCACTAATATTATAAATTTCCTAAATGAAAAACTATTTCTGGTAGGTACTTCCCACTTTCACAAGATTAATTTTTACATTTTGTGCTGTCCTCATTTTGCAAACTTTTACTGAATACATGTCACAAACCTTCAACCCTCCCTCTGTTGAAATCCAAAGTTCCAACGTGTCTCACATAAATCACTATGCATCACCTCTCCACCAACAGAAAAAGACTAATATTATGTGACTCCCTTTATGTGCTATCACCAAACTATCACTTTGAAGTTTGGGAGGAGACACAACCACCTGAAGATAGTGGAGAGGAATGGTGGGAAGTGTGATTGGAGAGAAGTATCTATTGGAAGTACATTTTCATTTAGGAAAATTATAACTTCTAATATGGTACTCTCCCTCCACTCATAAGATTTGATTGAATCCCACACTGAATTGGAGAAGGGACCTGTGTGAGGAAGTGCAGGCATATTCCCCAGAAGCATCTGAAGAATACCACTTAATTGAGAGTAACAGCTCAGAAGATCTCAGGAGGGAAACTGCACCACATCTGAGCCAGATATCTCTTTGACATGAAAAGTGATAAGGTCAGAAAGACCATACATGGTGATAAAGGGAGAAAGCTTATCAACATGGGAGAGGATGGTGCAAAAAAGATACATGATGGAATATGTGTAAAAAATGATATGCCCCAATGGTGTGGTGTGGCTATGGCATGATAGACCACACTCAACTGCACTCTAAACCTCAATTTCTGGGTACCACCAACATCCTCACAAGGATAGGATGAGGACCAATACCAAACTTCATCTCAATTTCTTGAGTCCAGAGGAAACCTATTAGAAGACTCCAGGCACACACTGGGCAGCCTAATGCATGGATTCCAGGAATTTGTCATCTGGAATCTGAAGGAAGTTCATCATATGCCTTTGAGACCCACAACTATGAACAAGCTTGAAACAATACAGGTCATCAACAACCTCATAACCAAGGAAAGCACAGAACAGAAATGGAAACATGCCACAATGACCTCTGTGACCCATTTCACAGAAGAGTAATTGAAAGGGGAAGATGAATAACCCAAAATCTGTGTTAGAACTTATGATATTGGTTCATTTGATATTCAAAATATCACTCACTGGGTACTGTCATCTGTGTGAAGGTAGCAGGATAACATCAAATCAGAGGGGTGAAATTCATTTGGGCATCTCAACTCCAGGAAAATCGCCCATCCAGAAGATTTTATAACTCTCTCTATACTGGAAGAACACCACCACCCTACTCTGAACTGAATGGTTATAGCAATCTTTGTGTAACCCATCCAGCAGGTTGCCTCCATGGTCAACCACTAGAACTGGTAAATGGTTAGGACTCCAGTACTCCATTGGAAGAAAAGGAGAAAGTGCACTGCATCCAGAGGGGCTGCAACACCTGAGACAGTGTAATGGTTGATCACAAAACCCTATTTTAAAAAGCAGATCACATAAATTTATTCAATCAAGACATTGCAGGAATGGACAGTAATCTCCTTCAGCTTTACCCTTGTCATTCATGGGTGTTGTAGTCCAGGATGGACATACTATGATACAAGTATCACAAAAAATTTGCACTCAACTGATCTTGTAAAACCCCCATCTCAAGGGTGAGCATACACACTCATGTAAATATAGAAATAAAAGTACCATACAGTGCAGATTTCATGGAAGAATGTTTGTGAATGGTTATTGCCATCTAAATGGAACCTATTCATAGTACTGACAAAACACCTTGTTAGGCATCACTTGCCACTGAGCCTGATCAAAAGTGAAGCTGAAGCAAAGGTCCTTGAAAGGAAAAAAGCATTAGTAAAGACTAGCTGTAGTGGAAGTACAGTTCCTAGGGTATTAATATGCCAAGGAAGGGGGCAAACACTTGACAAAAACAGATGGTGCAGGAGCAAGACCATAGGACAGGGCCCTAAAAAGGTATACAATTCTATGACAGGCAAACTGGAAGAAGTAAAATTCACATGGAGCATGTATGACACCTGTTGGGATAGGAGGACAACAACTGCCTCAGATAGACTCTTGTATGACACCTGTTAGGATAGAAGGACAACAACTACCTGAGATAAGACTCTTGTATGACACCTGTTGGGGTAGGAGGACAACAACTGCCTTAGATAGACTTTTGGGTGACACCTGTTGGGGTAGAAGGACAACAACTACCTAAGATAAGACTCTTGTATGACACCTGTTGGGATAGAAGGGCAACAACTACCTCAGATAAGACTCTTGTATAACACCTGTTGGGGTAGGAGGACAACAACTGCCTCAGATAGACTCTTGTATGACACCTGTTGGGGTAGGAGGACAACAACTACCTGAGATAAGACTCTTAGATGACAAGGGATGCTCAGGAAGAGGAATGAGTGTTTGTATATTTTTCTTATAACAAAGCCATATTGGACAATATGCTGTGTTCACCACAGGGGATCAAACCCCTGATATTAGTATTGTAAATCCAAAGACTTACCACTGAAAAATGACAAACAATAGTACTGTAGAAAACTGTTGCAGACAGAGCCAGAAAGTGTAAGATCAAGAAACAAGACCTGGAACCATACCTGAAAAACATTGGACAGAAGGCACCCACTGGGCATTGAATCCATGAAAATATACTGTCATGACACTAAAAAAGATCAATAGAAAAGTGAACCATATGTGTAGGGCTATAGCTAAAGACAACTTGCAGCCTAAAGTGGAAGGAAAGAAGGTTGAAATGCCCCCCAAAACCCATAGGGTTCCAGTGATAAATTTCAGATATGAAGAGGAAGGCTAATGCTGGGATATGGGGCAGACTTAGGATGAGCAGAAAATGTTTGGGACTCATCCTACCTGATAGGTAAACTGAACCCACAATTGGTGGTCCAGAATATGGAAGCCCACCTGAAAACTTGCAAGGGTGGACCAACCAAAGTCTGAGGGAGACAGGCATATCAATGCCATCACTAAATGGGATGGCAAAAGCACAGTGTAAACCCAAACAAAAGGGAATGTAGAAACAAACAAAAAACAACATCAAGAAATAAAAGAACACATACCTGAAATATAAGTTCAATCTGAGGAATCAGACAAGGGGGAAGAGGTATCAAAATTATAGCCAGCGTATGCTTGCAAAAGGTTTGAAAAGTACAGAAAGAATAAAGGCACGATCAGGAGACAACATGCATTCCTGACAGTGTTTCATGTCCAAGTAACAAAGGCTGTGAAATTCCCTGTGGCCAAAAAATGTAAAAACAGACAAGAGATGTGCAGTTGAAGTGGTAACAGTGACATTGGAATTCATGAATGACATGAAAACTGTGAAGAATGTATGGCAAAAACTGGTACATTAAATTCTCTCAAAGAAAACTGAAATGAAAAGAAGTTGAACAAAGTTAAAGAAAATTAAACCATTTCTAGGGAAATAATAATAGCAGTTCTGAAAAAAGATACTTTCAACTGAACACTGCTAAATGAAAAGTAATAGTTTGGTGATGGCACCATGTGATAGTAGTGCCTTCCAACTGGTGGAGAGATGACACATAGTGATTGAGAGATGTGTCAGAACTTTGGATTCCAAGAAAGGGAGAGTTAAAGGCTAGTTCATAAATAGACAGCAGCACAAAACAAAAAAAAAATGATCTTATGAGAAGAGAGAGAGTGCTGTATCAGAATTAACGTTTTTTATTAACTTCTTTAAAAATCACTCATCATGGCTACACTGCCAATCACTCAGTCTTGATATGTCTGATCACTCATCATTGCTACACTGCCAATCACTCAGTCTAGATGTGTCTGATCACTCATCATGGCTACACTGCCAATCACTCAGTCTAGATACGTCTGATGATCTCTCACATAAGTTGCTTTCTTTTTACCTCTCTCTATCTGCATGTATTTAGAACATGTGGCCTCTAGTGACTACAATATTAGAAGATGGAGAGAGAACTAAGTATTTGCCCTCTGACCTTTCTGATATCAAGGAAAGGGAAGATACAAAAACAACAAGTAAAAGACCTAAAATATTACCCATGATTTACCAACTGAAGAAAATGAGCCAGAGGTGGATGGCTGATCCAAATTGGTCTCATGAGAAGTCAATATAGTACAGGAAGGTGCTGGAAAAAGAGCACCCTCAGAGCTCCACAGAAATACACCACCAGACCAAATGTACGTCTCCATCTTACTATAGATAAGGTCACGGACAGCTTCAGCTCAGTATTCATCCTCAGATCTTTGCACCATGAAGGAAAGTGCAGACTGAAAATCAACCAATGAAAGACCAAAAACATCACACACTTGATTTACCACCTGAATAAAAGGAGCCAGAAGTGGCTGACCCACACTGGCCTTATGAGAAGCCAACTCCCTCAAAACAAAGTCTTGAGAAATGCTAGGTATGAGAAGTGGAATAGGACAAACCTGATATGCTGGATACATTAATCTAAGAGTTCATGTGATACACTGGCTTGCAAAATGAAAGTTTTTTTTTTGAACAAAAAGCAAGTAGGTAACAAGAGAATGTTTAAAGTATCTCAAATGATTGTACTACAGATAAACCTGAAGCTCATTCTTGAAAGAAAGTGACAGTATTATCAGAAGGAAGTGCCTATATACAGTAGTAGAATACATGGTGCATTGACATAGATGTCAATGAGACAAATATCACCAAGGGCACCAACTAAAATCTGGAGCAATGAATTTTAACTAAAGACAAACAAAAATAAAAACTTTTATGATATATATGATAACAATTGATAAAATAATTTAACTTTGGATTTATTTGTAAAAGTGTTTATGCACAAATGTTTATTACTTAACTTTAGAAGTCCCAGTGAATTACTTAATAAAAACTAAAGAAAATATTATTAATTCCATTTCAAAAGCCTCAAATACTTTAAAATTTAAAACATACAATTATTAAGGTAACTCTTTTATAAACTGTTCTTAAATTAAATAATTCTCCTATAATTTTGTTAAACCTATAATCAAGTACTACAATTTTGTTAAATAAAAAACTTCACATAATACAAGTATTAGCAAAAAATGATAGCAAAATGCACAATGTTTGGATTATGAATAATAGATTATTTTAGAAAACTTTGAAAGTTTAAGTTAAAAAAAAGTACTTACAACAGTTCAAACCTATGATTTTACTACTTTGATACATTAAAGTTCCATTACATGATTTTATTCATGTTTAAAATAACCTGGCTGATAATATTTGTTATTTTGCTCTTAAAATAAATAACAAAACTTTCAGTCCTTTAAATATTAAAGATTTGAAAAGTTTTATAATAAAGAATACTCTTTAAGAACCAAGTTTATAAGCAAGTTATAGGAATTCCAATGGGAGTTAATCATCCAACAAGAACTTCTAATTTCTGCATTTATTTTCCTGAAAATTCTTATAAGGAAAATACTTTTAGTGCTAATTTATATGAATTGAATTTCATACAGACATTCTGATTAGTCTATAAAGAATTTGGATGTAGATAATTATATTTATAATATAGTTCCTAGTGATATAAAACATGAGAATACTTCTATTTTTGTATTTAAACCTTGTTATTTAGATATAAATATTAAACCTTCTGATGTATCCTACAATGTTAATACTTTTGGTAAAACGTCTCTCTTATCAAGTTTAGGGTTTTTTTTCCTTTCCTTATTGCAGTATTTTTTATAGTTCAGGCAAAAATACTACCTCATAGCTGAAAAGGTTTAGAAAAGTTTGTAATAAATTAGATAGTCTCTACCTAATATTAAGTTTTCAGTTTATAAAACTGTGGTTAATGGCTTTGATAACTTATTGTTTTATAAATATAATCATTATTCAATTAAAACTGAACAAAAACCAAAAACTGTCATAAGTTTTGTTGAAACCATTTATAATAATGACTGAAGTTTATTATAGTTTTATTTGATTATTTTCAAGGGTAAAGTTTCTTACATTAATTTGACCTTCACACTTGGTTACTTTACATTACATGCATATATTTAGGTATAATATTTAAGAAATTATTTACCTGCACTTGTGTGTGTGTGCAGGGGTTGGGTGGCTGTATATCTCTGATGTGAAAGTTATGCTATATATTTATAGCCCAGGCTATATTTCATGCAGAATTGCTTCCAGATTGAAACTTATAGCACCTGTTTTTAAAACATTTTCTGGGATAGGGAGGAATACCCCAGACTGCTGTAGCATTAGAATGATGATTGTGTTTTGCAAAATATGTGTTGGCTTTTGATTTCACAAATTAGAACTCCCCTGTCAAGTATTGTGTGTATGGATACTGATAAAATATTTGGAAGGGTTGGTTACACACTGTCTTTCTTGATGATATTAAATTACTTGGTTTTCATAACTGTCCAACATTAAATTCCAGTCACAGTAACCTATCTACATAGACTAAAACTAAACTCAATCTGATAATTAATACAGCTAATTAATTATACTTTCCCTCATCCATAACTTTAAGGATTAGCATGCTTTATTTCAACAGTTGAATACCATCACCATTAACAATATTTTCTGCTGTAAACCCAATAACATTTCATAAGGTTTGGCCAGCTTGACAGATTTATGTTAATCCTAAAGCCATATATTAAGCTAATAATGCAAAACAATTTATAGTATAAAAAGAAGATTAAAATAATAAAATTAATTACATATAACATTTTAATCAACACTGTTAATACAAGAAAGAATATAACCAACACTCTTAATTCAAGAAAGAATATAACCAACACTCTTAATTCAAGAAAGAATATAACCAACACTCTTAATTCAAGAAAGAATACAACCAAAACTGTTGACACAAAAAAGTATATAACCAAAACTGTTAATACAAGAAAGAATATAACCATCACTGTTAATACAAGAAAGAATATAACCATCACTGTTAATACAAGAAAGAATATAACCAACACTCTTAATTCAAGAAAGAATATAACCAACACTGTTGACACAAAAAAGTATATAACCAAAACTGTTAATACAAGAAAGAATATAACCATCACTGTTAATACAAGAAAGAATATAACCATCACTGTTAATACAAGAAAGAATATAACCATCACTGTTAATACAAGAAAGAATATAACCAACACTGTTAATACAAGAAAGAATATAACCAACACTTTTAATACAAGAAACAATATAACCAACACTGTTAATACAAGAAAGAATATGACCAAAACTGTTAATACAAGAAAGAATATAACCAACACTGTTAATACAAGAAAGAATATAACCAACACTGTTAATACAAAAAAGGAATATAACCAACATCGTTAATACAAGAAAGAATATAACCAACACTGTTAATACAAGAAAGAATATAACCAACACTGTTAACACAAGAAAGAATATAACCAACACTGTTATGACAAGAAAGAATATAACCAACACTTTTAATACAAGAAAGAATATAACCATCACTGTTAATACAAGAAAGAATATAACCAACACTGTTAATACAAGAAACAATATAACCAACACTGTTAATACAAGAAAGAATATAACCAACACTCTTAATACAAGAAAGACTATAAGCAACACTCTTAATACAAGAAAGTATATAACAGACACTCTTAATTCAAGAAAAAATATAACCAACACTCTTAATACAAAAAAGTATATAACCAACACTCTTAATACAAGAAAGAATATAACCAACACTGTTAATACAAGAAAGAATATAACCAACACTGTTAATACAAAAAAAAACAACAACACTGTTAATACAAAAAAGAATATAACCAACACTGTTAATACAAGAAATTATATAACCAACACTTTTAATACAAGAAAGAATATAACCAACACTGTTAATACAAGAAAGAATATAACCATCACTGTTAATACAAGAAAGAATATAACCAACACTCTTAATTCAAGAAAGAATATAACCAACACTGTTGACACAAAAAAGTATATAACCAAAACTGTTAATACAAGAAAGAATATAACCATCACTGTTAATACAAGAAAGAATATAACCATCACTGTTAATACAAGAAAGAATATAACCAACACTGTTAATACAAGAAAGAATATGACCAAAACTGTTAATACAAGAAAGAATATAACCAACACTGTTAATACAAGAAAGAATATAACCAACACTGTTAATACAAAAAAGGAATATAACCAACATCGTTAATACAAGAAAGAATATAACCAACACTGTTAATACAAGAAAGAATATAACCAACACTGTTAACACAAGAAAGAATATAACCAACACTGTTATGACAAGAAAGAATATAACCAACACTTTTAATACAAGAAAGAATATAACCATCACTGTTAATACAAGAAAGAATATAACCAACACTGTTAATACAAGAAACAATATAACCAACACTGTTAATACAAGAAAGAATATAACCAACACTCTTAATACAAGAAAGACTATAAGCAACACTCTTAATACAAGAAAGTATATAACAGACACTCTTAATTCAAGAAAAAATATAACCAACACTCTTAATACAAAAAAGTATATAACCAACACTCTTAATACAAGAAAGAATATAACCAACACTGTTAATACAAGAAAGAATATAACCAACACTGTCAATACAAAAAAAAACAACAACACTGTTAATACAAAAAAGAATATAACCAACACTGTTAATACAAGAAATTATATAACCAACACTTTTAATACAAGAAAGAATATAACCAACACTGTTAACACAAGAAAGTATTTCACCAACACTCTTAATTCAAGAACGAATATAACCAACACTGTTAATACAAGAAAGAATATAACCAACAATCTTAATTCAAGAAAGAATATAACCAACACTCTTAATACAAGAAAGAATACAACCAAAACTGTTAATACAAGAAAGAATATAACCAACACTCTTAATTCAAGAAAGAATATAACCAACACTGTTGACACAAAAAAGTATATAACCAACACTCTTAATACAAGAAAGAATATAACCAATACTCTTAATTCAAGAAAGAATATAACCAACACTGTTGACACAAAAAAGTATATAACCAACACTCTTAATACAAGAAAGAATATAACCAATACTGTTAATACAAGAAAGAATATAACCAACACTTTTAATACAAGAAACAATATGACCAAAACTGTTAATACAAGAAAGAATATAACCAACACTGTTAATACAAGAAAGAATATAACCAACACTGTTAATACAAAAACGAATATAACCAACATCGTTAATACAAGAAAGAATATAACCAACACTGTTAAAACAAGAAAGAATATAACCAACACTGTTAATACAAGAAACAATATAACCAACACTGTTAATACAAGAAAGAATATAACCAAAGCTGTTAATACAAGAAAGAATATAACCAACACTGTTAATACAAGAAAGAATATAACCAACACTGTTAATACAAGAAAGAATATAACCAACACTCTCAATACAAGAAAGAATATAACCAACACTCTTAATACAAGAAAGAATATAACCAACACTCTTAATACAAGAAAGAATATAACCAACACTGTTAATACAAAAAATAATATAACCAACACTGTTAATACAAGAAAGAATATAACCAACACTCTTAATACAAGAAAGAATATAACCAACACTTTTAATACAAGAAAGAATATAACCAACACTCTTAATACAAGAAAGAATATCACCAACACTGTTAATACAAGAAAGAATATAACCAAAACTGTTAATACAAGAAAGAATATAACCAATACTGTTAATACAAGAAAGAATATAACCAGCACTGTTAATAGAAGAAAGAATATAACCAACACTGTTAAAAGAAGCACCATTAAAGAAAGAATATATGTCACTTACAGAACAAAAAATATTAGTTTTAGTTTCTACTGCTGTTATACATATAATGAAAATCCATCACATGGCTCAGGCAGCATAACATCTGGGTTGCATGTCACTCTCTAGGTGTGGTCTCAAGTAACAAGACATTAAAAACAGTACAAACTAATGTTTGTAAATATACAAAATAATATTCAAATGAATACCTAAGTTATGCAATATACAGCTGGAATATTGATCGTTTAATACAATTTACATACTCTTATATGTATAAATCAATATTCACATTCCATTGTGAGGTTTAAAACCATCATGATTCACAGAAGTCTCAGTGAAGCTGTCAAGCTCCTCCTTTATCCTTATATACTTTTACAGCCATATCATGGAGTTTGTACTCTGAAAATCGTGTTAACCTTTAAACAGTGGCCACCATCAACTGATGCTGCTACCTACAATAGTCCTACATTTTAAGGGTTAAAACAGTTGCACATGGCACCTGAAAATGTGTGCTACACTTGATTCTACTATATTATTCACCCGTGACCTAATGGACACAAAACCTAATGTTAAATTTGGGTTCTGTGATGTTGTACACTTGTTCCAGGATCTCCCTCATGCCTGAGTAATCTTCTCAACATGTTTTATAACCCTTTGGTAATCTGCTACAAAATAATGCATTTCTGAATAAGACAGCTTTATAAATGTGAAAAATTTCCTTACAATTCATTTATAGGTTACAATTATATATTACTGTTTGACAAATATTGTTGCACATTCTCCAGAACAATAGTGTTACCCTATGTTGGGTGTCTTTAAAGTTATTATATGTTTATATCGTTACCATAATTGATTATTACTGAAAACGAATAAAGAACTCTTACTTTTCAGCTTTGGTTAACAAAATAAATTCTTATTAAGGAAGGAGTCCTGCAGTAAATACAGTCACTCAGAAATTAATAGAATGCAGTTTAAGAATATACCTGAATATTATTATTTCTTAACTAGTTCCATATAGTGTTCTTGCATTAACAAAAGGAAAAAGTACATATGGTTTTGTAATCCTTACTGTTCAGCTGTAATACATTTCTATCTTTTTATCTATGATGTAAAAGTTTGTCTTATAGTCTAGTTACTAGATTCATCTTTAGCTTCTCTCAAGTAACTGAAATAGTAAACCACAATGTTCAGTATGGCTTCCTCAGGTGGTGAAAGAAGTGAAATGCCTTGGTGTAACCCACTCTTTAAGCTATCCAAGAAGATGTTATGTTTTCCAAAGGTTCAAAGAAATACACGGGTGCCCTTGTCAAATATATCTGTTAGTCAATGTTTTGGAGGCCATGCCTATAGTTTCTGTGCTTATGTATAACAATGTATGATGTATAACAATAAGATATTGCTATCTTTCCAAAGTTCTGTTTTTAGTTACTGTTTCACAGAGTGTCACTCAACTGTAACTACTTAATAAGGAGAACTTTATAAATACATTGAAAGAAGCATATACTATACTGGTACTCTCATATATAAAAATATAATGTGAATTTAATGAACTGAATGATCAGTCACTAATTAGATGAAAATTAAAATTTAGCAACAACCATTCATGAAGTAAACATTAAGAGCAAAATAAAAATAAACTTTTACTACAAATAATATTTGTAGAGGGTGAATCAGTACTTTGTAAATGTACAGAAGTTCCTTCACTGAGTCTAGGTCAACCAATAGATACTTAATCTTTCCTTGGATAGTTCATTCTGTTAATAGAAAGGCCAGGTGGTTAGGGTACTCGACTCAACAGCAAAGAATGTTTTAGTACTTAAACCAACATTCATAATCTAACAATATATTTAGATTCTGAATTTATTGTAATTACTTATTCATGTAAATACCAACACATATAGGTTTTATGACTAATTGTCTACCAAACCAAAAACAGGTCCATGAAGAAACTTCTGAGATGACTTTAGTGAAAAAACTTCAAATATACTAGAGAAAAAAGAAGCCTATAAAACAAAAATTCACATTAGAAGAAAGAAAAGGTCTGAAACTTCTTAGGAGAAAAAGAAGACATTGTTATTCAAAGAGCCAATGAAGGATCGATATTTTAACAACGGAACAGTATGATTCCTTAATGGTAAATATGTTGAATATGCCTGTGTTTATTCCATCAAATATTGATCTTAGTCCAACATACAACAAAAAAATCAGAAAAAAAACACTCAAAATACCATTAAAATAAAACTATTCATTTTAAACTTTTATTTTCATACAAACCACCCAAGGCTCAGCATGGCCACGTGGTTAAGGTGCTCAACTCATAATCTGAGGGTCACAGGTTTGAATCCCTATCACACAAAACATGCTTGCTCCTTTAACTGTCAGTCCCACTATTCAATGGTAAAAGAGACTAGCCCAAGAGTTGGCAGAGGGTGGTCATGACTAGCTGTCTTCCCTCTAGTGTTTCACTGCTAAATTAGGGATGGCTAATGCAGATAACTCTCAGGTAGCTTTGCAAGAAGTTTAAAAACACTTGACAAGGGGATGAAATTCAAATTCGAGCACTGCTAAAGGGAAGTATAACATGTTTTTTCACTTCTTTAGACTTATTGTAAATATATATCTTCATTCTTTACTTCTCTTATTGTATTCTTTGAAACACACCTTCAGTTTACAGTTTTTTTCCCTCAACTGATTATGACTCTGCTGCAGCTGTTGAACCACTTCTGGACCTGGATGACGAGAGAGAGCATGTTTAAGTTCCAGATAAAGACGGTCTTTCTCATGAAGTTGAGTTTCCTTTTCTACTACTTCCTGAGTTTTAGAAATCAAACGTTTCTGTAGAGCCTGAATTTTCTGGATGAGTTCGTACTTTCCTGGGTCGGAACCCTGAGTAAAATAAATACTACTTACCTCTGGGCATGCATTTGAATACAAAATAGCTAGTTTTTCATTTTGGTGTAGATGTTGAAAACTGATTTATTGTCTTCAAAATTTAAATTTATTAAGAAGACCATATTATATATAAAAACATGCAAGTGTAAAATTATGTATTAGAATGAAATTGTTATCACAGCGAAAATGGCAACATACAATCTCTATTAATATAAGAAGTGCGTGACAAATCACAAAAGAACTAAAAATATTCTTAAAACCTTTGTAGCATTTATAAAATACTAAATAACTGTAGTTACTGAAATATTTCTAAGAGCAGTTTACTAGGATATAGTGACTATTTTAGCTTTTACTAGTTTAGAACAGACATGCATGAGTCATATGTAAATATTCAGTTTATTATTACTTTTATATATAACAAACATTTCATACAAGATTTCAAGTACTAGTGTTCTGTGTCTGTTCTGTCTCACCTCCAACTGTCTCCATCTGTGTATATTTAATGGGTGATTAAGTTCTTCTTCTAACGCCTTACACCTTGTGCGTTCTCTCAGGAGCTCTTTTTCACTCTGAATCAGTTGGTGACGTACTTCATCTATGCTGGATGTGTATCGGTTAAGGTTTCCCCTCTCTCTTCGTAAACGTCGAATTTCTAACTTCAACAGCCTAATGTCATCTAGCCTTTGTTTATATTGTTGTTCCCCCCTGTCTAGTGTGGACTGTTGGATACGAAGTTTTTCATAGAGAAGTGCCAGCTCATCATTCCTTCTCACTAGCTGTGTTCCCAGGACATCTCTCTCACTGATCACCTAAAGAATACCTTTCAGTTTAATATAGTTGCATCATACCTTCTCACTAGCTGTGTTCCCAGGACATCTCTCTCACTGATCACCTATAGAATACCTTTCAGTTTAATATAGTTGCATCATACCTTCTCACTAGCTGTGTTCCCAGGACATCTCTCTCACTGATCACCTATAGAATACCTTTCAGTTTAATATAGTTGCTTATAAAATATTACAGCTTTTTTAAAAAAATTGCTTGAATAATCAAACTATAAATTATTTTCCTATAATGAAAAAATAACAGTCTTAACCCAAAGCTCAAGAACAGAAATATGCCAGTTGTAGAACTCCACATGGAGAATATGTTGTTAACGGTTTGAGGTGTTTCAGCTTTGAGTTCAAGGTTGTTTACTTTCTGACACAGCACAACTTTGTATATACACAAGAAATTAAACTCTCTATTTTAGATTAAAAAATTAATCCACTATGTGAAAGTAACCTATGCCATAATGACAGACAGGCTAGAGAACCAGAATCACCAATCTGTGAGACACCTTGAAAGTAACCTATGCCATAAAGACAGACAGGCTAGAGAACCAGAATCACCAATCTGTGAGACACCTTGAAAGTAACCTATGCCATAATGACAGACAGGCTAGAGAACCAGAATCACCAATCTGTGAGACACCTTTTGGACAAGATATTACTCATTCCTGATAACTCAAGTTAAATAGGAAGTAAGGACAAAACACCATGATGTATAATAACATCGGATCAACTCAAGCTAGCCACAAAGATAATAAATAACATCAAATTGGTAACGAGTATAGTTAATTAAATATACTGTTCTTAATGTTTTTACTTATTACGATTAGAATACACTGCAAATTGCTTTCTATTCACAAATACATACATAGATTTTGCTACATTTTTTAACAAAGAGTGATAACTCTTTCTTTCTCAAACTCACTCACTCATGTTTACTATTAACACATTTCCTGTTAGAGCCCTGTGTCGTTCCTGTCTTGTCACCCTCGGGGAAATAAATTTATGCGATAACATCACATAAATATGAAAAATGTAAGTTAAATAATGAAGCACATACTAGATTTGGTTGTTAACCCTATATTTAGGTATCCGTAATTACTGGTGACTTTTTAATTTCTTTTAACTTACAAGTGAACACTTGGTCACTAATACATTCATGCTATTATATTTTATTTAGTGTAAGTGACAAAAACTTGTTTTAGACATTTTAGAAATGAATTACAAAACAATTGTGTTTTCAGTACATATACTGGTGAGATGTATATTTATAAATAATGGACACGTAGTGGTTCATATAAATGAAAGTTATAATGTTAATATTTTGCTATTTTGAAAATGTACAGTTTTGTAAAATGTGTTAGGACAAAATAAGAAATGATATTTTAGGCTACTTTCAAATAACAATGGATGATAAATCACATATGAAACATCAACAGTTTATTAATCTTCATATTTAATAGAACAGAAACTTTGTGGAAGTGCTTCACTTAAGCAAACTGTTAATATTTTGTGTGTCTCCCTTTTACTTTAATAATAACTGTAGACAGTCTTTCAGGTATTGTTGTAACATATTTAATCAAAGTGTTGGGAGTTTACTGCATCTCTAATAGACATACATAAGTTATTTTGATATAAGTGGGTTGAGAATAGAGCTCTGTGAGGGCCATTGCATCACTTGGATGACTCCAGCAGCTTCTTTATAGCTAAGTAATTTATGCATAGGTTGGATGAGTGTTTGGGGTTATTATGCTTTTGGTTGTAGAATTCTCTACTAATAATATCAAAAACCACTAGGCATACAATGACAGATCAGTAACTAATGGTACTTGTGTTGGTCCATTATTCCATCTATTGTGAAAATATCTCCTGTCATCCCTGACCAATCACACTGTCTCTGCCATGCTTCATGTAAGATGCTGTGCATTGAAGTAAGTATCTTTCATTTTTCTTTCGCTGGACATGGAACCCGTGCCTTGAGCCAAATGTTTCAAAATTGGACTCATCCCTTCATAACATTCTTTTCCAACATCAACAGTTCAGGTTTTGTACGTTTTAGCAAATTTTAGTTTCTTGACAATATTTGGAGATGAAGTAAAGGGTTTTTAATTGCTACATGACCAAATATTCCATTCTAATTGAATCTACATGATAGGATAGATTTGAATGCTTTTCTGTTATTTGGTACAGGGTTATTCATTTGATGCTTGAAAACAGTGGTAGTTTTCCTTCTATCCTGAAGGCTGGATAAATGAAGATACTTAACATAAGTATCATTGAATTTAGGTGTTCTACCTCTTTCTTTAATGTTTTCAAATTTACCTTCCTCTGTCTCATGATATAAGGTGTAATATCAGCAATTTGTTGGAGAGTCCAATCAACTTATGTGCAAATTCTCTGCTCTGATGATAATTCTATATGATTTTTGGGCTACAGTAGGACAATAGATCTTAATATATAGTGTTAATCACTGTTTTCATCAAGGTTTTTTTTGAAGTGCTATTAGATTGATTTCTTCTAGCACATACTGGTACCATATGCTAACGTCTTTCTATATGGTTAAGACACAGTATAGTGTATCATGAAAGTTATTTCAGACTCTAAATTTGATCAGTATGGTCATCCAAACAGAACTCTTATAACATGCCCTTGGTATAAATATATGGGAATTTCAAAGAATGATAAGTATTCTCACCTTGGTTTATTTAACTGTCAACAGGTATCAATGAATCATTACCTTTAGTAATGGTATGAAGGAATAATCCCCATAAAACAGAGAGAATGAGCCAACATTCTCTTCTTGTCCTAACACTTTTGTACAGTATTTTTTTCCAATAGATGCTCACATCCTACACAGACAACCCATCTTTTTCATGTGTCTGCCTCTGAAACTTACATGCCACTAGCCTTGAGGCAACTTCCACGTAATTTCACGTGTTTTAATGTAATTCATGTTGAATGATGACATCACAATCAGGTAAAAACCTTCCAACAACAAAAGAGTGACTCAATATTTATCTGCAGTAATTCCTTTTGTGTAATTTCACTCATAACCTTATTTTTTGATGAGACAAGAGAAAATAAAAGTGCATCAGAAAAGTGGAGGATATATAGGAATGTATGTGCAGAATGTATCTATCAGAAAATGTTACCTTCCAAGATGATAACTCACATTGAATTGGTATAGGGGCTGGTCCAAAATTTTAAAAAATCCACAGGATAGTAACCATTGAAACATGCTATGGGTTTATGGAAGGAAGATGTAGATACTTGGAACCAACATCAATGTAAAGGTAGTATGAAGGTTCCCAATCAAAAGGGGTGAACTGCATTTGTAATAGTGCAACTCCAGTTGGTATGGAATGTATAACAGGAAGCTATGCCATTCAGTTTGGTGATGGATTAACTCCAGTGGTTGTGGATATTGTTGAGTGTGCAAATAGTATAAGGGGGTCATGTCATACAGTAAGGTGATGGATCAACACCTGTGATTTTGTAAATAGCTTCTGAAGACCACATCCTCTAGCAAGGGAACAGATCAACTCCTATAGAGACCACATCACATCTACACCAAAAGAATACCACTGCCCTACTCCCAACTGAATAATTATACCCAATTTTGGTGGAACCCATTCAGAAGGGTGCCTCCATGGTCAACCACCTCAGTGGTTTGGAAAAAAAAAATTGGTGAGTAAAGGTGCTCATACTCCACTTGAAGAATGAGGGGTGAGAATGCATTGGAGAGTCTGGAGGAACCTCATCACCAGAGACAGTACAATTGGTGAACTTGAAACCCTATTTTGAAAAGCAGACAATAGTGAGTTATCCGCTCAAGGCCTGGCAGAGATTGGTAGCTATCCCCTTCTGTTTTACCCATGCAGTCCATGGGTGGTATGTTTATGAAGCAATTATCACAAGGCAAATAACCTTTAAATGATCTTGTGGAACACTCCATCTTCACAGTGAGCATGCAGAGCCATGGATGATAAAGCATAAGTGTGCATGACTTACAGGGTGAATCTGAAGTCAAAGAATGCCTGGTCAAGTATTACTTACCAGTTAGGGTCAAATCAAAATTTGGAACATGGCCACAGTGGAAGACAAAACCCCAACATGGATGAAAATATCATGTGATAATGATAGTTGAAGAAGAATGTCCTGGGGTGGTTCACCTACATGCCAGAGTGGAGAACCTTATCCAACAGATGATGAAGATGAGGAGTAAGGAAAAATGTGAAAAGATGGAGTGGATGGGAAGAAATATGGGATAAAGTACAGAAGGAACAAAGTAGAGAACAGCAGGCCAAACAGACTATAAAGTGGATCCAATTTCTAAGAGAGAAGGAAAAAGGTCACAAAAGGAAGTGGATTGCCAGAGAATAAAAAGATAATTGCACTCACCTGTATGTGCAATATCACACCTGAGATCCCTGATTGGACACAGAGTTTATCAGGGTCTGAGTGTAGGTAAAGATAGGATATAGAAGATAATAAATAGGAGAAAAAGAGGTACAACCCTTCTAAGCCACCTGGACTTGGGGAGAAAGAAGAAGGTACGTGAGGTGATAAAGGGTAAACACATTAAGCTGATGACATTTCAAGCCTTAAGTAGCAGTTGTAATAAGAATACATGAGGAAAGCTGTTCCAATGGTAGTAAAGTCACGTACTTCATGTGAGCATGCTATGTTACTGTTGGTTGATGAATGACACATGACGATTTTACTAAAAGACGCTAATTCCAATAAGAGGAGAAGAGCAAGATGTGTGGCATGCGTAAAGAAAACGTTTGCATATTGAGTGTAGTACTAAACAAGAACAGCTAATCTTGTAAGGGAAGTAAGTAACATTTTGAAAATAACAACAGAATGCTGATTTTTCTCTAGAAAATAAAAAAAATATAAAAGTGTAAAAGAACATAATAATGCACCTTAGACAAAATACACTTGTTAAACATAAATAAATGAATAATACTATAGCATGCCTTTTTTGTAAAAATCAATGAAATGCAAAACATGATATTCAAAAATGTGTGAAGGAATCAAAATAACTTATTGGACTATATGTTCTCTATTGATTACATGGTATCAAACCCCAGATGTAAGTGTTGCAAGTCCATCATCTTACTGTGGATCCTTCAGGGGACATGTAGAAATTTTGAAAAGGTTCATAAAAATAGGTAACTAAAATAAAGTGAAAACAATAACATAAACAAGTAATTATTATATAAACATATGTTTACACATGAATATTAAAATATCAGAATCTATCGGGAGGACACCGGAGTAACTCTTACTAAAATGTATTTGTTATCACAATTTTCTATCAAGTCATATGTAATCTTATCACACTTCAACCACTAATCCTGTCCCAATGAACATCCATAACTATGATTTCATGTGTCACATGAATAATAGGACCATGTGCAGTGCAGTATTGTCACACTATGATAGGAGTGATTGTATTATACTAAAAGACTAAAGAAGCTAAAACATCTGACACATTAAAAAAAACACTAAAGTGACACCACTATATTATGTACTGTAAGTTACTTCAACATAAAAAAGTAAACTAAAGTGATACCACTATATTATGTACTGTAAGTAACTTCAACATTAAAAAGAAAACTAAAGTGACACCACTATATTATGTACTGTAAGTAACTTCAACATTAAAAAGAAAACTAAAGTGACACCACTATATTATGTACTGTAAGTAACTTCAACATTAAAAAGAAAACTAAAGTGACACCACTATATTATGTACTGTAAGTAACTTCAACATTAAAAAGAACACTAAAGTGACACTACTATATTATGTACTGTAAGTTACTTCAACATAAAAAAAGTAAACTAAAGTGATACCACTATATTATGTACTGTAAGTTACTTCAACATAAAAAAAGTAAACTAAAGTGATACCACTATATTATGTACTGTAAGTAACTTCAACATTAAAAAGAACACTAAAGTGACACCACTATATTATGTACTGTAAGTAACTTCAACATTAAAAAGTAAACTAAAGTGACACCACTATATTATGTACTGTAAGTTACTTCAACATTAATAAGAAAACTAAAGTGATACCACTATATTATGTACTGTAAGTAACTTCAACATTAAAAAGAAAACTAAAGTGACACCACTATATTATGTACTGTAAGTTACTTCAACATTAAAAAGTAAACTAAAGTGATACCACTATATTATGTACTGTAAGTAACTTCAACATTAATAAGAAAACTAAAGTGATACCACTATATTATGTACTGTAAGTAACTTCAACATTAAAAAGAAAACTAAAGTGACACCACTATATTATGTACTGTAAGTAACTTCAACATTAAAAAGAAAACTAAAGTGACACCACTATATTATGTACTGTAAGTAACTTCAACATTAAAAAGAAAACTAAAGTGACACCACTATATTATGTACTGTAAGTAACTTCAACATTAAAAAGAACACTAAAGTGACACTACTATATTATGTACTGTAAGTTACTTCAACATAAAAAAAGTAAACTAAAGTGATACCACTATATTATGTACTGTAAGTTACTTCAACATAAAAAAAGTAAACTAAAGTGATACCACTATATTATGTACTGTAAGTAACTTCAACATTAAAAAGAACACTAAAGTGACACCACTATATTATGTACTGTAAGTAACTTCAACATTAAAAAGTAAACTAAAGTGACACCACTATATTATGTACTGTAAGTTACTTCAACATTAATAAGAAAACTAAAGTGATACCACTATATTATGTACTGTAAGTAACTTCAACATTAAAAAGAAAACTAAAGTGACACCACTATATTATGTACTGTAAGTTACTTCAACATTAAAAAGTAAACTAAAGTGATACCACTATATTATGTACTGTAAGTAACTTCAACATTAATAAGAAAACTAAAGTGATACCACTATATTATGTACTGTAAGTAACTTCAACATTAAAAAGAAAACTAAAGTGACACCACTATATTATGTACTGTAAGTTACTTCAACATTAAAAAGTAAACTAAAGTGATACCACTATATTATGTACTGTAAGTAACTTCAACATTAAAAAGTAAACTAAAGTGACACCACTATATTATGTACTGTAAGTAACTTCAACATTAAAAAGTAAACTAAAGTGACACCACTATATTATGTACTGTAAGTAACTTCAACATTAAAAAGTAAACTAAAGTGATACCACTATATTATGTACTGTAAGTTACTTCAACATTAAAAAGTAAACTAAAGTGATACCACTATATTATGTACTGTAAGTTACTTCAACATTAAAAAGTAAACTAAAGTGACACCACTATATTATGTACTGTAAGTTACTTCAACATTAAAAAGTAAACTAAAGTGATACCACTATATTATGTACTGTAAGTTACTTCAACATTAAGAAGAAAACTAAAGTGACACCACTATATTATGTACTGTAAGTAACTTCAACATTAAAAGTAAACTAAAGTGACACCACTATATTATGTACTGTAAGTAACTTCAACATTAAAAGTAAACTTAAGTGACACCACTATATTATGTACTGTAAGTTAGTTCAACATTAAAAAGTAAACTGACTGAGCTATATTTATATGTGCTGCTTTCCTTCATCAAAATATACAATGTGGATCATACTTTTGTTTTGTGCTGTCTGTTCATTTAGATGTATAAAAACATTTCTGTATGCCCTAAAATATATCTTTTTACATCCAAGTTTTAAGTTTTTTACAGCATACATTTAAATTATTTTAAGAGCACACAAATATTTTCTTATATGAACATTGATAATATCTTGTACAGACTTGCAAAGTATATAACACATGTGACTCTTGTATCTGAAGTCAAACCACTGAAATACTGAGAAAAATTCCATATTCTGTTTCTACTGTTGCTTTCAATATACACAGGATTAACTCGTAATTATTTTACCTGCACAGTTTCTTTGTACTTTAATTTATCCATTGAAATTGTTCCATTAGATCATTCTGTCTTGGTTACAACATTTCCATGGAATCAACTTGCAGAATGGTGTCCTTTTATTTTGATGGTATGATTTTGATAATTAACAAACAGTGTAATACAGTGTGTACTATTCAGTATTATTGTTTGAAATGCTGTTGATATGTATTATATAAAGCAGATGTATTAGAATGTTATTAAACTAACAAGTAAGTCACCCATGAGACATGAGTAGAAACTAACTCTACAGTTGGTTAGAAATGCATCTAGCAAAGCCAGTGAGGTAAATACGAGGTCTGTTCAAAAAATACGCGGACTGTTTGAATTGCGTGGCTCCAGTTGGTTCCAGGGAAATCCACTTTGTGTCGCTAGGTTCGCACAGATCAGCTGATTACGACGCCATTTCCCGATTGCAGATATCTTCATTTGTGTATTAGCTACGTGGTTTTAAGTGAAGTGCGATTTTTTCGTTTGGCGGATTTCAGAATGAATGACCTGAAGGAGCAACGACTTGCTGTGAAATTTTGTGTTAAACTTGGAAAATCTGCGACTGAAACTTTTGCTATGCTTAACACGGCTTACGGTGATGTTGCTATGAAGCGTACGGCATGTTTCAAGTGGCATGAACGTTTTAAGGATGGTCGACAGTCCATTGAAGATGATGAGCGTCCTGGACGTCCTTCCACGTCAACTGACGATCCACACGTCGACAAAATCAACACCCTGGTGCGGGCAAATCGACGTCTGACTGTCAGGGAGCTTGCTGAAGAGTGTGGGATATCAGTTGGATCTTGTTACGAGATTTTGACCGAAAAATTGAAGATGCACCGCGTTGCTGCGAAATTCAGCCCTCAGAACTCGTGAGTTTTTGGCCAAACACTCGATCACTGTTCTTCCCCATTCCCCTACTCACCTGACCTTGCTTTTTGCGATTGTTTCTTGTTCCCCAAACTCAAAGACCCTTGAAAGGAAGAAGATTTGAGACGATTCCCGAGATTAAGGCAAATGCGAAGAAGAAGCTGGAGGACATTACAAAAGAAGCGTACCAGGACTGTTTCAACAAGTGGAAACACCGTTGGGATAAGTGTGTGCGTTGGGGAGGAGAGTACTTTGAAGGGGTCCCAGACCTGTAACTTCTAAATAAAGTACATTTTGTTTTATGACGTCAGTCCGCGTATTTTTTGAACAGCCCTCGTATATGTATACCATATGTTTTTTACCTTCTTTTGTTAATATCAATGATGGTACATCAAAGGTACAAAAGGAGGTTGAGCCATTTCAAAATATTTGGGCATAAAGTCCTTGAAAAACTGCATATTTTAGAAAAATGTTCACAATTTTTTGTTTCACTTTGCATTTCTGATTAAGGTGACATATTGTGACATGAAGCATAGAATGGTTGTGTCTCTTGGCTTTTTCTCTATACTATGATGGAAACATAGCCTTCTTACCAAATTCTTAAAAGAATTCTGAGGTTGGTTAAACAACTAATGAAGCTAACTACAAAAAACAACAGCAGGAAAAATCATTTTATAAACACTTCCACACATATGAAGCATGTAAAGTTGCAATGATCAAAGATTGATACCAGTTTAATGATTATATGATTATTTGATGCTTTTAAGGGTATGAAAAATTAGAAATGATTTTCATTAAATTATGTGCAGTGCAGTGATTTTATTAAAAAAGTGCAAAACTTATCTTGAGATGAAGGTTACTTCAGAGTTTTACAGTTTAAACAATACTAGGCCTTTTCTGGTGTGACAGTATTATGAATGGGTTTGCAACTATAAATAAATTGAAATGTTCTGCTGTCCTCTATATTTGGGGGTGGGGTTAATATATCTTCCATAATATTAATTGGGAGCCACCTGTGATTAATATAGTATTATTTTAAAATTATCAGTTATTCTGAGTATGGGCAAGTTTCAGAGTGTGTATTTTTCTTATAGCAAAGCCACATCGGGCTATCTGCTGAGCCCACCGAGGGGAATCGAACCCCTGATTTTAGCGTTGTAAATCCGGAGACATACCTCTATGCTAGCGGGGTGCAAGTTTCAAAGATAAACACATGTTCAAGAATATCAACTTGATTTCCTTTAAGCTACCTTTGTTCATTTGTCATTCTAATGACATAGTGCCTGTTATGCCTGTAGGTGATGGCTCAAATACTGCAAGATTGTAGGTAGCAGTGTTCTTCAATTGTAGGTAAGGTGGTGTCTTAAAGTTACAACCTCCCTTATATTTGAATGTGAGGCCTGGCATGGCCAAGCGTGTAAGAGGTGTGACTCGTAATCTGTGTGTCGCGGATTTGCATCCCCGTCACGCCAAATATGCTCACCCTTTCAGCCATGGGGACGTTATAACGTGACGGTCAATCCCAATATTCGTTGGTAAAAGAGTAGCCCAAGAGTTGGCGGTGGGTGGTGACGACTAGCTGCCTTCTCTCTAGTCTTACACCACTAAATTAGGGATGGCTAGCACAGATAGCCCTCGAGTAGCTTTGTGTGAATTTCAAAAAACAAACAAACAAACAATATTTGAATGTGAATAACCAGTCAAGTAGGTAGTTCTAGCTGCTTTGGGTACATTCAACACTAACCCTAGAGTGAGGAATATTGAATATGGACAGTGTATTACATGATTTTGAGCTAGTATAGAGAACAGTTCTGATCCAGTACAGGCAACAGTTCATTGTCTAAGCAAGTCCATATAAAGTGCATCTGTATTCTTTTAAAATAAAAAGCACACTTTATATATTTTACATTGAGTCCAATTTCTTTATTTTGTTCTTATGAACTTAGGCATTCAGATGAACTCACTATTACACCTGAAACAGATAACTTGTCAGATCTTCTCTTATTCAGCAAATATAAAACAATCAACATACCATGCTAGTTAAAAGAGAAATGAAACTAAGTTATCACCATATAAACAAGGTAAAAGGTAATTACATAACACAAGTAGTTTTATTAACATCTAATTTTCATCGTGAAAGCAAAAATGCTTAAAGTAAAAATGAAAAATTATGGAGATAAAAGAACTAAATAAAATAATCATGAGATTTAAATACATGGATTTGCTCACTTGGTCAAGATCCTTCTTCAGGTGCAGTTTTTCCTGATCTGCTTCAGTGATGATTTGATGGAGCTTGTGCATCTCATTTTCTTGATGTTTCAGCTGAGATTTAATATCTATTACCAGTTGTTGTTGTTGTTGCAGCTCTTCCTGAGATTGATCTCGCTCTCTCTCCACTCGCTGAAGGTCCGTTTGTTGTTTAGATAAAGCCACTTCTTGGCTTCCAGCCTCTTCCTTCAGTTGTTCTAGCTGATGGCTAAGGATTTTCAACTTTTTATGAAGCTCTGTGATTTCGTCCTTAGAAAGAACAAAAACACACTTAGAGACGTGTTATTGTCTCCACTCAGTAACCCTGATGGTAGTAAGCAGTATTATGCATTATGACTGCAATCAAACACTTGTCATTCACCATTTAACTGGATAGACTGGAAAACAAGAAAGTTAAAATCTAAAAGGTACATTCTACTGGCGACATAATACCTCTTTTACAATCTGGAGACGTAACACACACGCAACAAGGATGAGACTAACAGTAAATCAACTACATACCACTACAATCTGGAGACGTAACACACACGTAACAAGGATGAGACTAACAGTAAATCAACTGCATACCACTACAATTTGGAGACGTAACACACACGTAACAAGGATGAGACTAACAGTAAATCAACTACATACCACTACAATCTGGAGATGTAACACACACGTAACAAGGATGAGACTAACAGTAAATCAACTGCATACCACTACAATTTGGAGACGTAACACACACGTAACAAGAATGAGACTAACAGTAAACCAATTACATACCACTACAATCTGAAGACGTAACAAGGATGAGACTAACAGTAAATCAACTACATACCACTACAATCTGGAGACGTAACACACACGTAACAAGGACGAGACTAACAGTAAATCAACTACATACCACTACAATCTGGAGATGTAACACACACGTAACAAGGATGAGACAAACAGTAAATCAACTGCATACCACTACAATTTGGAGACGTAACACACACGTAACAAGAATGAGACTAACAGTAAACCAATTACATACCACTACAATCTGAAGACGTAACAAGGATGAGACTAACAGTAAATCAACTACATACCACTACAATCTGGAGACGTAACACACACGTAACAAGGATGAGACTAACAGTAAATCAACTACATACCACTACAATCTGGAGACGTAACACACACGTAACAAGGATGAGACTAACAGTAAATCAACTGCATACGACTACAATCTGGAGACGTAACACACACGTAACAAGGATGAGACTAACAGTAAATCAACTGCATACCACTACAATCTGGAGACGTAACACACACGTAACAAGGATGAGACTAACAGTAAATCAATTGCATACCACTACAATCTGGAGACGTAACACACACGTAACAGGATGAGACTAACAGTAAATCAACTACATACCACTACAATCTGGAGATGTAACACACACGTAACAAGGATGAGACTAACAGTAAATCAACTGCATACCACTACAATTTGGAGACGTAACACACACGTAACAAGAATGAGACTAACAGTAAACCAATTACATACCACTACAATCTGAAGACGTAACAAGGATGAGACTAACAGTAAATCAACTACATACCACTACAATCTGAAGATGTAACACACACGTAACAAGGATGAGACTAACAGTGAATCAACTACATACCACTACAATCTGGAGACGTAACACACACGTAACAAGGATGAGACTAACAGTAAATCAACTGCATACCACTACAATCTGGAGACGTAACACACACGTAACAAGAATGAGACTAACAGTAAACCAATTACATACCACTACAATCTGAAGACGTAACAAGGATGAGACTAACAGTAAATCAACTACATACCACTACAATCTGGAGACGTAACACACACGTAACAAGGATGAGACTAACAGTAAATCAACTACATACCACTACAATCTGGAGACGTAACACACACGTAACAAGGATGAGACTAACAGTAAATCAACTGCATACCACTACAATCTGGAGACGTAACACACACGTAACAAGGATGAGACTAACAGTAAATCAACTGCATACCACTACAATCTGGAGACGTAACACACACGTAACAAGGATGAGACTAACAGTAAATCAACTACATACCACTACAATCTGGAGACGTAACACACACGTAACAAGAATGAGACTAACAGTAAACCAATTACATACCACTACAATCTGAAGACGTAACAAGGATGAGACTAAGAGTAAATCAACTACATACCACTACAATCTGAAGACGTAACAAGGATCAGACTAACAGTAAATCAACTACATACCACTACAATCTGGAGATGTAACACACACGTAACAAGGATGAGACTAACAGTAAATCAACTGCATACCATTACAATTTGGAGACGTAACACACACGTAACAAGGATGAGACTAACAGTAAATCAACTGGATACCACTACAATCTGGAGACATAACACACACGTAACAAGGATGAGACTAACAGTAACTCAACTACATACCACTACAATCTGAAGACGTAACACACACGTAACAAGGATGAGACTAACAGTAAATCAACTACATACCACTACAATCTGGAGACGTAACACACACGTAACAAGCATGAGACTAACAGTAAATCAACCACATACCACTACAATCTGAAGATGTAACACACACGTAACAAGGATGAGACTAACAGTAAATCAACTACATTCCACTACAATCTGAAGACGTAACACACACGTAACAAGAATGAGACTAACAGTAAACCAATTACATACCACTACAATCTGAAGACGTAACAAGGATGAGACTAACAGTAAATCAACTACATACCACTACAATCTGAAGATGTAACACACACGTAACAAGGATGAGACTAACAGTGAATCAACTACATACCACTACAATCTGGAGACGTAACACACACGTAACAAGGATGAGACTAACAGTAAATCAACTACATACCACTACAATCTGAAGACGTAACAAGGATGAGACTAACAGTAAATCAACTACATACCACTACAATCTGAAGACGTAACACACACGTAACAAGAATGAGACTAACAGTAAACCAATTACATACCACTACAATCTGAAGACGTAACAAGGATGAGACTAACAGTAAATCAACTACATACCACTACAATCTGAAGATGTAACACACACGTAACAAGGATGAGACTAACAGTAAATCAACTACATACCACTACAATCTGGAGACGTAACACACACGTAACAAGGATGAGACTAACAGTAAATCAACTACATACCACTATAATCTGGAGACGTAACACACACGTAACAAGGATGAGACTAACAGTAAATCAACTACATGCCACTACAATCTGGAGACGTAACACACACGTAACAAGGATGAGACTAACAGTAAATGAACTACATACCACTACAATCTGGAGACGTAACACACAAGTAAGAAGGATGAGACTAACAGTAAATCAACTACATAACACTACAATCTGGAGACGTAACAAGGATGAGACTAACAGTAAATGAACTACATACCACAAACATATTTTATGGACCTTGTGTGAAGAAATGTTCAGCTTTGAAATCAACAACAATAACTGATTTGAATAGCTTTTCTGGCAAGTGGTCCAGAAATCAATTTCTAAAGAACACATACACATGTGTGTGATTCAAGATTACTTTATACCTGAGCCTCAACAAGGCTTATACTGTAGAGATTTCTATCAGTTTTGACCGCCTTGTATAAATTCTGTTGTTGTTTTAGTTGACTCTCAGTATCTGCTATTTGCTTCTTGTAGTCAAACATGTTATTTTCACATAACTTCAATTCCTCCATTAAAGAGATAACCTGGAATGAAAGAGAAAGATACAGTGATACTTATTGTATGAATTTTGAAACCACAGGTAAGCATATTTTATGATATAAAATATATATTAGAGAAACATAACTTTATGTGTATAATAGGTATAATCAAACTGAAATATTTCATATGAGATCAGGCATGATAACTACAGAATTTCACATTCCATTTCACAGTAATAAAAAAATTAAAAGAATAATGGTTTTAAAATCATCTAATTAAGAACTTTATGGAAAGTTGGAAACATTGGTTTTTAACATAACTTGTTAAAGATATAAAAATAAAAGAATGCTCAAATGAAAAGTGTAATGAATATTAGACTTTACTGTTACTATCAATGTATTATACCTAGCCATGTTTTGTATTTAATAGTTTCTTTACCTTTAAAAGCCATATACTTGAAAATTATTGCACCAGTAACCAAAACATTGTATCTGTTTTAAGAACAAACCTTACTAACTGTAAAACCTTTGATATTAATATTTTCCTACACTTAAAATATATTTTTTATGAAAACCTATCTCCATTCACAGCTGAATTCCTCTATGCATTGAATCCAACCTTCATTTCTGGAACAATTAACCCCAGGAATGTACATCTGAATAACATCAGGAAGGTGGAAATGCAATGTGAATGGTCATTTCCAGTCTAAAATCAATTTGCATTGTGAATGTAACATCCAGTCCATGGTATGACAAAATTCCTAGCCCACTCACACATGTCAACTTATGTTGACTGGTACATCTCCAACCAAAAGCAGATGTTTAGGAATTTACATCCAGGTGGTGGTAAGAGGGAAGGTTCCCAGCCACAGAGATGATATAAAAATAGATGAAAAAGTCCAGTGCAGATCCACAGCATCTCGAATAAAACATCAGACAGGGTGGAAGACAATATTCAATTGAGCAGGAAACTAATAGATAATGCAGGTGTTGGGTCTGATACACATGCCAGCCAAGATAATCTCCTCTGAAGAAATGATGGAAGTAAACAGCTAAAGATATTGGGAGGTGATAGATAAGATGGGATGGTACACAGATAAATTGGCTCGATTAAAGATAAAAGGAGGAATATGCAATATGGATAAACTGATTAATCAAATTGGTACACCTAATGGTGTGAAGACTTAACTTTTCCTGAGACCAATGACTTGAGATTTCTTGTGTAATGTGCCATACACTCCATCTGTGAAGAGACAGACATCCAGACGAGTAGAAGGAATAAGAACCCACTATTGTGTTGTCCCTGTCTAACCACCAAAGAAAGTTGGACTAGAGGGAAGCCTGAAGAGAGAGAACCTCTCATGCAGAGAGAGAATGTGCTGATGATAATGACCTCAGAACTAAAAACTCGATGAATAATACACAAGAAGGAGATGGCTGGGTTATACCAAGATGTAAAGTGAGAAACACTCATATAAATAAGATATTGTGCAGAGTGGATAATGGGCTTCTCCAGCTTGATCAGAACACCCATCCAATCAAATTGTCTGAGAATTTGGATGAATGAGGAAGACTCTGCAAAAGATGGAGACAGAAGACAGTTGTTCATAAAATGATGGAAATTGAGCTAAGTATGTGGATGCCCTGCATGATTAATTGTAGCAATAAACAGAGAAAGAGACCATACAAGTAGACACATTTTTCAAAGTAATGATGTTTAGAAATTACGTATTGCCCTGCAAGTAATCTGAAAAGTGCAGTATAAGCAAACATATTTTTTCTAAAGCAATAATGTTTATAGACAGAACAATGATATATGAAGCAAATGCTGAGAGATGTGTCACAGTACAATTAACCTGTTGATGAATAACTGACGTTACCAAAGATCAAATAAATACAGAGGCATGAGTTAGGACGTTACTTCAGAGAAACACACCAAAGGACTTCAGTTATGTGTTTAGATTGAACAAATAGACACTCTCAGAGTTATAGGAGGTAACTAAAGTTATAAACTAAAATCAAGAAAATGTCTCTTGAATATTGAACTAAATAATCAGATGTCAGCGAGCTTATGAGGAGATATACAAACTTAGATGTTGAACCTGAAGACCTTGATTAATGAGACAACACTATAATCGAACAATTGTTCTCGGATGGTGGAGAAAATACTTTACATGTATAGAGAAGAGATCATGTGGTCAGTTAAATCAACCAAACTCATGTTAAAAAGAGGATCAATGATTAACTGTAGAACGTAGGAGTTCGTAAACAAAGTTTGACAGTTTAATTGTGTGTCAGTAAGAGTTTGTTTCATGACAAACACTCTTGGAAAATAAGCCCAGGGAGTTAGGTAGTTAGTTAGCTAAGTAATTCAGCCAACTCAGTATCCCAGTCAGAATCTCAACAAAAGAACAGGAAAACCTCTTCATACCTAAGCTCTATGTAAGTGTTATTAATGCAATTATCCTTAACCATGTCACCATGGTAATAGAAGTAACTAATTGTCTATAATAAATCTTAGCAAGTTAGACTGTATATATGTGTGTAGTGTTAAATGTGTTTTGGGTTTGAATATCTTTTGTTTGAACTGCAAATCCTTGAGTCAGTGTTTATGAGCTACATTCACCATGACATCCACACTTAAACATGAATTTTGCACATGACAATGAATAGTATTGGTTGAAGCTCCAACTGCTAAACAATTCAACCCACTTGGTGAGCCCATGACCCCATCACATGACACAATAAAGTGGAGGAAGGAGGAAGACAGGAACTGGAGAAAGAGGAGGTTGAGATAAATGGATGATAGAAAAGTGTATAATCTAGTGGATTCAACACAAGACTCCAAGGTGTCTGGAAGTCCACCAAAGATCACAGATCTCAGAAAATAATGTTGGGGAGAGGATGTGTGTCAACAAAGCATTCTGACCTAAGAGATTCCATTAACACAGGAACCAGATGTGAATGGAAGAGACAATCTAGACGAGTTGGTGAGTAGGAGGGTATAGGCTTCAGCCAAAAGCCCTCTAATAGAATGCCAGAATGCCTCAGACAACAGATGAATAGATGACAAATAATAAGGAGTTTTGTGAGGTAGAAAGGCTTGTGAAAAATGTGCTGAATTATCAGGGTTCAAAGCTCTGACTCTGATTGTTGTCTATCAAGAAATGGTTTGATAACATGAACTTGTTTAGTACATGAAGTGGGGACACACTAACCTCCACGCATAATTGTAGTGCATGTGAGAGGGGTATACTAACCTCAGCGTGGACTAGTATAAATGGGAAAGAGGAATAAATTTTAAAAAAATCAGAACAAGGTGACAGCAGAGGTGCTTGTAGTTCAGAAGATCCCTTGACCTGCATGAAGCAAGCCATCTTATAATAATACATGATCAATACTTCCTCTGCAAATAATAAAAAATTATTGACTGGCTACTAGTAACAGAATTCACAATGAAATAAAGAAATCCAACTTTATTGGTGGATTAGAAACAATGTCTTAAAGTATGAAAATCGGTAACTGAAGATTATTTTCAAAATGCATTTAATGGAAAGATATCACTGAAATCAAGTACTAGGTCTTAACACTGTTGTGCTAAATCAAGGAGTGAAGATTACGTTAAACTTCATAGAGGGAGTCAGCTGCAAAAGCAATCGAGTGCAAAGTAAGAACTAATAAACAAAGGTTGCAAGATTTAGAACTTGCTCTTAGAGAGATAAAGAGTGTTAATGGTGTAAAAAGAACCTTCCCCATTGATAAACTTACCTTTGTGCTAGATTACATGTATTCTACTTTGCTTGAGGTCATAAAGAAACTAGTCAGAGATAAAAGATGAACAATATTATAGAGGTCCAGCATACAAAACAACCATCACAAGAATACCATATTCCTAGTGTAAAACATGACTGTGGAAGGTTCTTGTTGTATAGCTTGCCATGCTTAAAAGATAATTTTACATGAAGAAAATTTCTGAAACTTAGTTTTGTTAACAGAAGCTGTTTATATAATATTGGAAAATAAAATATAATATTGTTAACAGAAGCTGTTTATATAATATTGGTAAATAAAATATAATGTTGTTAACAGAAGCTGTTTATATAATATTGGAAAATAAAATATAATATTGTTAACAGAAGCTGTTTATATAATATTGGTAAATAAAATATAATATTGTTAACAGAAGCTGTTTATATAATATTGGTAAATAAAATATAATATTGTTAACAGAAGCTGTTTATATAATATTGGTAAATAAAATATAATATTGTTAACAGAAGCTGTTTATATAATATTGGTAAATAAAATATAATATTGTTAACAGAAGCTGTTTATATAATATTGGAAAATAAAATATAATATTGTTACCAGAAGCTGTTTATATAATATTGGAAAATAAAATCATAACAAATTAGCAATGCTGATGTTATTATTCTATACATTGTGTTTAGAACACAGATTTTTATATGGTTTATGTAATATGACATTTAATATCCATTTACAGGCCCATTTGGTTCAAGTGATAAGTCCACTGTAAATTCATAGTGCTTTTGCATTTGGCTCTACAAATGGTCAGATGGTAAAACTAGTAAAATGTGCAAAATGTATTCCACATCAGATTGTGAACAAGTTCTGTTTAAGAAGGTATTTACCAACTTTCACAAGAATGTACAAAATAAGAAGTGGCTTCACAGCAGCCTTAAAGAGCCTGCATCATCAACATTTATACACTTCGTTGGTGATAACGTACATTTAATTTGGCACTAAGCTGTACAGGTTATTTTGAGTCCAGATAAAACTGAGGCAGCTGCCAAAGATGTTGGTTACATTCCTAAATCATTTAAAGTATTTTCATAAACAATTGCAAATTAACAACTGATCTATTTAATATACGATTGAAAAAACTCACATAAAATCAGATGATAATGTGGTGGAACTAAGAAATAATGGACTTAAAATTGTTACTTTCTCATGTGACACTTCAAAAAAAATGTTCAGTGTAGTTGAAGAAAATCTTATTAAAAAGGACAAAGTAAGATTTTAATAATCACATCCTTTTAGAATATAACAAAAATGTACTGCTGCTACTTATCATTACTCATAGGCTGGGTTTAATATTGTAGATTTATATAATAGAATATATAAATACATATAAATACAGATAAGTTTACAACTTGTCACTGGTGCTTTAACTACAAAGACTGACCTACATGGATACTGCAAGAAGTTTCATTAATACATTATAAGGTATTCTTATTATATCCATACAAGTATGTTAAAGTTCCTAAACCAGCAACCACTTATAATTTCCAGTTAAAAACCAGAATTAATATTCAAAGTTGGTTGTATAAACCAGCTAATGTACATCTAAGACCAGCACACAACAGTTTCGTCTTGAAACCAGAAAGACAGAGGCAGATCAACTAGAAGAACCAGCTGAGCTGCTCTGAGCTGTTTCTACCAGTAGTGACATGTGGTGTATCCATTCTTTGTGTGAGAGCAACTTCTATAGAACTATACATCTAATCCTTGTAAAATGTTCCTACCTTGCTATAAATGTATCAGTTTAGGAAAGTTCCTAATATAATTTTTATCAGTTCAATGCTTGTTAGCATTTTCCTACTTTTGTGTTAGTTCAATTTTAGTAAAATATTTCTACCTTGGTATAAGTGACAATCATGCATTAAAACATGGAATATATATGGTGCAAATTGGAAATATTACCCTAAAAAATTGAAATTTGATACAGTTTTTACAGAGAGTTGAAGTTTAAAGGAATGTTTTAAATAAAAGTGTTGACTGGTTGTTGACTTATGTTTGTACTTTGGATGATCTTTATTCATCTACAGTTCTATAAAGTCTACAACTGATTACCTTCTCTGTTGACTCTCGAGCTTCATTGATATATCGGTCTCTTTCCTTCTCTAGTTGGAAAAGTATTTTTCTTTGTTTTGTAGCTTCTTCTCTGTAGTTCTGGACCTCATGCTCGAGGGTTTTTTTCGCTTGTTCATGTAGTTTTAAAACATTAATTTGTTTCTGAGTATCTCCTGCAGCTTTCTGTAGATTCTGTTGATTTCAATTAATTTAGTCACTGCTGAAATGTTCATTTTAAAATTTCTTCCATATGATAGTTTAGAAAGAGATAATTGTACAAATGAAAAATCAAACATATGTTGTAACTTAATGTGCTGCAAGATATTATCAAGCATTTTACAGGTCTTCAAAGTTAGTCACATATGTTGTAACTTAATGTGCTACAAGATATTATCAAGCATTTTACAGGTCTTCAAAGTTAGTCACATATGTTGTAACTTAATGTGCTACAAGATATTATCAAGCATTTTACAGTTCTTCAAAGTTAGTCACATATGTTGTAACTTAATGTGCTGCAAGATATTATCAAGCATTTTACAGTTCTTCAAAGTTAGTCACATATGTTGTAACTTAATGTGCTGCAAGATATTATCAAGCATTTTATAGTTCTTCAAAGTTAGTCACAATGCACAACATTAAGTCAAAATTCATTTAACACACTACAACATGAGTCATAATTTACTTAATACAATACAATGTGAACCATAATGTACTTAACACACTACAACATGAATCATAGTGTACTTTATTTTGTTTATTGTAATAAAATAAAAATGTTGAAATATGCAAAGTTATATAGTGTGAGTTCAGTAGAAAGGTAAGTTATGAGCTATTCTACTCCGAAAGTCCAACAGAAATGTACTTTCTTTAAAATTTGAATGTTACTTATTAAAACCTTTTGACATGTACAGTAAAGAACAGCTGGAATGAGAGAGTTAAACTGTTTAAAATAATTTGTTATTGTATAAAGTATAAGCAATGTGTCTTACTTTTCCTATTTTACCCAGTTGTATTAACATGAAAATATATCGTTGTAGGTGGTAGCTGTCTTGCAACCCTCACTGTTAGTGCTGTATTTGGGTCTTAACCCCCAAACACCTGATAAGCTTGGGTGTGGTTAGAGATATTACAAAGTTTTTACTTGGCAAGACAGTTTATAATGTGACAGTTATTATCTTGTCAGTTCACAGTAAATAACACTGTGTTATCATAAATTATTATCTAAACAATCTTTTATTGCTCATTTTTTATTATACAAAATTGTTAGGAAAGTCAGGGATAATTATACACATCTTGGAAATATTATTTGCCTGTTATATCCTTCTCATAAAAATTGTATCTTCATTATGGTAGTTTTAAACACTATAAGAATACTATCTTATATATTTGTTAGCTTTTCACCAAATTTTAAGATGCAGTCTTTGTGGAATGAAGTTGTTAGGTTAATATTCAGGGCATAGTTCTAATAACTGCTGTACAAAGTTTATTCAAAAGTACATTGGAGTGTTGATTTATTCAAACCTAAAGTATGCAGTGTGTTAATTATTACACAGTATAACTTACACATGTCACTATGTTGTTTATTATAGACATATTAAATTACTGAGATATTACTTTAATATTTCAAAAGTAACAAGTGCAGTAAGGAACAAATATAACAAAGCCCATAATAAATTCTAAATGGTTTAGCACACTTTACCCAAAGTCTGTTTCTGCTCTGTAATTAATTAGAAATTATAACAACCATCTTTGAAAGGTTCTTTTAATGAATTAGATAAATAAAGAATGATATATATTAATATAATAAAGAATGATATATATTAATATAAAAAAGAATGATAAATATTAATATAATAAAGAATGATATATATTAATATAATAAAGAATGATATATATTAATATAATAAAGAATGATAAATATTAATATAATAAAGAATGATATATATTAATATAATAAAGAATGATATATATTAATATAATAAAGAATGATAAATATTAATATAATAAAGAATGATATATATTAATATAATAAAGAATGATATATATTAATATAATAAAGAATAATATATATTAATATAATAAAGAATGATAAATATTAATATAATAAAGAATGATATATATTAATATAATAAAGAATGATATATATTAAAATAATAAAGAATGATAAATATTAATATAATAAAGAATAATATATATTAATATAATAAAGAATGATATATATTAATATAATAAAGAATGATAAATATTAATATAATAAAGAATGATATATATTAATATAATAAAGAATGATATATATTAATATAATAAAGAATGATATATATTAATATAATAAAGAATGATAAATATTAATATAATAAAGAATGATATATATTAATATAATAAAGAAAGAGACACGAAATAAGCAAAATTAACAAAAATTATAATGGTCCCATATTGAGAGCAGCTCAACTTTGCTATGGATAGTTTTAAATTGGAGAAGGCAGTAATTCATGGACTGGCTTGAAAAATGTGCTGAATAAAAATACATAATGAGTGAAAAAAGAAATTATTACAGTAATTGTTATTGTTCTACATTAAAGACATGTAAATGTCACAAAATAACTAAAAACAACATACAATAAGAATGAAGATACACTTGCTCAACCTATCAAAAATATAACCAATTTAATAGTTAAAGTTTTAGAATAATGAAAGAGAAAATACATACCTTGTTTAATAATTCTTTTTCTCTAATTAAGTCTTCAATAGTCCTTTTATTTTGTTCTACCTGTTTATTAGAATTTTCTAGTTCTATATGAGAAAAAAGCTACAGCTGTAAATATATTCTGCAACTCATAATGCTCATCCATGTCTAATAAATGTCTGAAAGTTCATCATTAACTAACATAGTTAATTATATGGAGATTGATGATACTGTTAAATGCTAATATTTTCCTCAATTGAAAGTATTTTCAGTAATTAATTACTTCTCTGTACATAGTATAGCAGCTATCCCTTACACTATGCTTTTGAGATTCTGCAAATGCCATTAGCTTTAAGTTATCTCCTACCTAAAACACATGTTATAATGCGAAGCTCATTAATGCATGATGTAATCATCATATGATAATATCCTCCACAAGTAGGAGGGGGGGAAACAACCTCCATGCACAGTAGGTCACCATAAGTATTTGTATTTGAATTAACTTCATTCTAAAATGAGGCAAGGAAATGTGCACTGTTAGTGGAGAGGAAAGGTGGGAAGGTGTGCAGAAAGGTATCTTTTGGAAGTACACTTTCAGGTAAGAAAAATGTTAACTTCCAAAACGACAGGCTTACTTGTATACAGTAGCTAGAAACCCACATTAATGAAGCTGAGGGACCAGTGCAATTGCAAAAACCTACATTAGCTCTATTCAGAGAAGGTAACAAAAAAGGAATGTTCACCCTGAGCATGACACCCTGTAGTACATGGGGGCTTACTTGAAAGACAATATTTGTGGGAGACCACATCCATCTCAGGCAGGGTATACTATTTTCCCAGATGGATATATAAAAGGATAAAGGTAAAATGAGTCATTGGATTGGCAGAAAAAGACATGACCAACCAAGCAATTGCAGCAACAGGTCAGTTGACCTGAGGTATAACATGGCTAATGCAAATACCAAACCATATGGTTTGATACATGTTTTTTGTACAACTGACTCAATTTGTATACAAAAAGAGGATCTAAGTCCCTTCTTGTTGCATGAGGAAAACACTTTGCCTCATCTAGCTAGCAAAATTACCAGAAAATTTATATATTAGGTTGAGGAATAATTTGTGAACGTTTTTAAATAATTTCATTCAAGCATTACATGCAAGACTATACAATACTTCAATGCATGAACACATTACACTCAAAACATTTATTATGATACTTTATTTCATGTAATACCTAGGTATATAGTATGCATTGTTGTAAACGAAATTGCAAAAAATTAAATGCAAAAAGCAGATGGTGTCGAAAACGCTCGATTTTGTCCACTTGACATTCCATTTAATGAGCTGAAAATGAAAGCAAAAATTAAAGACATATGAAAATCAAACACACCATCTATTAGAGCAAAAAATTATCTACCAAATGACATGAAATATTTTGCGAAAGCGTTTCATTTATGAATATATTTGTTTAACTTGAAAAAACGCTCACGAATTATTCCTCAACCCAATATTATATGAGATATAAAGTGTCCATGCCTACTTCTTACCACACTGTGCTATCCACTCAGACTTTACTGAGAGGAATTGTACAACTCGTTAGAAATCCTTCAAGTCAACGATCCCAACAGTTATGCATCCTATCTTAACAATGCACCTTTTAAGAGCCAGAAAATTTGGGTTTAATGTTTTATGTCACCTCTGACTTGATGCAAGTTTAGAGAAGTGAGTATACTCTGGTGAGTTTTGAGGAGTGACATGGAGTACATTATAAATGTGTAGAGAAATAAAACATTCATCTATTAAAGATGGTGAGTAGACTGGATAATGTAAACTGTAGAGAGGCACTATCCTAAAAAGTTAAAACTGGCAGATGGTAAAGTTTACAGAACCTCTTCCAAGGATCAGCAAAAGTGCATGGACAGAGAGTGAGTTAAATGGCAAATTTAATGTGATACTGCCAATGAGTATATCTAAGCTAGGAGGAATAGGTGATCTGGATGAGCTACCAACTCCATCTGATAATTGTAGAGGACTAGGGATCCCTGGAAAAATAGGCCCCATAGCAAGAATAAGCTAGTGCAGGAACTCAAAATGGAGCTTACATGACAAGTAACATCTGACCACCCAAACTGGACACAAACAGTAATTAAGATTAGTATGCTCACAGAGGGCCTAGACGGACAGAAAAGACATGGGAGTAAAGGTACAATCTCCTTCCCAAATTGTATAAGTCTTAGGAGAAAACAAGAAGACAGAAAGTAAAATCAAGAAAGATCTGTGAAAGTATACAGTATACATTGCTTAAAAAATGAGATCTATAATGACTACTAGCAAGAAGAAAGAAACAGGTTTCAAAAGAGAGATAATATAAGGAGTAACAGGCCAAGGGGTCAAACAAGGCCTTGGTAAGTATACAGAACAACATCAATAAGGCAATAAAAACAAAGTAGAAAGAACAGTGGAGGAAAAGACAAAACCATATCAACCTTCTGGTAGCCAGCAATGGTAAGAAATGAAAAACTTTTGTTAAACAATCAGATAAAGATTGAAAGGTGGACAACTGTAGGATAGCCTGGTAAAAGAAAAGTGGTCAGAAAAATCTGACCTGCATGCAAGGGACCAGACAAGTCCTCCATGTGAAGATGAAAGGACAACAGTCTTGGTTGAAAGTGAGATGTATGAGGTCGGAGCAAGAGTGATAGCAGAGGTGCCCTGGATGACAGTCAGTGAAATATACGAAACCAAGATTAAGCTTGTTAAAAATATGCAAAAAACAAGACCCAACAAGAAGTGATGCAAATCAATGCCAAGACATATGGGAGAAAGCAATGAGGAGCACATCAAAATAGATGAGACTAGTCCTGTCCTGGCTGAGTGAATCCACAAGGAAAAAGAGAGAAGCAATACATCCAATAAAATAGCTGAGAATGGAGTGAACATTCCATAGGAAGAATCCTGTCCAGCCAGAAAGTCACTCTGTTAACACATTGAAAGCTTCTACAAAATAACAGGTTGTCAGATAAATCCATGCGAATGGACCTGAAACAGGAAGTCCAAAACGTGGAAGCTAAGGTCTCTGGAGCAAGCCATACCCAGAAACTAATTTGAGAAATTAGTGTAGAATGGCCAGAATGGATTATAACTAAGTAATCCATAAAACAAGGTAGCAAACAGAAACATGACTAATAAATGGGCAAAATTTCCAGAGCATTCACAAGGAAGGTACAATCCACAGGACACAGGAAGCCAAACTCCCAAGGCCATGGAGTTGTCTCAAGATGCACCTCACCTGTAAGGGATGGGTAGGAAATACAAACTCTGAAAACTGAGCACTAGAGAGTGAAACTGAAGTCAGGGAACTAGTCCTTAAAGCAGGTGGAGGGGACTTTAAATATTTGGAGTATGAGAAGAGAAAAAGGAAATGGCCATAAGACATAACAAAGGAATGCTAGAGGCAAGGAGGATGAGGCATTTGAAAATGGTAACAGAGGTCAGCCACAAACATGTCAACATAGACTTGTATGCTTGGAGAAAGAGTAAAAGCCAAATAATGCTCAGCATGAGAGTTACGGAGTAAGAAAAGGGTAAAAATAAGAGAAAGACAAAGTAAAGAACAAACTAGTATAACTCAATCCATAAAGAGATTTGGAGAAGGAACATTGTACTCTATAAGTAAAGAGACAATAAGGCATCAAAGAATTTCTGGCCATAGGCAAAGTAGGTGTTATGTTAGGAGGGCTCCTAGAATGTTGAGAGAACTTAATATTAACTGTCACATATAACTGATAATAATTATAGCAGTTCTCAAAATTAGTCCATTTTTGTTGTTATTTAATGATGATGCAGCTTGAAGTCAAAGTTAAAATGAACTAAAAGGAAACCAAAGAAAGTTATAAACGTGAAAAGGCAACACAAGTCTCGTGAAACTGATTAAATTTGACTTAAAGAAACACATCCATTAAAGATAGTGCAGAGGATAATAATGAAGTCAACTCTGCATGCATGTGCTTATGAAGCTATACTACACATGGGGGTTGTGCTGCCCTCCTATTAGTGAAGTGCTATTGTCAGATTACATCATGCACCAGCACAGTTAATATTATAACACACATTTTAGGTGGGAAATAGCTGAAGACTTGTAACACTTGCAAGATCTCAAATCCTAGTGTTTTGGAAAGAATAACACCAAGAAGACTAGTGTTGATAAATGTTCAAAGACATGCAATTAATTAAAAGCATCAAAATGAAGATAAAAAACAACATTTAATAGACCACTGTGATATGAATTAGAAACAGAAATTGACAAGTTTAAAAAGGAAACTTCAGTTTCATCTCTTTTCTCTTTCTTTATGTCTATATAAGGTATAAATGAGTGCCAGATGAAAATGAACATAATTACAAATTTTGTTATTTATATGACCAAATTTACCTTATATACTTGTGTAAAGAATGATTATACTGAGACAGAGAGAAACTGTTTGGTCAACCACAGTACAAACAGTATTTCTATTAAAACCCTAGAAGTGTAAATTATGGCACACAGACAGTCATTCCAACATCAAAATGTTTATTAAACATAAAACAGATTTGTCTATACTTCATTTACAACTTATTATCTTTACTCAGTATTATAAAAGTTTGTACAATTTTAAACCATTTCCTCAGTTATTATAAACATAATATTATTTTCATGTTTTATCTCACTAAGAATAAATCTTGGTTCCTATCACTTCTGTATTGTTGGTCAGTTAAAGCTGATTCAAGGTTGGTTAAAATCGTTCATTTTTATACTCTCCAAAATCTGACCTCTGTACTTTAATCTAGATTTCAGACAAGAAATATCTTAAAACTTGTCATCAGAAATCTACTTTGAAAATCATTCAGAAAGTTCTTTAGTGTGGTGTACTCTCATTTATACAAACCTTTATCCAGAAAAATTGCCTTAATTTACAATAGGGTTAGTAAAATCTTCATCTGTACCTTTTATGTAAATATATCAGTACCTCTGAAAGAAATACCACTGACCAACTATATGCTTTGGAAGAAATGAAAAGGGTTGAGTGCATTATATTGAAATTAATAAGTCAATACTGCCTACATAAAGTCACAGAGGAAATGAATGTACCATAACTAAATTTTAATATTGTTTGGCACCTGTAAGTGGTGATTTTCATAACCATTCCTTCTGATGTTTATTCTCGATTTGGTGGAATGGGGGATTTATGTCAACCTTATTACATTATAGCTGGGTGATTAACTTGATTGATGTCATGAATCCAATCAACTAATTGAAATTAATGTTTCTGACAGTTACTGTTTTTGGCTATTACAACTGAGATATGATTTTTCGTTGTCATTTCTGAAAACTGTTGAAAAATCAACTAATTGAAATCAATGTTTCTGACAGTTACTGTTTTTGACTATTCCAACTGAGATATGATTTTTCATTGTCATTTCTGATTAATTCATGGTTGTTTAGCTTAAAAACTTAATGTCATGACTTACAATAGTAATAAAACAATCAAAATGACTATTTTAAATTATTGTTATTTCAAATTATTCTAAATATCTAAGTCTTTTGAAAATAATAAATTAGTTGAATTTAATCAATAAATAAGCCAAATAATTAGCACATTTCACCAACAATCCACCACTAGATCTTTTGAGATAATGTTATATTCATTCAGTACTATTATATTGAGATAATGTTATATTCATTCAGTACTATTATATTGAGATAATGTTATATTCATTCAGTACTATTATATTGCACCTTTACATTTCACACCTGAGAAAAACATCAAGTTAACCACATTTCTCTTATTGATGAAACCATTTCATATAAAAACTATTACACTTGATTTACTCCATTACCAATGAAGTTACTCTGTTTAGTTTGCAGTGGCTACTGATTACATGATAATTTAAATATTACTCCAAGGCGTAAATGTATAGAGGAATTAAGTAAAACTATTATAATTAATATATATGAGTAGCTCTCTAATAACATAATTTACAACAGACCAATAACTACAGACATAAGCTGTGCATGAAAGAGATATCTTACATTTTAATAAAGTATAACCAACTACAAATAGGACTAAAATAATAAAAACATACCACATGATAAAACCTTTCCATTATTAATTATCAGTAACTAGACTTCGGTGATAGTATTGGCTTATAACCATAACAACACTTATTTGTATACAAAGGTTCAATTTCCTAATCAGTATTCAAAATATCTTTTTATAATAATTTAAAACTGTATGTTGTACAACTACTAAAATTAAATCAGTAAGCTTAAACCTGTATAAAAAATGTAACTTTAAGGGGACACAGTGAGGTACTGGTGTTCATAAAGAATTATATACATGGAATAGATTCATAGCAAACAATGGATAATAAAATAAATTTTCTTATATTGTAATTCTTTGACAAATCTCATTCAGTTTCTATTCCTTAATGTTTCTTCCTAACAACTCTAAGTTTTTTAAACATTTAAATTCCAGTACAAATAATTTTCTTTTTTTTTATGTTACACATCAGTCATAATTATAGAAACTGTAACACAGAATGATAAACATATGGTCTTTCATCATTGACTATAATCTATATGTTCTGGAAAGGAAAACATTATTAACACTCCATAAAAATTAGAAATACTAATACTGGAGATACTTTAATAAACTTCAATGTTATTTTGTAATTGGTGCTACAAATAAAAACTGATAAAAAACTAGTTGTGTTTTACATTCTTTTACACTATTGTAACTTGTAGGCCTATGTTTATACCTGACATTCCAATGAAAATATCATGCTAACTATACTGTGACCAGAGTGAAAATAAACTTGTACAATTTTTCACCAGACTATCAAGTAACTGAATACATATCATAGCTACTAAACTTCATCTAAATGTTTCACTGAAACTGGCACCCTAACAACATAAAACAAAACTGAACTGCTTGCTCTACCAACTGAAAGCAAAATACACTGATCTGATGCTTCACTGGTTCTTATAATCTACTTTGTTCTTAATACACTTACTAAATTTTCATAACATCAAATTTAGAACGTTCTATGTAACTTATGCCTACTTTAGGATCATACACACTCTAGACAACATCTAAATTAAAACACTGAAACTATAACTTACAATACATTTATGACTAAACTATAACTAGGAATATGAAATTCTTATCTGCCATCAATTTTTAAAAAATCAACATAAAGGTACAGATAGTAACAGTTCAGAGATACATAGACAATATATAGAGCAAACAGTGCTCAACTCATTTGTAGAGAACACAGCATTATAATGATTACATTTTACTGAAACAATGGCTACAAGTGACCCCTATTCTCCCATACTTACTGTGCTAATATCCTCCCAGATATATACAATGGTAAGAGGTTATTTCAAAACATATCATATAAAGTATCACACAATTAATACCTTTCTCAGTCTTGCATATGTGGCTTTAACACTCTCATGAACATATCACAACAGTTATGACAGATTAAATTCTCAGATGATAGAAACAGGTACACAATTAATTAAATAGTTGAGAAAAAACGACCATTTGGCTGTAATGCTCAAAGTGTATAAACTTTATGCTTAGCCTCAAATCAACTATATTAAAATATCATTAAACTGTGTTTTCAGGTAAAAGGGTTTTAATAATAACAGTTTAATTATTTACTGTTATTATGCTGTTTTTAAACGTTATTTATAGATCTGCTACACAAGCCTACAAATACGTTATAAAGTTTTACTTTGTTACCATTACATTTAGCAAATATAAACTAATATCTTTCATGGAAAAATAAATATTATACCAAATTACCTTTTTCTAAGCTTGTTACCAGGGATTTTAATACTTCCCGTTGACCATCCATTTCTACCTTTAACTCTTCTATACCCTTCAATTTCTTCTTGGCAGCTTCTTTTTGTTTAGTAAGACGTGTTATGTCTTGCTTTAGGTAATTAATCTCTTCTTCTTTATTCTATGTAAAACATATTACTTTAAATATATATATATATTAGTAAAATTAAATAATTTATATCTAAATGAAGTTAAATGAATAAACAAAATCATGAGGAAGGACTGCATTGAAAACAGCAAATCCCAACCTCTGATTAATTATATTATAAAATATTTAAGCCATAAACAAAACACATTAACATGAAATATTTAAAAACAAATTTTAAAATATGCTGCACTTTTTAAAAAAGGAATATAGGGTACAAGCTACAATGTGGGATTATAAAATGTATTCTAGGTTTTGGAGGTGACTGTGAAAGTAAAACCCACATTGTGGTGGGAATACACCATTTATCAGTCCTAATCTCCAATTTGCTAGTTTCACATAAGAAAATTAGAAATTAGGAGAGCAGGATGTGGGTGCTCAAGCCCGCAGATAGTTGTGAGAAGGAGACTGTTCTCCTGAAAATAAGGTACTACCATTTGGAGGTAAGTGAGATAAAACTTACCTCTTGAGGTTAACATTCCTGCCTCCAATATGATACAGGCACTAATTAACATGACATCATCAAAGTGATAGTTCACTGTGACTGTTGTGCTTTTATATGCAGTTTAAGGTGTACATCTGCATAAAGTAGTGCCAAGTTCTTAGATTACCTTATTTATTAATTAAAAATTTTTAGTAATTTTTAATAGAATTTCTCTGAATTTAGTAATAATTTTATGATAAAAGAAAAGATTTTGATTTTCCAATTTATGGTTTACCCTCCTTACATAGTAATGTGCCACACCCATCTATTATAAACGTTATAACTTTGCAGTTATTCAGATATTGTAAAATTTGTAATAAATTACAATACGTTATTAATAATGTAGACAAAATGATATGAAAATTAACAGCTAATGGATTTCATAAAGAATTGTAGATAAAATTATTAACTTATTCTACAATGAATACAAACATTTATTAAATAAATACAAAGAAAATAAAATCAGAGAACTTTTTTTAAAAATTACTAAAAATTTTTAGTTAAAAATAAGGTAATCTAAGAACTTGACACTATTTTATGCAGATGTACACCTTAAGCCCCATATAAAAGGACAAAAGTCGCAGTAAACTATCACTTTGATGATGCCACGTTAATTAGTGCCTGTACCATATTGGGGGCAGGAATGTTAACTTTCAAGAGGTAAGTTTTATCTTACTTACCCCAAAATGGTGATACCTTATTTTCATTTTTATTTATTTACTTATTTTTTATCTTTTCATGCTTATCTTTTTCTTATTCTAACTTGAGAGAACAGTCACCTTCCACAACTGCAGGCGTGAAGGGTAATATACATGTGAGATGTTGTGGGCTTGAGCACCCACATTTTTCTCTCTTAATTTCTAATTTTCTTGTGTACGACTAGCGAATTCGAGGTTAAGATTGATAGACAGTGTATCCCCACTGCAATGTGGGTCGTACTTTCTCAGTCACCTCTAAAACCTAGGATACATTTTATAATCCCACATTGTAGCTTGTAGCCTAGGATCTCTTTTTTTTTTTTAAAGGTGCAGTGCATTTTAAAAAATTAAAAAAAAATTATGTTAATGTGTTTTGGTTTATGGCTTGAATATTTTATGGTTATAATACATTTTGTTCAGAAGTTAAGAATGTGAATGGAAATCATTATGTCAGAGTGACTGATTTGTTTTGATAGACTGGTCGTCTGTACAGTACCAGACAAACATGTACACTTTTAACTTAATCTAAAATCTATCCTTCCAAAGCTACCCTTCACACTACAGACCTGGCAAGCTACAGAGATGGAGACATTATTCTAGCAAAACTGCAGATGCATACAATACAAGTTCAAAAAATACAAATAAATGATGGACTGTGAAACCATAATAAAATAAACATATCAAAAAATATGTTGAACAAGTTTATCAGAAAATATGGTATTTCAACAAATTTCAGGGAATTTCCATAAACATTCAGGATTAAACAAACATGTTGAGTTTATATTTTGCAATGTGGAAGAAATTCACATATCAGGTGGTGAGACAAAGGGTAACCTTGAATGCAGTTTATATTTTGCAATGTGGAAGAAATTCACATATCAGGTGGTGAGACGAAAGATAACATTCAATGCAGAAGTTTCTTGCTAACTGAGAGAGGTGTGAAAGTCCAAGCTTATACAGGAAACCCAAATCTTCTGTCCTCAAATTCTTTCCACTAAAACTGTGTTACTGATCTCAAATGAAGGTGGATAACAATATAAACACATGGATGCTTCTCAAAATATCCTTCATAACATCTCAAAGGAACAACATATTTTTAACTTTACCATCTTCCCTTATGTCCCAGTAAAAGTTTTGCATTTTCAGCAACATGAATCAGTCAAGAGCAATTATAAAATACTAGTAAAAGCTAAATCATATATATATACACAGTAATATGAAATATTGTGACATCTCTTTAATATTATAAAGTATCATCTATAAGAATGACAGTTTTAAACAACAATAAATGTTGTAAACATTTGAACTGTTAAAACATTTATAAGTACAATATTTTGTTGAGAAATTTATATGCAAAAACGGCTCGTTTGGGCTGAGAAAACACTTTACATAGAAGAGCGAACAACGTTTCGACCTTCTTCGGTGTGAACCTGACGATGACCGAAGAAGGTCGAAACGTTGTTCGCTCTTCTATGTAAAGTGTTTTCTCAGCCCAAACGAGCCGTTTTTGCATATAAAAGTACAATATTTTATATGTGAATGCCAGTGATAGAGAATGTATATACAAAAGACATCAGTGCCACTGAACATTTGTTTTTGGAAATACTGGAATCTCTGGTTATGAGAGTTTTCTGGATACAAATTTGCAGGATAACAAAACTTTTGTATGTATGGATTCTGTACACACAATAAAAAAAAACTAATATTTGTTTTGTTTTTTTTACAAAATTATGAACTCATAATCATAAAGTAAATGAACATACTTACTTTAATGAGCACAGATTTCTGATTGTTGTCACTTGTTAACTGTTCATTGGTTTTCTGTTGGATTTGATGTTCAAGGTGCATTTTTTCTAATTTTGTATTCAAATCCTCCAGTTCTGTTTTGGCAGTGTCTTGGCTTTGCTACAAGAAAATAAACAAAAACATGTGTAGTACCTAAAATACAAGTTGTGCCAAATAGCAAGTGTTCTCTAGTAAGTTCCAGAAACTGGTATATTGTAATACTCAGGTACACCGAAATCTGTCAGATAAATACAAGTTAATCTTCAAAATTCCAAAAGTTATGTAGAATATTAAAATAGAAACAAACAACAAAGAAACTTCACATATACATATGAATAAATGAAGTTAAAATTTTTCAAAACTGAAAATGTATTTCTTATCAATACTTACCTTCTCTAACGTAATAGCTTTTCTTGATTAGTACTGCAGCAAGTTTCAAATGCTTATCACAAGCCTCACACACCACATTTCTGTATATCATACATGTAAATAATTACACAGCAAAACTCTACTAATAGGAGCACAACACAACCCCTATCATATGTAGTTATTAATCACTTCGAAATTGGTCATAGAACCTACACCACATATCAAGTTATCCACAGAAGTGGGTAAGCTGCATGGGAAATGTGAGGGGAGGTAAGTATCTACCATAAATACATTTTCAGAAAAAGAAAAATGTTAACTTTTAGCATGATATCTTACCTTTTCTGATGAAATAGCTAGAATCCCACACAGAAGTGGTGGAAGGGCTAGTGAAAAAAATGATCCCCCTTGAGGAAGTACCCAAACAGAAATCATGAAGTGTGGAACCAAAAATAAAATATAATACTTCAGTAGAAGACTGCACCAAATATGATCAATGTAGACTCTTCATTCTTTTATGACTCTGTTGCAAACATAAAAGGCGGGAAAGTATGAAGGAACCCCATTATATGTATTACCAATTAATGGGATCCCTTGATGTCAATCGACTGAGCAAAACAGACCATAGTGGTGGTTTGACCTCATCCAACACCTGACAGTATGTGGAATTGTTTCTACTGTAGGCAGAGGATCACCTATCTTTTCACCTCAAAATAGGAACAGGTAGGGAATACAAGCTTCCATACCAAAATGCATCTGCATTTGCAAACATATTTCCATCCCTACCAGCATCTGATTCACCAAGTAATTAGATCCAGCAGATAGTAGGAAGGGAGAAAGCTCCAGTTGGTTGACATCTCTAGGTCAAAACCTATCAGCATTGAGTACCTTTCTTTCATTCCACAGTAAGAGGATACCTGACTGTATGTGAGAATACATGTGCCATATCCATTTACAACCAACACCAGATCTGCCAGGACCAACATCCAGCAGATGGTGAGAAAAGGGACTGCAAACGTAGGGTGCATCTCCAGTTCAAAATATGCTAACACTGGGCATTTTTCATCCAGTCTGCAGTTGAAGGAGAGATACCAGCTAGAACATATGTGAAAACTTACTTAGCTGGACCATCTCCATCCAATACATGACCCCATAAGAACCTCATTTGGAGCATTTTAGGTGAGAGGAACGTTTCAGCCTAAGGGACAAACTGCAATATATATGCAGTTATGGCATGGTAGAGTACTTCAGTCAAAACCACATGGTATCCAGAATTGTGCATCAGGGTTCACAATAGGAAAGGCATCACATGATTCTAATCATGACCCAATAATCTCCATCCAGAACCATACCCACCAGGAATGTATTCCACAGGATAGTAGGGACGCTACAGTGGGAAAAAGCAATCTGCCAGAGATATGTATATATTAATACAGTATAGTGCCACAACCAAAACTTAGCAGTGTCTGGAACTGTACAACAAATCTGTAGTAGGAAGTAGTATAACACCAAAGACACCTGCAGAATGCTACTGACCTATTCTCAACTGAGTGGTATGATACATTACAGAGGAGGATAGGCCTCCATGGTCAACCATCCCAGTGGCTAGGAACTGGTAAGTGGCAAGAGCTCCCATACTCCACTAGAAGAAGGAAAGGAAAACATTTTGGAGAATCTGGAAGACCACATCACTTAGGACAATGCAATGAGTGACTATGGTATCCTATTTTGACAAGCAGAACTGTCAAATCAATAGAGTCAACCAACTTAGTAGCATCTAAGATTGTTCATGTGGTTCATGGTAGGAAGAGTTTTAATGTCACAGAGTATCAGAAATGGGCAACTATCTCTGTTTGCTTTATTCAGGTGTGCCCATAAGTTTCAAATTTTGGATACATATTTATTAAGCAAAGGACCACTACAGAGAAATACTGGTGGTCATATGGAACACTCCCTCTCTATTGTGTATATAACTTAATCCCGCAACATAATTGTTTAGGCATAGTTTACAACTGAATGATGACACACAGTCAACACCTGACAACATCTGAAATTGTACATCAGGTCCATAGTAGGAAGAGATACAACATAACTGACACTGAACATGGTAACAGGATGGACAATATAGATTTTCAAAAAAATATACCAAGTAAGGCACTACTTGTCACTGAGTGGGATCCACAATACACTAGCAGAAAGACATTTGTAAATAATGAAATAATAAAAACACAGCTTTCACCAGTCAAAACAACACTGCAGTATGTAAGATGGTGACTGGAGGTAAACAAAAACCAAATGAGCAAGAAATGGCCATGTGATATAAATAATATGAAACAAAGGTATGAAGTGTAGCCCATACAATGATCCTCATGATGACCTCCAAAGGAAGACAGAAATGGACAGTGAGAGATATGGTGAGGTGACAAATATGATAAGAAGATACCCTAAAATGGTGACACTTCTCAGGGGAAAGGGAAGGATACAACTGCTTAAGTTAATGGTAAATTCAACTTATAAAGGTAATTTGAGATAGGTTCAAGGACTCAGAAAGATTCAATAAAATAATCAAATATTTACAGGGTCATGGAGGGGAGCAGTGTGACTGAGATACCATTGGAGGGCTTGGACTAGACACAGGAGACATTCAGGATTAGAAAAGTCTTAAATATGAGAAACAAAAACGAATGGTCAGGCAAGAGGAGAACATAGGAACTGTGGAAACAGCACATGATGAGCATCAATCCCACAGATCTCAGATCACCACTGACTACAAGCCAATAAATATGAGAAATAGGTATTTTACGAAAGGGGATACAGGGAACACAAATCAAAGATTCGAGTGGAGGAAAAGTGAGAGTATGAATGGCTACATTAAAATTCCAACCTGGGGGAGACATAGGGTAGGGAGGATGGGAAAGAGAAACACATGAAATAACAAACACAGCATAACAGACTTGAAGACAGAGGTAAATTTAGTATACATGAACATGCAAAATAATACAGTTCAATAGCTGGCAATCAAGGAAACTGACAGTCCCTTATCAAAGAGCCCAGAGAAAAATGCAGTCAACTGTGGTAGAGAAAGTTGTAAAGGACGATGTTCCTGTCAGAGCAACCAACACTAAAAAGTATACTATTTATGCTGATAAACTTTCCAGGAAGAACATAAAAAATGGGCAATCAATAAGGCTAATAAGGCAACAAACCTGAACAATTCAAACTGTCTGGGAAGAGGCTGGACAGAAGCCATGTGTGAAGCCAGGAGACAAGTTTCATGTATAGTTTCCTGTATCATTTCATTAAATCTTCTGTAAAACTCACTAACATTTTGTTCAGCCCTCATCTTTGAGCTTTGAACTTGGTCCTATGAATTGTTATGTTTATGTAAAGGTCAAATATACGACTTAACCTATTGCCAATTTTTCTTCAACCAAGTACTTTAATGCAGGACTCTCTAGTTTTGGTATCAGACATTACATTATTTAGCTCTAAATGCATGCATTCCAAACAACAACTTCCTTGAAATGTTTAAAAATTGATACTAATTCTCTTTAGACGTTTCACTGAAGATTAGTGGGTTTACTAGTATTTAATTGAGAGGCTATGCACATTGCTGATGCTTCAGAAATATGACATCCTCGAGCAAAGTCTTTTGCAAAATGATGTAATATATAGGGAAACATAAAATGACAATGCACAGGAATATGTATTGTTGTCATCTTCTTTGCTGACTTTAGCTACCAAGCAGGATCACAGGGGTTTATCATTGTCAAAAATGTTCCTGAATGAGTGAAACAGTAGATATTCTACCTAACTACTGTGGTATTTTGCCTACAACTTTATCCAACACACACACTTACCTCTCTCCTATAACTCTAACCAGCACCTTATGATGATTGTACTTGTTAATAAGTACCTTGCTGTACAATAATAACCACTCCAGTAAATTTTGGAATGTTCCAGCTGCTCAGAACTACCATGACACTTCACTGCTTCTCTGTGTTTCAGATCATGAGAACTAGTCATCAGCCTGTGTATCCCCTAGCTATCTAGAAACTTCTCAGCAAGAATAGAGACACAGCTCTTACAATGGCTAATAAACGTTTTTGATCTCAGAGAATATTTATTCTAGTCCTTTCTGCATTCTTGTATTGAATCCTCATTTCACACTTAGCTTTCTTCACTCATCCATAAGTTTTAAGTGCCTTTCCATATCAATAATTATTTTTAAACATTACACTACCAGAGAGTCAAATGAACCAAGAAGTGTGTTCCAAGTAAACTCTGCAACAAGCAACTTCTTTGTTAAAGTAGTTAGGCTGTACATCTTGATAACAAAGCAAAATATAAAAGTTCATACTAATGTGTTTGTTTTTATCTTCTTTTTTTGCTGAATTTTGTCCTCAAATATGTCTTGTCCAAGATTCTCAGTTAGCATTTGTACAGCACTATTTATATACTAAAGTAAATCTTGTAAAATAAAGAGATAGAAAAAAAACTGAATCATTTGTCTAAAATAAGATGCATGTTTAGCCTTTTGGGATGCTTTCTCAAAGATTCAACCAAGGATCCTAAACCAATCACAAAGTTTTGATGAGAAAGCAATATGAGTGCAAAATATTATAAAGCTGGTTGCAAAAGCGTGTGATGATCATTCTCATTATAAACTAAAATGAGAGTCCACTAGTGGATATGTCACTGCATCCAGCATTAAAAAGAAGAAGAAAAAAAATATCCACATAGAACTACAAAAAAAAAAAAAGGTTAGAAATGAATCCCAAACTGACAAGAAAGTTTTGTTATTCTTGTATCTTAAGTTATATAAGACATCACATATTCAAAAATAATTGAAATGTACTGAACGTTGGGGACCTAACTGGAGCCTTCAATTTGATTAAAAAAAACAGAAAAAACAGACCTAAATACTCAGCCTTTGACTTTAGTATGAACAGCCTCACTTCTGGTAATTGGTGCTTGTCAAAATATCTTAAAAATTGTTCAGTGTAGAATTGTAGAGATAAAGTACAATATATTAGAAGAAATGAAGGAGATGGTTTGAAATTATTTGAAGCAAGACCTCAAGATTTTTTGTCTCTTGCTGCTAACATTTCTCATAAGAAGCATTTCTTTTCAAATTATTGCTTGAAATAGTGCCTTTCTCACTTTCTACTTAGTGTTTTATATTCCAGTTTTAATTTTCAAAACAGGTTAAGTTCCAAACTGCTTGCTGATATGTGATGTGCAACCAAAACCAGGAATTTCAACCAATCACAACTCTTTAATAGATTTGGGAAAATTTAACAGTCAATCATCAGTGAAGTCGAGAAAACCCACTTATAGAGAAATATATATGTATAAACGGCTCGTTTGAGTTGAGAAAATTTTTACGTAGAACCTGACGATGGCCGAAGAAGGTCGAAACGTTGTTCACTCCTCTATGTAAAAAATTTTCTCAACCCAAATGAGCCCTTTTTACATATATATTTAACAATTAATTATTCTTCATGTTTTTCCTTCATTCCACTGTTGCTACTGTGGAAGGTGTTACAAATTAATACTACTGTTATATAAAAATAAAGAATATGGTATGTTAACAGGTGTTCTCTAATGTCATGCATGGATGTCTTCATAGTGTGTGATTTACCTTGATGTACATAAATAAATATGAAGATACATATATTTTCTAATAGCACTGCTAAAAATTAAGACTAAAAGTAACATCTTCTAATAAAAGCCTATTTATAATACAACTAAGTTTAAAACAAGTCTTTAGCTTTAAAAAGATGTTCAACCATATTCACTAGGCAATCCTCTTGATCAGAATCTAAAGTAAAACTTTAGTTTCATGGGCTTTTATGCTTTGCTTAGTTTACAAACCAAATAAAGGCACTAATGAGGCACCTCTAAGTATGTGGATGCCCCGCATGATTAATTGTAGCAATAAACAGAGAAAGAGACCATACAAGTAAACATATTTTTCAAGGTAATGATGTTTAGAAAATAACAACGTGTTGCCACGTGAATAATCTAAAAGTGCAATATAAGTGAACATATTTTTTCTAAAGCAATAATGTTTATAGACAGAACAATGATATCTGAAGCAAACACTGAGAAACGTGTCACAGTACATACAATCTGTTGATGAATAACTGACGCTACCAAAGGTCAAATAAATACAGAGGCATCACTTAGGGCATTACTTCAGAGAAACACACTGAGGGACTTCAATTAACAAATAGACACTTTTGGAGTTACAGTAGGTTACTGAAGCTATAAACTAAAATCGAGGAAATGTCTTATGAATGTTGAACTAAATAATCAGATGATAGTGAGCTTGTAAGAAGATATACAAACTTAGATGTTGGGCCTGAAGACCTCAATTAATGAGATGACACTATAATTGGACCATTGTTCCTGGATGGTGGAGAAAATACTTTACATGTGTAGAAAAGGGATCACGTGGTCAGTTAAATCAACCAAACCCATGTTAAAAAGAGGATAAGTAATTAACTGGAGAATGTTGGAGTTCGTAAACAAAGTTTGACAGTTTAATGGTGTACCAGTAAGAGTGTTTGTCACAAAACGAACTCAGAGCTATAGAGAACAGAAAACCAGCTGTTTTTTTTAGTAGGCTGATAAACACCTTAATACTAATATAAAAGGGCTTGGAAAATAAGCCCAGGGAGTTAGTTAGTTAGTCAGCTAAGTAAGTTAGATAGCTCAGTATCTTAGTCAGAATCTCAACAGAAAACAGGAAGATGTTTCCATACCCAAGCTCTATGTAAGTGTTATTAATGCCATTATTCCTTTACATCAGTCACCATGGTAATAGAAGTAACTAATTGTCAATAATAAACCTTAGCAAGTTAGACTGTATATATGTGTGTAATGTTAAATGTTTGAAAGTATCAATAAAGTGTTTTATTGGACATCTTGGGCTCGAGTCTCTTTTGTTTGAACAGTAAAGCCCTGAGTTAATGCTTATGAGCTCCATTTGCCTGGACATCCACACTTAAAAATAAATTTTGCATGTAACAGTGGGTAGTATTAGTCAAAGCTTCAATGGTTAAACCAATTCAACCCACAGGTCATCCCATGACCCTGTCATGTGACACTAAAATATAATTTCATAACTAGACTAGAATATTCAGATATATTGATAATTACAAGTACTGACACAAAATGTTATGCAGAATAGTATAGTGAACACAGACAGCAAAGGAAGTTCAAATTAACAACATTTATTTATTTATGATCTAATTTTATGTTTATTATATCATTAAACTGATTATTCTGGATTATCAGCTGAGTATATGGATTTAGGAATAACCTAAGTCCCCTGAGTTGTCCAGCCAAATACACGGACATTGTAAGTAGTGTACTATAAATAATATATTAAAAACCTGTACTCATTGTTAAGGGTAAATATTTTTAGTTTTGATAAATGCAGATAGCTTACACTGATCAGAAGTTAATATTAAATGCAAACAATATCTGTTATAATATGATGGGTGGAGATGTCTTATTTTTACCCTTTCAAAATTAGTATAAAATATGTCTTTAGTCATGTATATTTAGGTAATTTTTCTAATTTTTGCCAGTGTTTTGTATGCAGTTGGTGAAACCCTATAACCTCTTCTTATAAAAATTATATACCTGTGTGCTTGCACCATAGATTTATACTTGCTTGGTTCTATTCCTATGTCTTTCCTTCCTGGAATATGGTCAGATTTATTTCAAGGGTTGGTGCAGAAAGAACTTGTACAAGTTAATATGTCTTTCTTGAATATATTTAATAATTAATCAAAGAATTATTGCATACTGCACATGAAGACTATTAGCATTTAAAAATGAAATATGTACTTGATTTTTTAACTTACACATCTTGTTTTTGTCTGATATAAACATGCTTTATACCTGATCTTTTGCTCCAGTGGCCTGTTTGTCTTCAACACCGAACCAGAGAGCAGCTAATATGTAAGAAAGTTTCATGTATAGTCAGTTATCCTTCAACAGGGAACCAGAGGTTAGCCAATATGTTAGAAAATTTCAGATAAAGCCAATTATCCTTCAATAGGGAACCAGAAGCTAGCCTATATAACATAAAGATTTGCATACAGCCAGTTATCCATTGACATGAAACCAGAATCTAACCAATGTGTTAAAAAGTTTCAGATACAGCCAGTTAGCCTTCCACATGTAACCATATTGAGGCTATCCAGTATATTAGAAAGCTTCACATACAGCCAATTAAATTTCAAGATGGAAGGGAGTGAGAGGAGGTAAGTACCTATCAAAAATACATTTCTAGTGTAGGAAAATTTTAACTTCTGAAACACTGAAAATATGAAGGGGTCAGGGAAGATGTGGCAGTATTGAAATACATGAATAACAACTGAAACCCACAGACTTGCCTGACTTTCTTCTTCTGGTACATTCATTTTCTTTGGGAAAGTGTGGTGTAATTACAACAATAATAAGGAGTGGATATACCCTAGTATATAATTGACAATAGGACTGACGTTACACACGAAGATTGAGTTTGGTGATGTCTGGATGAAATTTGTTTGATTGCAGTAGTTAGAGGAGCTGCTTGAACAGAGATAAATGTAGGAGCTACTACTCCAGTAAGATCCAGAGCAAAGGGAACCATGTCTGAGCCAGCCAATATGAAGCAACAAGTAAAACATAAGGAGTAATCTGAATGATAAAAATTACCATGGAGATTAATCTCAGAGGAGAGTAGTCATATAGATGAAGGCCCCTCCAATCTTGACTGAATACATCCACCCTCATAGCTGAGGGGGTGTGGAACAAGAGACCAAAATAAAGGTAGTTTGGTATTCCAGCAAGTGCCAGATGCATCTGTATGTGGTGTTCCTGAATGAGAATACATCCACTGAAATACCCAAGCATAAAAGGACTGCTCTGTAGGTAAAACTTGGTTGGGATGAAACAAGAGGTCAGTCACCAGATACATAATTCTGGGAACATGACAGTATTTGATTCTTATTTTGTGATACAGTTGATGTCAATGAAACTGTTGGAATGAACTGTCACCACCTGCCCTCAAAGGAACAGTAGGAAATGAGACATAGTCTGATGAACAACTGAAAGTTTGAGGAGTCTGATGTGAAATGTAGTTTCCATGACTGACCCAAAATCTCCATGGACTCGAGGGAAGCTACACAACGTATCAAGGAAGCACCTGTGGATAGGTGAGCATTGGGATGAGATGGAAGAATGGTAAACCCAATTGTGGTCATTTCCTTGTTGAGCCACCATCCAAGGCCAATCCTGATTTCAGGAGGGAGAGTAATATGATGATCAAAGGGATTGTGTGAGACATTCTTCTGGCCAATAAGCATTCAATGAAGGAATGGCATGTGCACCCAACCCAAAGGAATAAGAGATTCCAAGGAAGATAGAACCTCTTGTGTGGTAAGTGAAGGTGAATGCACTTTGTAACTGCTCACTCTGTATCCCTGAGCCAAAGCCGATAAGGCTGAGTCTGACTGAGATGGGAATTGAAAAAAACCTCTAAATGAACAAGATATTGTGTAGGGTTCGCAAGGAACTTTCACAACTTTATAAGAAACCTCACCCAAGCAGCTTCTTGAAGAAATAATTGAATGTAAGAGAATGACTGGGTCTGAAAAGAGGCACGCAGAAGCCAGTGATCCATATAATAATGAATCAGAAGACCCATTAATGGAAGATGATAAGCAAATTAGCAAAGCACTCAACAAAACACATAAGGAGATCAAGCTAGATCAAATAGCAGTGCACAGAACTAAAAGACAGTCCATGTGGATGAACCAAAGAAAGCAGCATGATTCTGGAGCTATAGGAATATGAAAATAGGTGTTTGTCACATCAAACTTGATCATTTAGAGTCTTGAGTGAAAAACCCACCAAATGGGGAGTTAGGATTCCATGGTGAATCTGGGTATTCTGCTAGGGCAGATCTAAGATGGATCTTCAATCTCACATTTGTGTAGGGACAACAGTAAAATCTCAGGTAGGTGGACGTGACCTGAACAATAGTTCCTTTGTCTAGGAAATCCAAGACCGACTTGACAAGACAACTGGATGAGGAATGAAGCTGAGGAGAAGGGAAGAAAACCAGGGAAGAGGATAGGAGGGAGAGGACCTGAAATGAAGATAAAGACCCTCTGATAAAACCTATGGATCTGTCATGAAAAAGATATGCCAAACAGCTTAGAACTGTTGCAACTTGGCTCCAACCTGCCCTGGAAGATACATCTTGTCACCTATACTGCTTTATCCTGGAGGAACAGGAAAAATAAGGGTAAAGTTAGGAATGCCTGGAATAGAGTAAAGGACATGAACTGGAAGAAGGGGCACAGGGAACTTGAACCAGTGAAACTTGGATGGGAACAGTTGGATGAGACAAATGAGATGGCAGGAAGGGCAAGACAGAATGTACAATCATCACACCAACCCTAGACTCCAAAAACTCAGGACAACTCCCCAAATCTGTTTCATGTAGAAAGAGAGTCTGATGAAGATCCCTCAAAGACAAGGGGAAATACATCCCTTCAAGCAATGCAACTCCCAAGAATATAATAACCAGATGTTGAGATACAGTACAGATGCTGAAAAAGAGACCAGAATAAACAACAGGAGGGTCCTGACTTCATCAAAAAATTGATCAGGTGATGGCAACAGGACTTAAAAAAGAACTGTAATGAGGAAATAATATGTAAAAGGAGAAAATGAATCCTAGAAAATTGAAATTGATTACAGTGGATCAAAGCCCCAGATTTGAGCCCCACAGGGAGAGGAGAGAATCTAAAAATCTAAAATTGATCAGGTGATGGCAACAGGACTTAAAAAAGAACTGTAATGAGGAAATAATATGTAAAAGGAGAAAATGAATCCTAGAAAATTGAAATTGATTACAGTGGATCAAAGCCCCAGATTTGAGCCCCACAGGGAGAGGAGAGAATCTAAAAAGGGAATCAATGTCCACTGGTAATCCAAAGAATATCTGTCCATCAACTGGGGTAAGGGGCATTCCTGCACCCGAGAGCTTGATTAGCAAAATGTTCAGCATAAACTCAGATGTGGGATGAGGGAGGAAAACATAACAATGAGAACAAAGTTCTTCACCCAACCAGGTAAAAGGAGGATCAAGGGCTAGGATAAACATTTAAAATTTGACATACCTAATCAATAAGGTGCAGGAATGGTGAGGTTGACTAACTCTTTTGATTGAAAAAAAAGACTGGGGCCATAAAAATGAAGTGTAAGTTATTTGAATTATTTGCACCTTGAATAAATTCTTCCTCAGAAGCTTCTTCAGGAGTAAAAGGGAGAACAAACTGATTGCTGAGCAAAAGTGTCCAACTACCTGTGAATTACAGCTTGAACGTTCTTGGTAGTTATTGCCAACCTATCTTGTTGGGGACTAATGACATTACTGTCCTCAATATTAGTGGGAACTTTGTCATCTGCCACCATAAAATTTGAATTGATATTTGAAATTATGGAAGAATTCTTTGAAAAACAGAACTAAAATTCAAAAGCAACTGCATTAAAATTAAACTGGTGAAGGGCTGAAATGTAATCACAAGAAAAAAGCAAGCATGATGCAAAGTAAACACACGTCTAAACACTCTAATGCTAATCAGGTAAGTAAGAATTGTGCCAGTATATAGGTGGTACAATACAAATGGTAGAGGGTAGTCGAGTGGCATTCATATGTTTTGAAACGACACAAAAATAAAGGGGTGTAATAGATTGAAAAGATCTTGCTGTCAGTTGTAGACAGTACCAAATAAAATACTGGTATCTATGGAGAATAATTAAATGATCCTCTGCTAAAATAGTGTTGTTGTATCCCACTCAATGAGTAAGTTCATTGATACTTTTCCAACATTTCATATTGAAGCTAGTAACCTTGAAATTTAAATAAATATACCAACTGTTTGACAGCTGAATATTTGGTTAACCATTCAAGTAATTTGGCTGTATATTTAATATCTAGCCAAAACATTATTTGTTATATTGCTATTTAAAAAATAATGAAAAGGGTTTTATACAACCAAATGAATAATGAAATTTCAGACTTTTTATTTAAACTAAACTATAAGTAAAATGAAGCTGTCTACCATAAGTTCCTTCACTTGATTTTCTAACTTGGATAATGTTTCTTTCCCTTTTATAACCTGCTGTTCCAAATCCCTTTTTTCTGTTTCCTTGGCTTCAATTTCTTCTTTAGCTTGCCGCAAATCTCGTTCAGCTCTTTCTTGTTTACGTTGTTCTCTCTGTATCTCTGTATTCATCAGTTGAATATTTTGTTGTAGCTGCAAGTGGAAAAAATACACATCAAAAATTAAATCTGAAATTCCATATAATCACATAAACTAATTACAATTTCTTGTTTTAAAGTCTATTTTTATTGTTCAAATGTTTTGATCATGGAAAACAACTGTTTAGGTGTGATTTGAAGTAAGTAGGTGAAATGTAATTTTATTTATGTCACTACAAACCATAATTAGAGCAAGACAATTTTTAGCACTATATATTTATTTATTTTAACACCTAATAGTTTATTATTATTATCTGTTTAGGTTTTCTGTAATTTACCCATTCGTCATTCAGCTAGACAGTTTTCTTGAAGTGTGGATGAATGTGGGCAGCTCGTTCAGATCTTAACCCAAGAGTTTTTATAATACATCAGAAATAATTTTATTAAATAAATTTGTAAGAATAAGATATGAAACTACTGCTTACCCTGTTATTCTATATTTATTTAATACTTTTATGGAATATTGTCTTTATATTTTAAATATAGTATTTGTAAATTTTATACATTATTTAATCAATACTTTGAAAAAAAACAACTCATCTCAAGACAACCTAACTATAAAAAAAAATGGTTCAACAGTTATGACACCTACAAGTCAGGAAAGGGTTAGATTTCTTTCTTTTCCTTTGATTATGATACTAGTATTTGGATTCCATCTTATTGTGCTGCTTTAATAGAGCTAATAAATAAACAATAATTATATAATTCAGTCTGCCTTGGATACCAATATTCCTTTTAAAAAAACCTAATGTCCTTTTATAGGTTGCTAATGTTTGTAGTGTTATTAAAGTATCAACATTAACAAAAAACAAATTATTTTTCAGAGTTTTAACGAGAAAAAAACAAAACAATTACTGATCATTATAATAGAGTAGTTGCTTAACAGCTGTTATAACCATTCATCTTACCTCTTGTACTGTTAGTTCTCTCTCATTCAGTTCTTTCTCAAGGGCAGAGTAATTTTGTGAAAGTTCTGTTGTTTGTTTTCTCTGCTGAACAATCTCAGATAATAAATTATTTTTTTCTTGTATCAGTTTTTCTTTCACCTGTAGAAGTTCTGTAACACTAAAAGAATGAGGTGATATCTTATACAAGTACACATCTTCTAACTTATAGATAGATAGGTATGCAATGAATATAAAAACACAAAAAAGGATTATACTAGCACAGGACTATGAAAAAGCGTAATATAATTTGAATGTTATTCTCTACATTTTCTGCTACCTCCTTCTCAGCTTCACTTCAAAATCAATCTTTTAGGATATTAAAATAATTTATTTATATATCTAGTGTAAACCATTTATAATGGGCTGATGTACCTGTTCAATGAACAGGGAAGACATAGAGGTGTCATATCTCATTTGAATGTCTTTCAGTATCAATTTTTCTTCTTTGTTTTCTTTTGTCAGTAGCTTAATTTGATCATGTCAATTGTTTCCCTCTACTTCAGTTATTTTAACTTTTGCTAAGTTTTGTTTATTGTTTTGCCACTTTTTCTTTCTTTTGGTAAACAAACTTTTCTTTCTTGTATGTTTTGGAACTATTTTTAGTTTTAAAAATAATTTTAGTTCAGAATTTACTTTACAGATGATGTTAGAAGAGTTCAGTTGAAATAAAGAGATTGGGTGGCTTGATGTTATAAACACAAAACCCTTTAATATGATCAGTTGAAATAAAGAGATTGGGTGGCTTGATGTTATAAACACAAAACCCTTTAATATGATCAGTTGAAATAAAGAGATTGGGTGGCTTGATGTTATAAACACAAAACCCTTTAATATGATCAGTTGAAATAAAGAGATTGGGTGGCTTGATGTTATAAACACAAAACCCTTTAATATGATCAGGTGAAATAAAGAGATTGGGTGGCTTGATGTTATAAACACAAAACCCTTTAATATGATCAGGTGAAATGAAGAGATTGGGTGGCTTGATGTTATAAACACAAAACCCTTTAATATGATCAGTTGAAATAAAGAGATTGGGTGGCTTGATGTTATAAACACAAAACCCTTTAATATGATCAGTTGAAATAAAGAGATTGGGTGGCTTGATGTTATAAACACAAAACCCTTTAATATGGTCAGTTGAAGTAAAGAGATTGGGTGGCTTGATGTTATAAACACAAAACCCTTTAATATGATCAGTTGAAATGAAGAGATGGGGTGGCTTGATGTTATAAACACAAAACCCTTTAATATAATCAGTTGAAATAAAGAGATTGGGTGGCTTGATGTTATAAACACAAAACCCTTTAATATGATCAGTTGAAATGAAGAGATGGGGTATTCTAACCATCAAGGTAGATGAATGCAAGCCTTTAGCTTGAGATTCGAGTACTCTAACGGTAGTTGAATGTAAGACTTTAGCTTGAGATTTGAGTACTCTAATCATCAAGATAGTTGAATGCAAGACTTTAGCTTGAGATTCGAGTATTCTAACCATCAAGGTAGATGAATGCATGCCTTTAGCTTGAAATTCGAGTACTCTAACCATCAAGATAGTTGAATGTAAGACTTTAGCTTGAGATTTGAGTACTCTAACCATCAAGGTAGTTGAATGTAAGACTTTAGCTTGAGATTTGAGCATTCTAACCATCTAGGTAGTTGAATGCAAGACTTTAGCTTGAGATTTGAGCTATATAACCATCAAGGTAGTTGAATGCAAGACTTTAGCTTGAGATTCGAGTACTCTAATAGTTGAATGCAAGACTTTAGCTTGAGATTTGAGTACTCTAATCATCAAGATAGTTGAATGCAAGACTTTAGCTTGAGATTCAAGTTTTCTAACCATCAAGGTAGATGAATGCAAGCCTTTAGCTTGAGATTCGAGTACTCTAACGGTAGTTGAATGTAAGACTTTAGCTTGAGATTTGAGTACTCTAACCATCAAGGTAGTTGAATACAAGACTTTAGCTTGAGATTCGAGTACTCTAACCATCAAGATAGTTGAATGTAAGACTTTAGCATGAGATTTGAGTACTCTAACCATCAAGGTAGTTGAATGCAAGACCTTAGCTTGAGATTCGAGTACTCTAACCATCAAGATCGTTGAATGTAAGACTTTAGCTTGAGATTTGAGTACTCTAACCACCAAGGTAGTTGAATGCAAGACTTTAGCTTGAGATTCGAGTATTCTAACCATCAAGGTAGATGAATGCAAGCCTTTAGCTTGAGATTCGAGTACTCTAACCATCAAGATAGTTGAATGTAAGACTTTAGCTTGAGATTTGAGTACTCTAACCATCAAGGTAGTTGAATGTAAGACTTTAGCTTGAGATTTGAGCATTCTAACCATCTAGGTAGTTGAATGCAAGACTTTAGCTTGAGATTTGAGCTATCTAAGCATCAAGGTAGTTGAATGCAAGACTTTAGCTTGAGATTCGAGTACTCTAATAGTTGAATGCAAGACTTTAGCTTGAGATTTGAGTACTCTAATCATCAAGATAGTTGAATGCAAGACTTTAGCTTGAGATTCAAGTATTCTAACCATCAAGGTAGATGAATGCAAGCCTTTAGCTTGAGATTCGAGTACTCTAATGGTAGTTGAATGTGAGACTTTAGCTTGAGATTTGAGTACTCTAACCATCAAGGTAGTTGAATACAAGACTTTAGCTTGAGATTCGAGTACTCTAACCATCAAGATAGTTGAATGTAAGACTTTAGCATGAGATTTGAGTACTCTAACCATCAAGGTAGTTGAATGTAAGACTTTAGCTTAAGATTTGAGCATTTGAACCATCAAGGTAGTTGAATGCAAGACCTTAGCTTGAGATTCGAGTACTTTAACCATCAAGATAGTTGAATGTAAGACTTTAGCTTGAGATTTGAGTACTCTAATCATCAAGATAGTTGAATGTAAGACTTTAGCTTGAGATTCGAGTATTCTAACCATCAAGGTAGATGAATGCAAGCCTTTAGCTTGAGATTCAAGTACTCTAACGGTAGTTGAATGTAAAACTTTAGCTTGAGATTTGAGTACTCTAACCATCAAGGTAGTTGAATGCAAGACTTTAGCTTGAGATTCGAGTACTCTAATAGTTTAATGCAAGACTTTAGCTTGAGATTTGAGCATTCTAACCATCAAGGTAGTTGAATGCAAGACTTTAGCTTGAGATTTGAATATTCTAACCATTAAGGTATCTTTGAGGTAGTTTAAGCCCTACAAACAGATAGTGACTTTAAATGAATAGATAACCACATCTTGAATTTAACTTACAAGTTTTACTAAATTATATTCAATAACTGGCCATCAGAAAGAATGCAATATCTTTCTGTTAATAATAGTATGGACTCACTAAATATTTTTCTTTTTTTAGGCATTTCACTTTACTTCTGCCAGAAAAGAACCATAGTTCACATCACAATACCATCTTATACATGGCTGAATTAAAAGTAAATGTCTGAGTTACAAAAACAGTATGTAACTGTTCTTAACTGATACTTTCTTAGAATGGCTTAAGAAAATCACATGACTATATTCTAAATAAACCAGTTCTTTTTTCAGCTTTATTCCTAATAAATAATCATATGATTATATTCCAAATAAACCACTTATTTTCCAGTTTTACTCCAACAACATTAAAGAAGTTATTTAAGAATAAACATCTCTGGAACATAAGAAGATATTCTCAACTATACACTCAACAAAGGTACGTGAAGGAATACTTCAATAGGATTAGCTTTCAGTGTTAACTTCAGTGTCCAAATGGATTCAATCATGATAATATAAATTTAGGATATATGAGCTGGTGAATGGTATTACAACAAAACTTACTGAATAAAAATTCATTTCTGATAAGAATACATATTTTTAAACAAATTAGTAAAACTAATTATTATAATACCATCAAATTCTACAATGACATTATTATTATTTAATATCTAAGTAATATTTTATAAGCATTTTACATGTATACATATTGTTTAACATTATTACATATCATATTCCTAACATACGTATTCCACACATTTATGAAAAAAAACAGTGTACATAGAAATATCTTGCTGAGAACTGGTGTAAGTAGTTCATATAATGAACACATGGCTCTGTGTATCTGAGGTGATATTTCGAGTATACGGTTGTATATAAAATAAACCAAATGTGTTGTACTCATTTATATAAACTGAACTTAAGATCTTATGGCAATTACAAAGAGAAACAGACTACATAAACTACGGAAAGATTGATACTCAAAGTATAATGTTTAGAGCAAGATGATATAAGTTATTATATTTGTTTCTTGCTTAGTTTTAAATGAAATCACTTTTCTATTAATCTCTAAAACAAATGGTTTACAAATAATTTATTTTAATAGCTGAAATCAGAAAATTACTGAACAAAATTCTTTCCTTTCATTATTTCTTTGGGTAAGCAAACCGTGAGAGATATTATTTAAAATAAATAACAATCACAGTGATACATTTTTACTGAGTATATTCATATTTCTAACTTTACAAATTAACTTGTTCCTGTATAGCTTTTGAAATGTATGCCATAAGTATGAAGGAAGTTCTGAAGTTTCTTTTTGTAATAACTATTGTTATGTTTATTTCTTAGTACTGTTATATTAAGTTAAGAAATATTTAGTCATAAAAATCAACACTAAAAGTATTATTTCTTTATAAGAACCTTATATCAGATATCATATATAATTATTTCACATTCCTTATGATATTGTCAAATGATTATTATATGAATTTTGATTGAATTACTTCACTGCAAAGAAAATAAATTTAAAAACATTAGTAAATGAAAGATCTTTTGAACTAAGATTCCGTTTATAAAACATTTATAATAAGAACTACTGCAAACAATGTAATAACTTTTCACATTGTAATTATTTAGAAAGAAAGCACAGATAACTCAATAGTTTCACATACAGTTTGTAGTGTTGATTTTGTTTGTTTCTTTTTTGAATTTCACGCAAAGCTACTCGAGGGCTGTCTATGCCAGCCATTCCTAATTTAGCAGTGTAAGACTAGAGGGAAGGCAGCTAGTCATCACCACCCACCACCAACTCTTGGGCTACTCTTTCATCAACGAATAGTCGGATTGACTGTCACATTATAACATCCCCACTGCTAAAATGGTGAGCATGTTTGGCGCGACGGGGATGCGAACCCGCGACCCTCGGATTACGAGTCGCATGCCTTAACCCACCTGGCCATGCTGGGCCAACTGTAGTGTTGAGACCATGACAAGTATAAAAAAAATAGATTTTTTCCAACAATCATGAATGAAAGATTTTGTGAAGCAACAACATATACAGTTCCAAGGTAAATGAGCTAAACATGTGCACTGAAAGTGTAAACACCCTTAGTAAAAAATAAAAAAACCACAGTAAACAGAATGAACTGTGATATAAGAGAAACTAGATTTGACATACTGATGCTTCCTCTTTAGTCTCATATTGCCATCTGGTATCAGAGAAACTAGATTTGACATACTGATGCTTCCTCTTCAGTCTCATATTGTCCTCTGGTATCAGAGAAACTAGATTTGACATACTGATGCTTCCTCTTTAGTCTCATATTGTCATCTGGTATCAGAGAAACTAGATTTGACACACTGATGCTTCCTCTTTAGTCTCATATTGTCATCTGGTATCAGAGAAACTAGATTTGACATACTGATGCTTCCTCTTTAGTCTCATATTGGCATCTGGTATCAGAGAAACTAGATTTGACATACTGATGCTTCCTCTTTAGTCTCATATTGTCATCTGGCAGGAAGAAAGGGGTTAACAAATGCCAACATGACCCCCTGATCTTAGAATACCCTTAAGGACACAGGAGGTCATCTCCCAGTGACCTTGGGAGATGTCAAAATCAGAGAGACATTTGAGCAAGCAGCTTTTCATGATTCTTCTTTTTTATGCAGTTATCTGTTTTGTATAAAATTTTTGTTGTTAGGTTATTTTTAATGGTGTTTGGATATCTGTATATGATTCTAAAGTTATTCTTCCATAATGTTTTCTCAAAGGGTTCAATATTAGTGTTGTATCCAATATCATTGACCTTCCTTTATATTCATGGAACAAGGTTTTTCTTTCTTTGAGGTGGCAGTTTGTAACAAAATGTGTGAAAAATGTAGTTCTTTGAAAACAGAAAAGATACTTTTCATTTTATGTTCAAGCCTTGTTGGGTAGAATACTCTATATGCTTTAAGACAAAATGAAGAAATAACAGATGTTTTGAGCAGCTTATGATGACACAAAAAGAAGTGAATAGAACTTAAAGAATTTTTCAGTTTGTGGTACATTGATCAGACTGGTTTTTTGTTTTTCAGGTTATCAAAACATCCAAGAAATGAAGTTGGTCATCGTTTCCCATTTAACTTTAAATATGATAGTTGGCTGAAGTTGGTTAAAGTTGTTTCCTGCCAGAAGACAATGATACTGAAGAAAATGTAAAAATGCGTCAAAATCAGTTTTTCTGACATCAAGCTACTGAGAGTTGTTCCATTTACTGTGATTTTTTTCTTCACTAACTGCTGTAGACGATATTGTGTTTTATCTTATTAGTGAACACCCTATCTTCTGACATGTGTTATATGTTTTGTTTCATATATTTTATAGTCTATTTATATGAAAATAAAAATTTTCCTTTCAAAAGTATACACACTTTTTATCAGATTTGTGAAGACTACTGCCTTTCTCTGCTAGTTTGGTCAAATTAGATATTTCAACTTTCAACATCTGTATAGTTTCTCTTCCACGTTGTTCTTTTTCTCGTGCTCCATCAACTAACTTCCAAGCTTTCTCCAATTCCTTTAGTAAAAAAAAATTACAAAATATGTAAAACTATGGAAAAGAAAAGAAAATGATTTATATAAACTTTGTTTTAATATCCAGTTATTACAAAAGTGTTCACCTATCAATAATGTCATATTTTTATGAAATATAAATTATGTAAACAATGATTAATAAACTTGTTTTTATTCAAAATTCTAATGGTCAAATGTAACACTGTTATGTGTGAAAGCAGGCTGAATGTCAACAAAATCTGAAAAGGAAATATACAAGTTAAAATTTTCTGATTGCATAAATATTCAGCTCTCTAAGTCAGTAATTGGTGGAAGCAGCTTTGGCAGGATTTACTGCTGCTAGTCTTTTCGGTTAGGTCTCTACCATCTTTGCAGAATGGAATGGTGTAATTTTTGTCCATTCTTCCTCACAAAATTGCTCCAGTTCTGACAAATTCATTGTTGATTATTGATGGATAGCAGTTTTGAAGTCTTACCATAAATTTTTCCATTGGATTCAAGTCAGGATTTTGACTAAGCCACTCTAAGACATTCACTTTCTTATACTGAGATCATTCCACTATGGATTTAACCTTGTACCTCTGGTTATTATTCTGCCAAAATGTGAAATTTTGACCCAGTTTTAAATTATTATCTGACTCAAGCAGGTTTTTCTCTAGCATTCACCTGTAGTTTGTATCATCCATCTTCTCCTCTTACCTGACAAGCTTCCAGTCTCTACTGATGAGAATCATCTCCATAACATGATGCTGCCAGAACCATACTTGACAACTGGGATGGTGTTGACTGGATGATGTTCTGTTTGAATATTTGTCTGTTGTGACCACAAAAACCTTCTACTGCATGTCTATAGTATCATTTACATGCTTTCTCACAAACTCCATATTACATTTAAGACGATTCATTTTCAGTAACAGCTTCTTCCTTGCCACTCACCCATGCATGCCAGCTTTGTGTAAAGACGAGGATATTGTCAATATTTGAACACTGACTCCCATCTAAGACATGGAACTTTGCATTTCTTTCAAGGTCACTGTTGGCTTCACAGGAGTATTTCTAACCAGTTTCTTGTTTAATTCATTGCTTAGTTTGAAAAGATAACCTGATCTGGATAGTAACTGAGTAGTATGAAGCACATTATTACATTTTTTAATGATGTACTTCACTGTATTCAAAGGAAAAATAATCAACCTTGAAATCTTCTTGTAACCTTCTCCTAATCTGTACTTCCTTACCACTTTCTTCTTGACTTGTTTGGAAAGCTCTTTGGTGTTCTTGGTTGGTTTGTCATATCATTATGTGAGTTGTGGGTTGAACAGATGCATTTACCCTGAAGTCAAGTTAAACCACATTGATTACAGACAGAGACTATTATACTAAGTGTTTTACCTTTCAATCTAACATTTCGTACCTACACGGATTTAGGGTTGCTGTAGCAAAGGAGTTTGATACATATGCAATTGAATATTCTAATTTTCTTTAAAAGACTAACTTATAGATAATTCATGTTCATGTAGGTTCAAAAAGACTTGATAGAAATGAAATTAAAACCCTTTAACCTGAGCACTTTTGAAAGGCAGACCTGAAAAAGAAAGGTCCATCTTTGAAAGTGCTCAGGTTATAGGGTTTCTATTTCATTACTTGGATAATATCAATATTTTTTAGCTTTCTCAGTTTGGAATATGTTGTGTGAATCTTAAAGTCCCCTTTCAAAGTTTTATAAAAATTTCAAGCTCACACAGCAATAAAATGTGAAAGTATTGCAGGGAGTGAATACATCTGCAAAGCACTGTATTCTGATTTTACTTTTACAATACAAATGTATGGGGAAACGGATTTCCAAAAGTCATACATACACAAATCTAGCAAGCTCAAAGCTAGTTTTTCACAGAATTTCTAAGAAAATAAAGCAAAAAGTAACATTGTTATAAAAACTATTTTATATCACAATATCACCACTTTGACATACAAGTGTCAAAAAATAGAATGACTCACAGGAAAGTAGTAAGTAGAAACTGATGTGTAAGGAACATTACAGTTTTCCTACACTAAAAATATATTTCCAATAGACAGTTACTTCTGAGGGGTAAGTATGAGTGTAGGAAGATAATAATTTTTAGCAAGGTCCTACCTCACTTCTATACACATACACAACACCCCATGTTTAATAAGTAGTGGCACCAGTGCAAGAGAGGCATCCAAAGGACACCCTTGTGAGGGAACCCTCTAATATGAGGAATATATATGAGAGATCACACCACTTTTCGCCAGTTATATTCTTTGCCCAGATGTGGAAAAGGTGAGACATATCTGGGCAGACAATTCAGAGGAGCACATAACAATGGAAGAGAAAATGGTTGAGCAATGATCCTAACTACATTATATAACAATTTCAATCTCCATCCATGTTGAACAAAATGTGGATAGAAGAAGACATGTACTCCAAAGTGTGGTGTGGCTAGGGTATGACAGACAATACACAGTAAGTCAATTGCTTCCAAAATTAGACTGCCAGGACCCGACATCCTTGCAGGGGAGAAGAAGGAAAGAGGATCATACTTCATCCAAAATTCAGCTGGCCAGTGGAAGACATTCCCACCACTGATATAAAAACATGGTGTATGTGAACAGAGCAAAATACAGAGATATCCCACTTAAACCAAATAGAATAGAGTAATGTCCTCAGTGCAAAAACATCAAAAGTTAGCACATGAGGAATAAGTAGAGCAACGAACAAATGCACCCATAGTGACCCACAATACCAGAGTAGTGTTCATGAAGGCAAAATAAGTGAACCACCAGGCACCCTCTGAAGATACATGAAAACTCATGTTGACTGGTTCAGCTCTAAATCCAAAACTCAGCTTCTGAAAACTGACTTCCATGCAGGAGTAGCATAAGAGATTTCAAATGAAAGGGATGAACTGCATATATGCTGAAACACATGTGAGTACACCACATATATTCTGAAACACATGTGAGTATACAACATAGATTCTGAAACACATGTGAGTATACAACACAGATTCTGAAACACATGTGAGTACACCACATAGATTTGTTCAGCTCTGATTCAGAAACTCAACTGTCAGGAACCAACATCCATGTGGGGGTAGAATAAGGGATTCTAATCATACTTTATGTATGAGAACATGATGTTAATTGGTTCAGCTCTAAATTCAAAACTGAACTACAGGAACTGACATCCATGTGAAGATGGGATGAGGGATCCAAATCATTATGCTAGCTCACTCCAAAACTATAATATCTCTCTGAGAAGCCCATGCAGAGATGTAGCATATTTTTAAAAGACTTCTGTCAATTACACCCTTTCTGCTTTACACATGAAGTTCATGGATTGGTACAGTCCAGAACGGGCATATTTATGAAGCAAATATATTGCAAGGAAAAACCTATGAGTGATCTTGCAGTGGTATTGAGGATAATGGAAAATGCATCCTCATATGGAGTACACACCCGAGTGTATAACCACTAGAAAACCTAAAGATCAAGAGACAACTACATCAAATATTTTTTTTGGGTGTGAAGGATGATTCATAACAAGGTTGAAACCACCTGGAACATAATACACAAGTAAATGAATACTATGCATGTGGGATAAAAAAAGGAGATCCAACATTTAACAACAAATGAAATGAGAATGGGAGCTCCCCTGGTGATTGATACATACTATTATTGTAAAATTGTCTCTATAAATAATAAATAGATGACTGCAGGAAAGGTGATGAAAATGATCCAAAGCCTGGTGGACAGTAAAAAGTTCTAGGAGACTGATTTGGTAAGACCATTCTCTCATAGACCATTTACCTAAACATGTTTGCTGCTTGACCAATGCCCCCAAACAATGAATCAAACTGTCCATAAAAATATGTAATTCTGAATGAGAGGATAACATGAAATATCTAGTGAAGTGTGAACTTTGTTCAATGACAAATGCAAATCATCTACAAGGAAAAGAGGAAGGGTGATAGAAATATCCAATGCATTCTGTACATAGTTCCATTGGTCATGAAGAGTCCATTAAAGGGATCTTATATGACCATGACCCATGGGAATAAATTCCATCATAGAGAGAACCACATCTCCAAAAGAAATAGGACCTTATAAGCAGTAATAAAGGAAGCAGTAAAGGTATTATTGAATGCCAGCTCCATGGAACAGAGTTGAAGAGGAAAATGTTGGGCCTGACTGAGATGAGTGAACAAAACACTCAAATGGATATTGGGTAGGAACAAGGAAGGATTTCTCCAACTTGATCAACCAATCCAAATTAGATGGGAGTATTTGGTGACTCCAGTTCAGAATAAGCTAACAGAAACCAATCATCCATGTAACAGTGGAAGCACAACTCTCAAACATGCATAAGTCTGGCAAAATCCTTGACCACCCAAAAAAAGGCAGACAGTACCATAACAAACCCAAAAAGTAGAGTGCAAAATTGATAAATCACATTGTGCTGAACAAACCAAAGGTAGTACTTTGGCCACTGTAGTATGGTAACAGAGAGCTCAACAAACCAAAGGTAGTACTTTGGCCACTGTAGTATGGTAACAGAGAGCTGAACAAACCAAAGCTATTACTTTGGTCACTGTAGTATGGTAACAGAGAGCTGAACAAAACAAAGGTAGTACTTTCGCCACTGTAGTATGGTAACAGAGAGCTGAACAAACCAATGGTAGTACTTTGGCCACTGTAGTATGGTAACAGAAAGCTGCACAAACCAAAGCTATTACTTTGGTCACTGTAGTATGGTAAGAGAGAGCTGAACAAAACAAAGGTAGTACTTTGGCCACTGTAGTATGGTAACAGAGAGCTGAACAAACCAAAGGTTGTACTTTGGCCACTGTAGTATGGTAACAGAGAGCTGAACAAACCAAAGGTAGTACTTTGGCCACTGTAGTAAGGTAATAGAGAGCTGAACAAACCAAAGGTAGTACTTTTTGGCCACTGTAGTATGGTAACAGAGAGCTGAACAAACCAAAGGTTGTACTTTGGAAACTGTAGTATGGTAACAGAGAGCTGAACAAACCAAAGGTAGTACTTTGGCCACTGTAGTATGGTAATAGAGAGCTGAACAAACCAAAGGTAGTACTTTTTGGCCACTGTACTATGGTAACAGAGAGCTGAACAAACCAAAGATCGTACTTTGGCCACTGTAGTATGGTAACAGAGAGCTGAACAAACCAAAGGTCATACTTTGGCCACTGTAGTATGGTAACAGAGAGCTGAACAAACCAAAGGTTGTACTTTGGCCACTGTAGTATGGTAACAGAGAGCTGAACAAACCAAAGGTCGTACTTTTGCCACTGTAGTATGGTAATAGAGAGCTGAACAAACCAAAGATTGTACTTTAGCCAATGTAGTATGGTAACAGAGGGATGAACAAACCAAAGGTAGTACTTTTTGGCCACTGTAGTATGGTAACAGAGAGCTGAACAAACCAAGAATCGTACTTTGGCCACTGTAGTATGGTAACAGAGAGCTGAACAAACCAAAGGTCGTACTTTTGCCACTGTAGTATGGTAATAGAGAGCTGAACAAACCAAAGATTGTACTTTGGCCACTGTAGTATGGTAACAGAGGGATGAACAAACCAAAAGTAGTACTTTGGCCACTGTAGTATGGTAATAGAGAGCTGAACAAACCAAAGGTAGTACTTTTTGGCCACTGTAGTATGGTAACAGAGAGCTGAACAAACCAAAGGTCGTACTTTGGCCACTGTAGTATGGTAACAGAGAGCTGAACAAACCAAAGGTCATACTTTGGACACTGTAGTATGGTAATAGAGAGCTGAAGAAACCAAAGGTAGTACTTTTTGACCACTGTAGTATGGTAACAGAGAGCTGAACAAACCAAAGCTCGTACTTTGGTCACTGTAGTATGGTAACAGAGAGCTGAAAAAACCAAAGGTTGTACTTTGGCCACAGTACCAAAGGTCGTACTTTTTGGCCACTGTAGTATGGTAACAGAGAGGTGAACAAACCAAAGGTTGTAATTTGGCCACTGTAATATGGTAACAGAGAGCTGAACAAACCAAAGGTAGTACTTTGGCCACTGTAGTATGGTAATAGAGAGCTGAACAAACCAAAGGTATTACTTTTTGGCCACTGTAGTATGGTAACAGAGAGCTGAACAAACCAAAGGTCGTACTTTGGCCACTGTAGTATGGTAACAGAGAGCTGAACAAACCAAAGGTCATACTTTGGCCACTGTAGTATGGTAATAGAAAGCTGAACAAACCAAAAATAGTACTTTTTGCCCACTGTAGTATGGTAACAGAGAGCTGAACAAACCAAAGGTCGTACTTTGGCCACTGTAGTATGGTAACAGAGAGCTGAAAAAACCAAAGGTTGTACTTTGGCCACTGTACCAAAGGTCGTACTTTTTGGCCACTGTAGTATGGTAACAGAGAGGTGAACAAACCAAAGGTTGTACTTTGGCCACTGTAATATGGTAACAGAGAGCTGAACAAACCAACGGTAGTACTTTGGCCAGTGTAGTAAGGTAATAGAGAGCTGAACAAACCGAAGGTCGTACTTTGGCCACTGTAGTATGGTAACAGAGAGCTGAACAAACCAAAGGTAGTACTTTGGCCACTGTAGTATGGTAACAGAGAGCTGAACAAACCAAAGGTTGTACTTTGGCCACTGTAGTATGGTAACAGAGAGCTGAACAAACCAAAGGTTTTACTTTGGCCACTGTAGTATGGTAACAGAGAGCTGAACAAACTAAAGGTAGTACTTTGGCCACTGTAGTATGGTAACAGAGAGCTGAACAAACCAAAGGTTGTACTTTGGCCACTGTAGTATGGTAACAGAGAGCTGAACAAACCAAAGGTAGTACTTTGGCCACTGTAGTATGGTAACAGAGAGCTGAACAAACCAAAGGTTGTACTTTGGCCACTGTAGTATGGTAATAGAGAGCTGAACAAACCAAAGGTAGTACTTTTTGGCCTCTGTGGTATGGTAACAGAGAGCTGAACAAACCAAAGGTCGTACTTTGGCCACTGTAGTATGGTAACAGAGAGCTGAACAAACCAAAGTTTGTACTTTGGCCACTGTAGTATGGTAACAGAGAGCTGAACAAACCAAAGGTCGTACTTTTTAGCCACTGTAGTATGGTAAAAGAGAGCTGAACAAACCAAAGGTAGTACTTTAGCCACTGTAGTATGGTAACAGAGAGCTGAACAACCAAAGGTCACACTTTGGCCACTGTAGTATGGTAACAGACAGCTGAACAAACCAAAGGTCGTACTTTGGCCACTGTAGTATGGTAACAGAGAGCTGAACAAACCAAAGGTTGTACTTTGGCCACTGTAGTATGGTAATAGAGAGCTGAACAAACCAAAGGTAGTACTTTGGCCACTGTAGTATGGTAACAGAGAGCTGAACAAACCAAAGGTAGTATTTTGGCCACTGTAGTACGGTAATAGAGAGCTGAACAAACCAAAGGTTGTACTTTGGCAACTGTAGTATGGTAATAGAAAGCTGAAGAAACCAAAGGTAGTACTTTGGCCACTGTAGTATGGTAACAGAGAGCTGAACAAACCAAAGGTTGTACTTTGGCCACTGTAGTATGGTAACAGAGAGCTGAACAAACGAAAGGTTGTACTTTGGCCACTGTAGTATGGTAATAGAGAGCTGAACAAACCAAAGGTTGTACTTTGGCCACTGTAGTATGGTAACAGAGAGCTGAACAAACCAAAGGTCGTACTTTGGCCACTGTAGTATGGTAACAGAGAGCTGAACAAACCAAAGGTCGTACTTTGGCCACTGTAGTATGGTAACAGAGAGCTGAAAAAACCAAAGGTTGTACTTTGGCCACTGTACCAAAGGTCGTACTTTTTGGCCACTGTAGTATGGTAACAGAGAGGTGAACAAACCAAAGGTTGTACTTTGGCCACTGTAATATGGTAACAGAGAGCTGAACAAACCAAAGGTAGTACTTTGGCCACTGTAGTATGGTAACAGAGAGCTGAACAAACCAAAGGTAGTACTTTAGCCACTGTAGTATGGTAACAGAGATCTGAACAAACCAAAGGTTGTACTTTGGCCACTGTAGTATGATAACAGAGAGCTGAACAAACCAAAGGTCGTACTTTTGGCCACTGTAGTATGGTAAAAGAGAGCTGAACAAACAAAAGGTAGTACTTTGGCCACTGTAGTATGGTAACAGAGAGCTGAACAAACCAAAGGTAGTACTTTGGCCACTGTAGTATGGTAACAGAGATCTGAACATACGAAAGGTTGTACTTTGGCCACTGCAGTATGGTAATAGAGAGCTGAACAAACCAAAGGTCGTACTTTGGCCACTGTAGTATGGTAACAGAGAGCTGAACAAACCAAAGGTCGTACTTTGGCCCCTGTAGTATGGTAACAGAGAGCTGAAAAAACCAAAGGTTGTACTTTGGCCACTGTACCAAAGGTCGTACTTTTTGGCCACTGTAGTATGGTAAATGAGAGGTGAACAAACCAAAGGTTGTACTTTGGCCACTGTAATATGGTAACAGAGAGCTGAACAAACCAAAGGTAGTACTTTGGACACTGTAGTATGGTAACAGAGAGCTGAACAAACCAAAGGTAGTACTTTGGCCACTGTAGTATGGTAACAGAGATCTGAACAAACCAAAGGTTGTACTTTGGCCACTGTAGTATGGTAAAAGAGAGCTGAAAAAACCAAAGGTTGTACTTTGGCCACTGTACCAAAGGTCGTACTTTTTGGCCACTGTAGTATGGTAACAGAGAGGTGAACAAACCAAAGGTTGTACTTTGGCCACTGTAATATGGTAACAGAGAGCTGAACAAACCAAAGGTAGTACTTTGGCCACTGTAGTATGGTAACAGAGAGCTGAACAAACCAAAGGTAGTACTTTGGCCACTGTAGTATGGTAACAGAGATCTGAACAAACCAAAGGTTGTACTTTGGCCACTGTAGTATGATAACAGAGAGCTGAACAAACCAAAGGTCGTACTTTTGGCCACTGTAGTATGGTAAAAGAGAGCTGAACAAACAAAAGATAGTACTTTGGCCACTGTAGTATGGTAACAGAGAGCTGAACAAACCAAAGGTAGTACTTTGGCCACTGTAGTATGGTAACAGAGATCCGAACATACGAAAGGTTGTACTTTGGCCACTGCAGTATGGTAATAGAGAGCTGAACAAACCAAAGGTCGTACTTTGGCCCCTGTAGTATGGTAACAGAGAGCTGAAAAAACCAAAGGTTGTACTTTGGCCACTGTACCAAAGGTCGTACTTTTTGGCCACTGTAGTATGGTAACAGAGAGGTGAACAAACCAAAGGTTGTACTTTGGCCACTGTAATATGGTAACAGAGAGCTGAACAAACCAACGGTAGTACTTTGGCCAGTGTAGTAAGGTAATAGAGAGCTGAACAAACCGAAGGTCGTACTTTGGCCACTGTAGTATGGTAACAGAGAGCTGAACAAACCAAAGGTTGTACTTTGGCCACTGTAGTATGGTAACAGAGAGCTGAACAAACCAAAGGTAGTACTTTGGCCACTGTAGTATGGTAACAGAGAGCTGAACAAACCAAAGGTTGTACTTTGGCCACTGTAGTATGGTAATAGAGAGCTGAACAAACCAAAGGTAGTACTTTTTGGCCTCTGGGGTATGGTAACAGAGAGCTGAACAAACCAAAGGTCGTACTTTGGCCACTGTAGTATGGTAACAGAGAGCTGAACAAACCAAAGGTTGTACTTTGGCCACTGTAGTATGGTAACAGAGAGCTGAACAAACCAAAGGTCGTACTTTCTGGCCACTGTAGTATGGTAAAAGAGAGCTGAACAAACCAAAGTTTGTACTTTGGCCACTGTAGTATGGTAACAGAGAGCTGAACAAACCAAAGGTCGTACTTTGGCCACTGTAGTATGGTAACAGAGAGCTGAACAAATCAAAGGTCGTACTTTGGCCACTGTAGTATGGTAACAGAGAGCTGAAAAAACCAAAGGTTGTACTTTGGCCACTGTACCAAAGGTCGTACTTTTTGGCCACTGTAGTATGGTAACAGAGAGGTGAACAAACCAAAGGTTGTACTTTGGCCACTGTAATATGGTAACAGAGAGCTGAACAAACCAAAGGTAGTACTTTGGCCACTGTAGTATGGTAACAGAGAGCTGAACAAACCAAAGGTAGTACTTTAGCCACTGTAGTATGGTAACAGAGATCTGAACAAACCAAAGGTTGTACTTTGGCCACTGTAGTATGATAACAGAGAGCTGAACAAACCAAAGGTCGTACTTTTGGCCACTGTAGTATGGTAAAAGAGAGCTGAACAAACAAAAGGTAGTACTTTGGCCACTGTAGTATGGTAACAGAGAGCTGAACAAACCAAAGGTAGTACTTTGGCCACTGTAGTATGGTAACAGAGATCTGAACATACGAAAGGTTGTACTTTGGCCACTGCAGTATGGTAATAGAGAGCTGAACAAACCAAAGGTCGTACTTTGGCCACTGTAGTATGGTAACAGAGAGCTGAACAAACCAAAGGTCGTACTTTGGCCCCTGTAGTATGGTAACAGAGAGCTGAAAAAACCAAAGGTTGTACTTTGGCCACTGTACCAAAGGTCGTACTTTTTGGCCACTGTAGTATGGTAACAGAGAGGTGAACAAACCAAAGGTTGTACTTTGGCCACTGTAATATGGTAACAGAGAGCTGAACAAACCAAAGGTAGTACTTTGGACACTGTAGTATGGTAACAGAGAGCTGAACAAACCAAAGGTAGTACTTTGGCCACTGTAGTATGGTAACAGAGATCTGAACAAACCAAAGGTTGTACTTTGGCCACTGTAGTATGGTAACAGAGAGCTGAACAAACCAAAGGTTGTACTTTGGCCACTGTAGTATGGTAACAGAGAGCTGAACAAACGAAAGGTTGTACTTTGGCCACTGTAGTATGGTAATAGAGAGCTGAACAAACCAAAGGTTGTACTTTTGCCACTGTAGTATGGTAATAGAGAGCTAAACAAACCAAAGGTCGTACTTTGGCCACTGTAGTATGGTAACAGAGAGCTGAACAAACGAAAGGTTGTACTTTGGCCACTGTAGTATGGTAACAGAGAGCTGAACAAACCAAAGGTCGTACTTTGGCCACTGTAGTATGGTAACAGAGAGCTGAACAAATCAAAGGTAGTACTTTGGCCACTGTAGTATGGTAACAGAGAGCTGAAAAAACCAAAGGTTGTACTTTGGCCACTGTACCAAAGGTCGTACTTTTTGGCCACTGTAGTATGGTAACAGAGAGGTGAACAAACCGAAGGTAGTACTTTGGCCACTGTAGTATGGTAACAGAGAGCTGAACAAACCAAAGGTTGTACTTTGGCCACTGTAGTATGGTAACAGAGAGCTGAACAAACCAAAGGTAGTACTTTGGCCACTGTAGTATGGTAACAGAGAGCTGAACAAACCAAAGGTTGTACTTTGGCCACTGTAGTATGGTAATAGAGAGCTGAACAAACCAAAGGTAGTACTTTTTGGCCTCTGTGGTATGGTAACAGAGAGCTGAACAAACCAAAGGTCGTACTTTGGCCACTGTAGTATGGTAACAGAGAGCTGAACAAACCAAAGGTTGTACTTTGGCCACTGTAGTATGGTAACAGAGAGCTGAACAAACCAAAGGTCGTACTTTTTGGCCACTGTAGTATGGTAAAAGAGAGCTGAACAAACCAAAGTTTGTACTTTGGCCACTGTAGTATGGTAACAGAGAGCTGAACAAACCAAAGGTCGTACTTTTTAGCCACTGTAGTATGGTAAAAGAGAGCTGAACAAACCAAAGGTAGTACTTTAGCCACTGTAGTATGGTAACAGAGAGCTGAACAACCAAAGGTCACACTTTGGCCACTGTAGTATGGTAACAGACAGCTGAACAAACCAAAGGTCGTACTTTGGCCACTGTAGTATGGTAACAGAGAGCTGAACAAACCAAAGGTTGTACTTTGGCCACTGTAGTATGGTAATAGAGAGCTGAACAAACCAAAGGTAGTACTTTGGCCACTGTAGTACGGTAATAGAGAGCTGAACAAACCAAAGGTTGTACTTTGGCAACTGTAGTATGGTAATAGAAAGCTGAAGAAACCAAAGGTAGTACTTTGGCCACTGTAGTATGGTAACAGAGAGCTGAACAAACCAAAGGTCGTACTTTGGCCACTGTAGTATGGTAACAGAGAGCTGAACAAATCAAAGGTCGTACTTTGGCCACTGTAGTATGGTAACAGAGAGCTGAAAAAACCAAAGGTTGTACTTTGGCCACTGTACCAAAGGTCGTACTTTTTGGCCACTGTAGTATGGTAACAGAGAGGTGAACAAACCAAAGGTTGTACTTTGGCCACTGTAATATGGTAACAGAGAGCTGAACAAACCAAAGGTAGTACTTTGGCCACTGTAGTATGGTAACAGAGAGCTGAACAAACCAAAGGTCGTACTTTTGGCCACTGTAGTATGGTAAAAGAGAGCTGAACAAACAAAAGATAGTACTTTGGCCACTGTAGTATGGTAACAGAGAGCTGAACAAACCAAAGGTAGTACTTTGGCCACTGTAGTATGGTAACAGAGATCCGAACATACGAAAGGTTGTACTTTGGCCACTGCAGTATGGTAATAGAGAGCTGAACAAACCAAAGGTCGTACTTTGGCCACTGTAGTATGGTAACAGAGAGCTGAACAAACCAAAGGTCGTACTTTGGCCCCTGTAGTATGGTAACAGAGAGCTGAAAAAACCAAAGGTTGTACTTTGGCCACTGTACCAAAGGTCGTACTTTTTGGCCACTGTAGTATGGTAACAGAGAGGTGAACAAACCAAAGGTTGTACTTTGGCCACTGTAATATGGTAACAGAGAGCTGAACAAACCAAAGGTAGTACTTTGGACACTGTAGTATGGTAACAGAGAGCTGAACAAACCAAAGGTAGTACTTTGGCCACTGTAGTATGGTAACAGAGATCTGAACAAACCAAAGGTTGTACTTTGGCCACTGTAGTATGGTAACAGAGAGCTGAACAAACCAAAGGTCGTTTTTTGGCCACTGTAGTATGGTAACAGAGAGCTGAACAAACCAAAGGTTTTACTTTGGCCACTGTAGTATGGTAACAGAGAGCTGAACAAACTGAAGGTAGTACTTTGGCCACTGTAGTATGGTAAGAGAGAGCTGAACAAACCAAAGGTTGTACTTTGGCCACTGTAGTATGGTAACAGAGAGCTGAACAAACCAAAGGTAGTACTTTGGCCACTGTAGTATGGTAACAGAGATCTGAACAAACCAAAGGTTGTACTTTGGCCACTGTAGTATGGTAACAGAAAGCTGAACAAACCAAAGGTAGTACTTTTTGGCCACTGTAGTATGGTAACAAAGAGCTGAACAAACCAAAGGTCGTACTTTGGCCACTGTAGTATGGTAATAGAGAGCTGAACAAACCAAAGGTCGTACTTTGGCCACTGTAGTATGGTAACAGAGAGCTGAACAAACCAAAGGTAGTACTTTGGCCATTGTAGTATGGTAATAGACAGATGAACAAACCAAAGTAGTACTTTTTGGCCTCTGTGGTATGGTAACAGAGAGCTGAACAAACCAAAGGTCGTACTTTGGCCACTATAGTATGGTAACAGAGAGCTGAACAAACCAAAGGTTGTACTTTGGCCACTGTAGTATGGTAACAGAGAGCTGAACAAACCAAAGGTCGTACTTTTTGGCCACTGTAGTATGGTAAAAGAGAGCTGAACAAACCAAAGTTTGTACTTTGGCCACTGTAGTATGGTAACAGAGAGCTGAACAAACCAAAGGTCGTACTTTTTAGCCACTGTAGTATGGTAAAAGAGAGCTGAACAAACCAAAGGTAGTACTTTAGCCACTGTAGTATGGTAACAGAGAGCTGAACAAACCAAAGGTCACACTTTGGCCACTGTAGTATGGTAACAGACAGCTGAACAAACCAAAGGTCGTACTTTGGCCACTGTAGTATGGTAACAGAGAGCTGAACAAACGAAAGGTTGTACTTTGGCCACTGTAGTATGGTAATAGAGAGCTGAACAAACCAAAGGTAGTACTTTGGCCACTGTAGTATGGTAACAGAGAGCTGAACAAACCAAAGGTAGTACTTTGGCCACTGTAGTATGGTAATAGAGAGCTGAACAAACCAAAGGTAGTACTTTGGCCACTGTAGTATGGTAACAGAGAGCTGAACAAACCAAAGGTAGTACTTTGGCCACTGTAGTATGGTAATAGAGAGCTGAACAAACCAAAGGTTGTACTTTGGCCACTGTAGTATGGTAACAGAGAGCTGAAGAAACCAAAGGTAGTACTTTGGCCACTGTAGTATGGTAACAGAGAGCTGAACAAACCAAAGGTTGTACTTTGGCCACTGTAGTATGGTAACAGAGAGCTGAACAAACGAAAGGTTGTACTTTGGCCACTGTAGTATGGTAATAGAGAGCTGAACAAACCAAAGGTTGTACTATGGCCACTGTAGTATGGTAATAGAGAGCTGAACAAACCAAAGGTCGTACTTTGGCCACTGTAGTATGGTAACAGAGAGCTGAACAAACCAAAGGTCATACTTTGGCCACTGTAGTATGGTAATAGAGAGCTGAACAAACCAAAGCTAGTACTTTTTGGCCACTGTAGTATGGTAACAGAGAGCTGAACAAACCAAAGGTCGTACTTTGGCCACTGTAGTATGGTAACAGAGAGCTGAACAAACCAAAGGTCGTACTTTGGCCACTGTAGTATGGTAACAGAGAGCTGAAAAAACCAAAGGTTGTACTTTGGCCACTGGCCACTACCAAAGGTCGTACTTTTTGGCCACTGTAGTATGGTAACAGAGAGGTGAACAAACCAAAGGTTGTACTTTGGCCACTGTAATATGGTAACAGAGAGCTGAACAAACCAAAGGTAGTACTTTGGCCACTGTAGTATGGTAACAGAGAGCTGAACAAACCAAAGGTAGTACTTTGGCCACTGTAGTATGGTAACAGAGAGCTGAACAAACCAAAGGTAGTACTTTGGCCACTGTAGTATGGTGACAGAGATCTGAACATACGAAAGGTTGTACTTTGGCCACTGTAGTATGGTAATAGAGAGCTGAACAAACCAAAGGTTGTACTTTGGCCACTGTAGTATGGTAATAGAGAGCTGAACAAACCAAAGGTCGTACTTTGGCCACTGTAGTATGGTAACAGAGAGCTGAACAAACCAAAGGTCATACTTTGGCCACTGTAGTATGGTAATAGAGAGCTGAACAAACCAAAGCTAGTACTTTTTGGCCACTGTAGTATGGTAACAGAGAGCTGAACAAACCAAAGGTCGTACTTTGGCCACTGTAGTATGGTAACAGAGAGCTGAAAAAACCAAAGGTTGTACTTTGGCCACTGTACCAAAGGTCGTACTTTTTGGCCACTGTAGTATGGTAACAGAGAGGTGAACAAACCAAAGGTTGTACTTTGGCCACTGTAATATGGTAACAGAGAGCTGAACAAACCAAAGGTAGTACTTTGGCCACTGTAGTATGGTAACAGAGAGCTGAACAAACCAAAGGTTTTACTTTGGCCACTGTAGTATGGTAACAGAGAGCTGAACAAACTGAAGGTAGTACTTTGGCCACTGTAGTATGGTAATAGAGAGCTGAACAAACCGAAGGTTGTACTTTGGCCACTGTAGTATGGTAACAGAGAGCTGAACAAACCAAAGGTAGTACTTTGGCCACTGTAGTATGGTAACAGAGAGCTGAACAAACCAAAGGTTGTACTTTGGCCACTGTAGTATGGTAACAGAAAGCTGAACAAACCAAAGGTAGTACTTTTTGGCCACTGTAGTATGGTAACAAAGAGCTGAACAAACCAAAGGTCGTACTTTGGCCACTGTAGTATGGTAATAGATAGCTGAACAAACCAAAGGTCGTACTTTGGCCACTGTAGTATGGTAACAGAGAGCTGAACAAACCAAAGGTAGTACTTTGGCCATTGTAGTATGGTAATAGAGAGATGAACAAACCAAAGGTAGTACTTTTTGGCCACTGTAGTATGGTAACAGAGAGCTGAACAAACCAAAGGTCGTACTTTGGCCACTGTAGTATGGTAATAGTGAGCTGAACAAACCAAAGGTAGTACTTTTTGGCCACTGTAGTATCGTAACAGAGAGCTGAACAAACCAAAGGTTGTACTTTGGCCACTGTAGTATGGTAACAGAGAGCTGAACAAACCAAAGGTTGTACTTTGGCCACTGTAGTATGGTAACAGAGAGCTGAACAAATCAAAGGTAGTACTTTGGCCATTGTAGTGTGGTAACAGAGAGCTGAACAAACCAAAGGTTGTACTTTGGCCACTGTAGTATGGTAACAGAGAGCAGAACAAACCAAAAGTAGTACTTTTGAAGATCTTCAAGATAAGTAAATGGCAAATCAACATGGCACAAAACCACATCTCTCCTAAAAAATTCCCGCCAACAGAGGAATCACGTGTGTAAAGAAAAAAGCTGAAGTTAACAAATGTGCTAACAAGAATGTAATTAGAGGAAATGCATCCACTTAAAAACCCTTAGTATCTGAGTAAGTCACCTTAGAGAAGAGATGTATGGTGGACAAGTACTGTGTGATAGACATGAGGATAAGACAAAGACGAGAAAACTGGTCTGGGGACAAAAGAACAGGACAATTAAAGTCAGTTTCCTAAATAGGTAAAATAGATAACAGTTACTGAGAATCAAGAAATGGAAAATTTGCATAATGATAGACTAAAGCAAACTGATCTGAAGTCTCTAGAAGGTGAAGCATGCCAATTCTCTCATACAACTGAGAAACAAGAAAAACTCAGCATGAACCTAAATATAAGGTTATAGTGAAAACACAAATTACTGAGAGGAAGAAATATCATGTGAAATGAAAATAGAGGATTATAAATGATTTGGGAGAAGGATAAAACAGAAAATATCTGGGAAATCATGTCCAAACAAAAACATATTAAGCCTAACAGAACCAACAACATGAATATAAGAAGACATGTAAAATTCAGTTGGAGGAAAGATGCTGTCAAATTCTTTATCATCCTGAACTGGTTCAGTTTGTTCAGAAGAAAATTGGGCAACACAAGAGAAAGAGGTTGCTCACATAATGATCAATCTCTCGTCAGATAATTGTTAATAATTCTAAAGTTGAGTTCCCCCACCTGAAGCCTAAGTAAATATAAAGGTAGAAGGTACAATCTCACATGTGATAACTTGTACTTCAGAATTCATAATGCAAATAAAACCAAACAGAATTGTGCTTTTAAAGAAATAAAAGCATGGAAAACTTAATTCTGTAGCTGGGCAGAAACTTAAATAATACCAGAGTGAATGAGATACAGATTAAAACTATTTAAAACAAGTAAGAAACATGAAAAAAATTATTATTTTCTTACACTGAAAATATACCTCTGATATGTGTTTATCTCTTCTTTCAAGATTGGCTATTTTCATTCAGTGCTGGCCTCTAGGTGTGAAAAATGTCTTTACACATGCCTCAAGCCTTCTGCTCCCACTCTTTTCGAATTACTCTACTCCAACAGGTCTCTCACATAAATCATGTGTCATCTCTTAAACAATAGTAGCACAAAATGCTGATGTAATGCACGTAATTCCTTCTACACTCCTGTAACAAATTTTCACTTTAAAGTTTAGCAGATGTGAGCACCAGACAAATGGGGAGAAAGGATGAAAATTGTGCATAGAGGTAAGTACCTGTTGGGAATACATTTTCAGTGTAGGAAAAGTATAACTTCCAATATGTTACTTAGCTTCTCTCACAGGATAAGCCAGAATTCCTCATTGAGAAAGAAGAGAGAATGATACAAAGGAATGAAAGAAGTACAAGCATAGCAAAGGATACTTCTGAAAATGAGAGATATAGATCCAAATATTAGAAGAAAGGACCACATCACTTCTGAGCCACGTATACATAAGGAAGAAGTTAGAAACTTGTAGAGTGGTGGAGCACGTCGAACCATACTCAGTATGCCAACTACATCCAAAACCTCCTTGCAGGGTAATGACAACCAGGCAAAGGTAGGATAAGGAACACACCATCTTCACCCAATCCCAAGAATTGGTGATTAAAACCCACACTGAGTATGATTTGAGGATCAACTCTAGTCTATCAAGTTAGGAATTGATATCAGGCAACAAAAGGATGTGTGTTGCATGGAATCGACCATTGTGAGGGTTTATAATGATCTGTTTACTCTAATCCAACCCTCAATGCTGGGAACTTACTTCCATGCAAAGGTAGGATGAAGTCTCCCAATCAAAGGGTGAACTGCAATTTCCACAGATCAACTCCAGTGTTTATTGAAATGGTATCAGGAGGCCATGTAATCAAGTAAGATGAAGGCTCAACTCCTGTGTTTGTGTAAATGGTACTTCTAGGCCATATCCACCAGGAAGACAATGGCTAAACTCCTGTGTGTATGGAATATATATCTGGAGGTCAGGTCAATCAGTAAGGTGATAGCCCAATTCCAATGTTTGTGTAAATGAAAACCAGATTTAAATTTTAAGAATACCTGGTTAGGCACCACTCATGACAGAGTGGGATCCATGTAATAACATGGGGGTAAAAAGCCTATGAAAAAAGGAAATGAAGAAAACTTAAAAGTTGGACTGAAGTCTGGATAACAGTCACAGGTGGTAGATGAAATCCTAACATAAAGGACAGTATGATAAGATGAAGATAGTGAGAGATGAAAGTACTGGGAGTGGTCCATATGGGACAATGGAAATGAGAAGTGAGGGAAAACGTGAGATGTTGGACCTAATTGAATGAAACATGGAATAAGGTACAAGGTAAAGAAGACAGGAGAAAGTAGGTTAAACAAACGAACAGGTGGACATAGTTCATATGGGTAGACAGTGAAAGATTATGATATGAGGAGGATAGCCAGGGGATAAAAAATCTGTTGCACATACCTCAAAACCAAAAAGTGCATGCTGTATAACAACAAAGGACTTTGACACTACACAGAAGCCTGTCCAAATCTGGTCTATGATAAAGACAGGAAACTGAAGGAATGGAAACAAGTAAAAGGATAAACATCCCTTCCAAGCAGCCAAGTTCTTAGGGATAAAGGAACAAATGAGATAAAGAAGAATATAGACAGTGTGATAAAGGGTACATGAAATATCAAGCAAACAGGTCTAATTATCAACATTCACAAGCCAGGAGAAGAATGAAATATGTCTTAAGAGACACATAAAACAAGGAGCACAAGAAAAGTGGTATGAACGGAAGTAAAGTGATTGTATGGAGGACTACAGTAATGTCCCAATCCAGAAGGTGAGGATGCCTTAGAGACTTCCAAATGTGGAAGGACTGAATGAGCATTATAAGAACAAGGGAAGTAAAAATCCTATAATATCAGGGAAAAGCAGAAGGTATGGGATAGAGAGGAACTAGCTAACAAGAAGGTGACTCCACATGCGAACTATATGACTATTTGACAAGGAGTAGAGTGGAGAAGAGAAATCACTTGAAACAATTGGATCCAGCATTCAAAATCACAGATATCATTGGGTGGCCCTTTGGTGGTTGATATGTGCTAACACTGAATGAATCATCACAAGACAATGACAGGTGAGAAGAAGGAAGTGATGTAACACTCAATGCAACACAAGAAGTTCAAGAATTTTGATATACAAGACTGTTTTATTCATAGACCAATGGCCCAAAGCTTCCTTGTCATTGGCCCATGCTCCCCAGTCTTGAAGGAAAATATCCATGAAAAGATGGAGATCTGGATGTGGTGGAGGAGATGACATGTCTGCCAATGTATGGGTCTTGTCCATTCACCCATAGCAGATTGTCTCACAAGGGAAAAGGTGGATGACAGAGAATTCCAAATAAGGTTTAATCATTCATGTAGTGCCCATTGCAGGGATCTCATATGGGCATAGCTGAGAGACACCAGTGAGATCATAGACGTTCATATCCCCAAAGTAACAGAAAATCATGAGCACTTCCTGACTGGACTGAGAGAGCATGGTGAACTAAAATTCCATGGAATGAAGATGTGAAGGAAAATGCAGAGCACAACCCATGTTGGTGTCAAAAATACCCACAAATTGACAAAAGTTTGAGTGGGTGGAAGAAATGACTTTTCCAATTTGATCAATCAGTCCACCTGAGCCACTCTAAAAAGGAGTCAGTGAGTATGAGAAGCTAATTCCTCCTTGAATGAGTCTGAAGGAACCAACTGCCCATGTAATAGTGAAATCACATCCCCAGAGTACTAATATGATGTGATAAAATACATAATGAGCTGAGTCTGAAGAGGAAGGCACAAAGTTGGTAAACCACTCCAAGATGGGCAAATTGAAGATAAGGTACAGACTGATGTGCTATCAGAATGTGGAGGTAAGTATTGCAGCATCTATTTTCATCATCCACAACCTTGAGGAAAACACCCATCTTAGGGTGAGAAAAGACTGCATGGTGAACTTGGGGACTTCAATGAAGGGGTTGAGATGAGATAAAATGATTATTGGTTACCGATCCATGGTTTTCTTGGGGACAATAAAAGAACAGGAATAAAAAAGCATGGTGGACTGGTTTGATAGTTTGCTGTGATAGTAAGTCTCTAATCATCTGTGACAGATGTTGGAAGATTACAGGTTCTCAAAGAGGAGGAAAGGAAATGGGTCAAAACAAAACAAGAAATAGAGTAAGAAAGTGGATAACAAATCCTTCTGACAGAATCTTTATCATAGACTGAACTTTAATGAAGGGACACCAGTGAGGAAGAAAATCAAACAGTTGAGCTCTCACCAGACCTGAACCCATACGGTAGCCATTGGTAGTGGTGGCGATAGATTTTACATTGCCAAGGAATAAGACAATTAGAAATACCCTGATTGGAAAGAATGGGTAAGAGTTGGGAGAATGAAGAATGGGAAATAGAATGAAGGAGGCATATGAGGCTCTGAGTAAAACAAATTGTCTATAAAAGCCATAAGAGTTGAGTATTGACAGCCTAATATTATCTGAAGTTTGACAGTTTTTGGGGCTGTATCAAAGATGTAATGTCTTGGAAAAAGTGCAAGGTATAAATACCCAAGATATATAAAGGGTACATTAAACTATGTAAAATTAAGCATAATTTATACCAAAAATATGCATAACTTACCTTCTTCAAGGATTCTATGGTCATTTTATCGTCTTCTGACAGCTTTAAAGCTGCAGCAACTTTGGAACCATTGGCAGCAATTTCTGCATTGAATTCCCGACACTTCTGCATCAAGCGTTTTTCATTTTCATGAGATTTATATAAAGCTTCATGAAGTTTTTCATATTCACTTCGAAACTTATCAAGTTTTTTATCTCCTGCTATGTTTTTGAGAACCTGCCAATGGAAATTCTCATTTTAAAACTTTACTAGAAAATGTTTATACCTGCATGTCAAAGCAAATGAAAGATAAATCAGTTTAATAATGTAAAGTACAAGAACTTCATTACCTTATAGAATCTGCATAGCAATACACAAATTATTGACTATTATACATGATGCAGTCATGCATTACTAATATTTCTGTTCCCCAGTGGTATAGCAGTATATCTTTAGACTCACACTGCTAGAAACTGGGTTTTGATACTCATGGTGGGCAGAGCACAAATTGCACATTGTGTAACTCTTGTGCTTAATTCCAATACAATCAATCAACTAATGTTTCTAAACACTTTAAACTACAAAATATCAAAATACAGTCCCATTTTATGATTATATAAAAGCAAAAAAAAAAGGAAAAAAAAGAAAATGAGTTGATATATGCCAAAATTTTATGGAAATTTTCTTCCAAATTACAAAAAATACACCAAAAATAAAATAGTGTGATGAAGGTGCATGCATTCATTTTGATATAAGAACTTATTATTTGAATATGAAACATACTGCTGGATGATTTATGAAATAAGTCTATTCTAAGCATTAACAACTGGTATAAGTTTTGAAGCATTCTGGTAAACTCTCTTATCAGAAGTAAGGATATTACAGCTGACCTCCAATTGAACCTATGGAATTATTATGGATAAGGAAGTTTCACATGTTTATTATTTTTTGTTTGTAAACTTGATTTTTAAAGGTTGCTATTTAATTTCTCTAAATAATTATTTATGAATAATTTTTATGATTAGATGTTAATATTTTCACCAATAGAAATAGTAAATTTTTGTGTAACATACAGTTTAAGTAAGTGTGTTTTGGGTCCATAAATTAATAATACTGAGTGAGGTTTATAGATAAGATTGTAATATGACGGTTAGAATTGTTACAAAACTAGCTTAGAGAACATGAAAGTTCATAGTTTAGAATTATGTGAGCTATCCTTAGATAAAACATATTAATTAGGTTTGGTAATAAGGTATGAGTAGCCATGTAATTTAAACACATTTGTAGTCTGCTATGGCCTGATTAACTTAGTTATTTTGTAATGAACTATGTTTTTAATGCTTCATGTTTCACTCCAAGAAACGTGTTACAAAGTCAACACAGAAACTTTTACATATTGGTACTTCAATAAGGAGGAAAAACCTTTTTTAAATAATTCTGTAGGTCCTTTAATTATTCACTCAAAATTATTTTGTGGAATTATTTTATAATATTATTTAGTAAATTAGAATCAAACCTTTTGGAATTCTTCTTCCAGAACCTGGAATTTATCATCATCTATCGGCTCACCAACTTTGTCAGCAGTTGAAACCAATTCACTTCCCTGATGAAACAATTTATTATATTTGATTATTTTAAATTCAAAAATACATCTACATAAATAACTAATATTCACAAGTCTAATATAATTAATATATAAATTATGATTCTGAAAAAAAATTGTCTTATTTATGATATAGTACAACAATTTTTTAAAACTTGTAACCTTTTAATGTTATTGATATTCTTACAAAAATTTTAATGTTTAAACATTCCTTCCAAATGTTGATAAAATGTTGGTGTAGAGATGACTACACCAACAGATCTTACTGATGTGGACATACAAAAACAAAACATAAGTATTACTCATTTAACTTACAATGTATTATGATTCTAAGAAATCTGCTTTAATTATGTCTTGAACCATGGACTACTAATGCTCTGACACTGACCCCTGAACAATTGTGACTTACATCATAGCATTAAAATCATATCATTTAGGATTTATGTATCCACGAGATGAAGATTTTAGGCAAGTTGACAGGAAATAATAGAGCAAAGTTGAAAGTTTTTTTGTCAAATCTTACAGCATTTTATTTAATTTTGGTGATTTACATGAGGGCTCATGATTTGAGGTTTAATCCCCACTGCCATTAAACTTACCAACTGTTGCAAAGATTTACTTTTTCTTTTTCCTATATGTACTGTGATTTCAGGAACATTGTATTAATTGATTGATATAAAGGGGCCATTAACTGCTCAGCTCTACTGCTATAATATATAAAAAGAGTTATTGTTGTGTTCCATGTTACAAATATTCATTGATTATTCTTTATAATTACATGTTACAGGTTTGACTAACCAGTATTACCATTACAGTGTTTTCCTGACAGAGGTATATTTTTGGAAGTTAGGGAAGTAACCTCAAATGCTTTGAGTGAAAATGCTAAAACCAATAGCTTTAAGTGTAAAACAGTAATCTTGGTAAAAGTATGATGATGGTGACCCATGCCTGTTTCTACAGGCCCGTAACATAGTGTTGACAAAAGCAATAGGCTAGACTGTGACACTAAGTTCAAGAAATAAAAAGTTAGACTATATATATATACATATAAATTAGTGAAAAATAGGAATAGACAAAGTAGTGTCTGTTAAGTTACCCGTGTAACTTGTAATATTATTGTACTGTACACATGAAAATGAGACAGATAAAAAATAAGGATATTTGCTATAGATATTTTAAGAGACTTTTCTATTTTAATATATAAAGGCTACATAATTTGTAAGTGTTTGCATTGAATTGTGGAACTTTCTACTTAGTTCTTACAATTCAATTATTTGGGTTAATTTGTTTTGTTCATTTAAACATAAACAAAAGGTGTTAATTTCTAACTAAGTAAAAAAAATAAAGGCTTCCCAAAATGTTATAATAAATTAACAGAATTAAAAGTAAAGACACCAAAAATAACTACAGTTATTTACACCTTACTTATAATGATGAAAATATGACAAAAGTTGGCTAATACTAACATATGAATCACAAAACGACAAATTCATAATTTAAGAAATGTATAATTTACAGTTTATTTTGGAATTTTTTGTATCCTAATAAATATTCAAACATTCATTATTATAATTTATCCATTTGAAACTTTAATAGAAAATTATTATTGTGTTACTTTGGCTAAACTATATCAATGTAATTAAATGAGTATTGTTACATTAGATTCGATTATTATATCATAAATCAGAGAACAAGTGACACTTGAACAGTTTGGGAGAGAACATTCTATAAATGGAGTTCACTTCTTTAATAAAAAAAACAGCTCTAAGTAGCTTTTAATATTCATAAACGTATTCAATATTTTAAAATAACACCAAATCTTTAGGAAAACATTTCATAAGCTTCTAATTGTAACAAAAGGTGGTTTGTCTACTAAAACGTTTGATGTAGACTTTGAATGATTAGGTTAATTGTCTTTTTAAATTATTTGAATGTTTTAACCTTGCTTTTTTATTAGTCTTATTCTATAAAACAAACACTTGAATTAAAACACCTTTAAGTTTAACAGTTAACGCCAGTGTAAGCATGAAAAAACACAAGCGTTACTTGGTTCTATTCATAATATTTTTCCTCTCGAATTACACAAATAATATAAAAATCAAGTATCCTCACCCCTCCCATAGGTACTCTGTTTATTTAATACTGAAACATCAACATGAATGACAAAAAAACAGAAAACTAATTTTTTTGCTTATTCAATTAGAGAAAAGGACTTGTGTACATAGCAACGCAATTAGTTACTAAGGTGGTCGGAAGATTCAAAATGAGATACCAAACGTTTTACGGATCATACGTCAAATATGTTATATAAATAAAGAAACATTATGGTAGCATATAAGAGTATTAGTTAAAATAAAAATACGAAATATATAATTCATCTTTTTATTTCATTTCATTGCTGTTGTTTAAGGTGCCTTTTGCCCTATGGAACAGCAATTTCGATGATTGCTACTTTTTTGTTGTTGAACCGCTAACGTTTTCCACATTTTACTTTTTTGCTTAATATAAAATTGAAGATTCATATATCTTAATCGAAACGTACTTCATAATTTTGGGAAATTTAATAAATGGGTAATAGGTAAAATTTGCATTATCATTGTGCTTAAGAAACGAATATAAAAGCAATATAAAGCTTGTGTGAGAACTTCGAATCGGTATATAGACAATAGGAGAATGAATATTTGAAGTTTATGGTACTGAGACACTATTGGTAAAAGAGTAGCCCAAGAGTTGGCGGTGGGTGGTGATGACTAGCTGCCTTCCCTCTAGTCTTACACTGCTAAATTAGGGACGGCTCGGTGCAGTGGGCTGACAACCTACCCACTTAAATACTTGTTAAAGAATTCGCAAGCGATTGCGGCCCTATGTTCCTAGATGGAATCTAATGGTGATAACTAACTGACTAACTAATGGGACTGAGTATGAGACTATAGTGCACCTTTTATTATTATTTTTTTAAGGCGCTATATTATAATAATCAATACTGCTAGCATAGATTTTTAATCCAAAATCCGGAATCACAAAAATCAGTGGCTGTTTTGGTCACTACTTTATCCCATAGATGACAAAAAATATTAAGATTGATTTCAGCGATAAATTTAACATTAAAGCTTTGCGGTAATCGGTTTTCCTGTTGCAGAAAATTTTTCATTTGAAAATGAGTTTTTCTCATTTGGGTCAAGATTTTAATCTAAATACGTTACAGTATAATGAAATGAAGACAAAAAACAACAACAACAACAATAAAAAACACAACAAAACCGCGAAGCAGAAATTACTTATCTTCTCGCTGTCTTAACAATGAAATCATTCAGTGTTTGACAGAGTTCAATATGATTAATCAAGTCTCAATTAATCAAAGTCCTAAAAAATAACCGAAGAATATTTATTGGTGTTTTTATTAATTGCAGACAGTGTCTGAGGTATTATGAATATGATAAATCAAGGTCAAAATTGAAAAGTTCGAAATAAAAGTAGCCCTGCCTTGGGAAGACTTTTCATCCAAACCATAACAAAATTTAGAACCGTCAATTTATTTTTCATTATATTTTATTTAACAATCAACATTAAACTTTCTCTATTACTAAGTTGCGATTTTAGAGCTAAAAATCTAGTCATATTGTACGACTGTTAATATTGTCTGTTATTATTGCTCCCTTAAAGCATAGTTACATTAAAAATAAATTAACTGAATACAACTTTTTGAAATTTGTAATAAAGATACATCAGCCGTGGGGGCGTTATAACGGTCAATCCCACTATTCGTTGGTAAAAGAGTAGCCCAACAGTTGGCGGTGGGTGGTGATGACTAGCTGCCTTCCCTTTAGTCTTACACTGCAAAATTAGGAACGGCTAGCACAGATAGCTGTCAAGTAGCTTTGCGCGAAATTCTAAAAAAACAAAAACAAGCTACTTGTGGCACCGTTTTTTTGTATGAGGGCTTATACAACCAAAATTGAGTTTTGATAACCAGAAAGAGCAAAGAACGTGTAGTCAATCATGTAGCTTTGCGTTTTACAACAAACAAACAAAACTTATCAAACATATTAAGTCTATAATAAATATTTGGCCCGGCATGGCCTAGCGTGTAAGGCGTGCGACTCGTAATTCTCGGGTTCGCGCCCGCGTCGCGCCAAACATGCTCGCCCTCCCAGTAGCTAACAACCTACTCACTTAAAATACTTGTTGAAGAATCCGCAAGCGATTGCGGCCCTATGATCCTTGATGGAATCTAATGGTAAATGATGATGATGTGAATAAATATTTATGTATTTCAAATTTTATATTAGAGAGTGAAATGTAATCTTACGCTATACGAAAGTTTGACTTAAAGGAATAAAATAGTCGTGATGAGAGAATGATGTGGGAATAAAGAATAGAAAACACAAACAAATAAGTTACTGGCAAAGTGAATGAATATTCAGTTTTTTAACCAGAAATTATTATAATTGAAACTGATATTTCCAGCAGATTAAAAACTAAGTTCGAAATTGGAATGCAAACTTTGCACTTCAACCTTCTGTTGTCTTTTACTGGCAAAAGTTTGAGTAGAAACGATTGGAAGTATAGCATATTTAAATAGTTATATTGAAACTTTTCCTTCTAAGATTTAAAAAATAATAATTTTTGTTATTTAATCAAATAAACTTTCGGTTGCTGTATCTCATAGCTTATCTCTAGATTGAAGCTACTCAGTCTCAGAATTGAATTCAGAATTTTGGGATTGTAAGTCTACAGACGTATCACTGACTCACATATATAGAATTATAGTAAAATACACATCACAACAAGTGCAAGGCTAATATTCCAATGCCTGAGCATCTTGAAATTGTATAAACAATCCTTAACGATCCTAGTTTATTGGAAAATTATCAACTTACTTGATATTCTTTAAACTATGACCTTTCAGGCACCTTTAAATAGAATAACTGAGTGGATATTGCATATCATCATTGAAATTAATTAATGGTTTTTGAAATTCATCTTCTGTAAATCTCTTACCACTTCATGAGCAATCTCAAAATTACTTTTAAAAAGTAAAATTCAATAACTGGTAATCGCTCAGATGTTGCTTATTAGTCAATAGCAAAATACATTATGCACATCATGCATTTCGTTGTTTTATCCTTTCATTTGAAAAATAAACTTAAACAGGCATTTATATACTTTGAACGTTTTTATTATTACAAAATATTTTTTATAGGATGGAGAAATGCTTGCATAGGTTGCAGTAATACAGGATGTTATCGAATAAAATTAGTGTTCAAACAACTATTGTAACTTAACTACTCCATATACACTTTCTAGTTCCAAGTGATACGCTTGCTCAACCTGTAATTACCCTGCAGTGGTAGGTACTGAATAAATATGATGACACAGGGAGACTTTTTGTTAGTCATCCCAGTACATTGGAGCATTCTGTACTGCCTTTTATCATAGTACTTACTTGGCTTTCTAATTTCTCACGTTGCTGGAACCTGCTCAAGTATATTTCTTCGTAACGCCATGCTCTTCATTCTCTAAGCCTCAAAATCAATTGATTTAGTTTGAACTTTATAACATTTTCCTGAATTCTCTTTACAACTTTATGAAAGCACGTTGCACAAGCGAAGTATTTATCCACAATGCGGTGCACTATGTTCTTAATATTTATTTAATATTTTACTAAAATTACTATGTAAACTATTGACTGTGCTTCTGATCACACATTTTAATTTTTCTTTCAAGCTCTTTTACCTTCAGTTTATATTCTTTCTTATTCGTGTTTCTGCTGCAGTTTCAGAATTCCTATTTGGAATGTAGTTCTTTTACATTTTATGTTTGACTTATCATTTTATGAGTTATCATTAAAATAGTTTCTGTTCTGTTTCACTTTACAGGCTTTATGTCGCTCATAATTAACCTTTATTGTCATTCTAATTTCTCACACCAAATGATATACTTTCAAAAGCACTTTTTACACTTGTTAGATAATAAACAGAACGAAGTGTTAACACATACAGTTAATGATTTATCAAAACACATCGATTCTTAGGTACCGTTTCCTTCCTTATCCACTTCCTTAGCCATCCGTAGCTCAAACGTTAAGTATTCTTACATGGAGTAAAATTTATTCATTGATAGTTGATGGCTTCCATGTAGGAAGACGCTAAATAGTTATCCTTCAAATCTTCAAGATGAAAAAGTGCTCAGTAGTCAGACTCCACCAAGAATTCGTCAATCTTCATCTCTGCTATTCATGGAGGCTGCTACCACATTGAATCGAACACATCATTAGAAAATATAACCTATGTTTCGCAATACGTACTTGACTTACAGATGAATTTAACTCCTATCACATTAGCGTTAAACTATGCTATTCGACATTATAATTCATCTCAACTTTTTCATACAGTGATTGGTTAAACTATGCTTTTCGACATTATAATTTATTCTCAACTTTTTCATACAGTGATTGGTTAAACTATGCTTTTCGACATTATAATTTATTCTCAACTTTTTCATACAGTGATTGGTTAAACTATGCTATTCGACATTATAATTCATTATCAACTTTTTCGTACAGTGATTGGTCTTTTCTTCATTACCTCTGTATGTTCCCTCAGCCCTTTTTCGTTTATTACTAAACAAGTCCAGCAAGTTCCATATTAAACATGCACCAAGCTGGTATGTTTTCATCCCCCAGATTTAAAAAGAAAAGATAAATTTACATCGTTCTTTTTTTTTGGCTCAAATATCAAACAATGAGAGTCTCCATTTGGAATCTCTAGAAATCCAATTTAACGTTCATTCTCTTTACCTGCTATATTTTTAGCTTAGAAACCAAGAAGATACAGAAAACCTGCTATACTTGAGTATTCTCCATGGTTCCTGCTATGGAGCAAGTTATGTGAAGAACAAGTTATGTATAGATCATCTTATGAAACAATAATACAATATTGGTGGATTATTAGAGCTTTGAGAATTTAATTTGGTGCATAAAGTCTTTCATGATAACCAACAAAAAATAGGAGAACTTAAAATGCCAGTGATAAATGTAATAAAATGAAACATGATGTCTAGGTGTAAGATATAATGAAATTTACAAACACTTTGGCTAACAACAAAATGTATATTACAATTCTCAACTCTCAAAAAAGATTTGGATAGTTTTTCTGTACATAAAAACGAATGCTTATCAGACTAAACTGATTACTTTGGGATTATAATGTTTGGAAGGAAAACATCTGACCTCTGCAAAATTAAGAAACAAAAAGACAAATGACAAAGGGCAATCCTTTCATGCACAACTGAACAATCTAACAGAACAGGGATATGTGCATTACAGTTTAGAACCTCCAAGGTCGTGAATATCAAGAAAAGAGCACACAGAAGTTATTCCGCTGGACCTGTCAACCTGATGAGTCTGCAAGAGGACAGAAGATGTCATACATTGCTACAAGGCAAAGGTGTTCACTTGTACAAGTTATGGTTATGTATAGATATAGATAGAATTATTCAAATCAAGCGAAATTTAAAATCTTGAATTCCCAAACAATCACATTTATGTGATATACGTTGAACTTTCAAAAGTTAAATTTATACACTAATATTTAAGTTGTCCTGGTTTTCTGATTTGTTTGTCTGCTTCAGAATTTGGCGCAAAGTTGTGTAAGGACAATCTACACACAGATGCTCCTAAGATTGAACTAGAAGTAAGGCAGATAGTCAACAGCAACCACTGCCAAGTGTTTGATTACTTTTATCTGATTGAATACTTGGATATAATCGTCATTTTCACAGTATGCCCAAATCCCCAGGTGTGGAGCACGTTTTACCGTAATTGTTGATAAATCATAAATCCTTGGAATCATAATCAAAACATGTTATAGACACGCTCATAATGCTAAAATTAGGGGTTCGATTCCCTTCGGTGGGCTTAGCAGATAGCCTGATGTGGCTTTGCTATAAGAAAACACACACACACACACTCATGACGCTCAAACCTAAAAGTTGTTCTTACAAAGATTGTCATATTGAGCTAAACTGTAATAATACTCTTTAAATTCATAGATATTTCGCTCTCTACGGGCTCAGTTGAATCGACCGAGTTCGTGACCTCAAACTGATCTTTATAGTTTTCATACTATAGCTTCTAATATGTTTTATATCTGGTTTATGTTGGTTTTTTTTAATTTCGCACAAAGCTACTCGAGGGCTATCTGCGTTAGCCGCTCTTAATTTAGTAGTGTAAACCAGAGAGAAGGCAGCTAGTCATCACCACCCACCGCCAACTCTTGGGCTACTCTTTACCAACTAATAGTAGGATTGACCGTAACTTTATAACACCCCCCACGGTTTAAAGGACGAGCATGTTTGGTGTGACGGGAATTCGAACCCGCGATTCTCGGATTACGAGCCGAGCGTCTTAACAGTATGTAAGATTCGTGTTAGAAAACATATGACGTTTTGATCACTGGTACGATCATTATCAAGTTTTCAACAGCAAAGAATGTTTTGATATTTAAACCAACATTCAAAATCTAACAATGTATTTATATTCTGAATTTACTGTAATTACTTAGTCATGTAAATACCAACACATAAATTTTATGAGTAATTGTCTACCAAACCAAAAACACATCCATCAAGAAACTTCCAAGATGAATTTCGTGTAAAAACTTAAAAAATACTAAAGAAAAAGAAGCCTATAAAACAAAAATTCACATTAGAAGAAAGAAAAGGTCTGAAACTTTTTAGGAGAAAAAGAAGACATTGTTATTCAAAGAGCCAATGAAGGATCGATATTTTAACAACCGAATAGTATGATTCCTTAATGGTAGATATGTTGAATAATATGTCTGAGTCTATTCAATCAAATATTGACATTAGTCCAACATACAACAAAAAATCAGAAAAAAACCCACCCAAAAAACCATTAAAATAAAACTATTAATTTTAAACTTTTATTTTCATACAAACCACTCATACAAAAACACAAACAGATTTTATGAATAATTTGTATTTATTATTTATAGAATTAATCACAAAGCAAAACACATGATATCGGCCTGCCACTCGACTCGTTATCTGAGAGTCATGAGTTCGAATCCCCTTCACACCAAACATACCCGTCTTCCCAGTCGTGGAGGCGTTACAATATTGCAGTCATTGGTAAAAGAGTAGCCCAAGAGATAGCGGTGGATGGTGATAACTAGTTGCATTTACTTTAGTCTTACACTGCTAAATTATGAACGGCTAGTGCAGATAACCCTCGTGCATCTTTGTACAATATTCAAAACGAAACAAACAAACCAAGAACACCAAATATCTACCCTTTGTCGAAAATCCATAAAAAATCAATAATCTTACGCTCAGTTACTTCTTCTTATAACTTTTTTAAACTACAACCTTGCTAAATATTTTAACTTGATTTTAGAACCTTATGCTTCCAAAATAAGCACCCAGTTAAAAATCACTACAACATTTGCATAGTTTAGAGAGCAACTTCTTTATATCCAGCTTTGATGTCATAAAACTGTTTCCACAAACGCCTTGTCATCAAGCAATACAACTTACAGCAAAAATTATTTCACAAGATTCCTAGAAGAAAATCAACATAAAACAGGAACACCAGATCAAACTTTTACAACTAGCTACATTTATTTGCTTTTAATACAAAAATTCGTGCTTCGTTCAGTTACACTGAGTTGTCATGGGAAATACATTGTCAATAACTTTAGCCACTCTTTTTTTACATCACATAGAACAGCATGCCATACCCACTTCCGTACACAAATCTGCATTTTGAGGCTTTACTTGTCAAGAAGAGTGTGTGTGTGTTTCCTTATAGCAAAGCGACATCATGCTATCCTCTGCTGTGTTCACTGGGGCAATCGAATCCCTGATTTTATCGTTGTAAATCTGAAGACCTACCGTTGTCTCAACACATAAACAATCTACGCAAAAACATACATTTCACAGTGGAAAATGAAGACAATTACAAGATAAATTTGTTAAGCTTTAACGTCACATGACTCCCCCCCCCCAAGGTTTCACAACTAAAATTCATATAAAATAACATACAACGCAAATTACATAAACTGGTTTGCTAATCATGTAATCTACCATAAGTTAGGCATTCTAAAAGGTTTCTTAAATTTAAAATACACTATATGCACCACAGAAAACATCAGTACAGAAATTAAACACTTAACTGAATATTTCACTGACATTAACCAGTTCCTTATTAAAGTAGTTATAGAAACTATTAATTAAGAACTTTAAAATACATGGACAAGAAGAAACATACTTAAACACTCTACAAAACAAAAAATAGCTCAATTACTTGCACTATACATAAAAGTAAAGAAAATATTAGTGTACTTCTATCAGATATTTGAAAAAGTTTGTTTGTTTGTTTGTTTTTGAATTTCGCACAAAGCTACTCGAGGGCTATCTGTGCTAGCCGTCTCTAATTTAGCAGTGTAAGACTAGAGGGAAGGCAGCTTGTCATCACCACCTACCGCCCACTCTTGGGCTACTCTTTTACCAACGATTAGTGGGATTGACCGTAACATTATAACGCCCTCACGACTGAAATGGCGAGCATGTTTGGTGCGATGGGGATGCGAACCCGCGACCCTCAGATTACGAGTCGCACACCTTAACGCGCTTAGCCATACCGGGCCATTTGAAAAGGACTGACACCAAACATAAACTTAACATCTAGATTCATGTTCATCCCTGGAATAAAAAGTAAACAGACGTTAAGAAAATTGTATAAGGAACCCACCTCACCAGAAAACATTTACAAAATACACTGTAACAATTGTCTAGCTTTTCACAAGGTGAAGTAGGACGTAACTTGAAGATCAGGTTAAAAACTACCAAAAACCTTTTCCCAAGTCCACGAGCATATGAGTAAAAACAAACACAGTTTTTTCTAAACAGAACATTACAGTACTAAATCATGAGCCTGACATCAAGAGATGAAAAATTGGAGAATCCTTATTAACAAAATCAAACAATTTTGCAATTAACAAATACCCTGGTACGTCTCTATATATTTTTTGTCATTTTTTCTCCACACATTGCGAAACTTATACAAGTATTTTTAATAAAATATTCCATAGTTTTTATATTTATTCATCCTTGGATTGTTTTTTACCTATAAATAAATTATTCTGTAAAATTCACGCGGATTGATATTTACAAGCAAGACAACTTACTATTGAAATTATTTCACAAGATCCCAAAAAGAGGATCAACATAAAACAGGAACACCTCATCGAACTGTTACAACTTAGTAGCTCTTTGCTAATAATACAGATCAAATCCTCCTGTCAATATCATTCATTGCCTTGCTAAAGTAGGTATTTATATTCTTTTCCGTTTTGTATTGGTGTTAACACCATTTCTCCTGCAAAACTACTGGCGTCCGTATCTACTACTAAGCAAGAGCTGGATATGCAAAACCAAAGTAGTGATTAATTGTTTTCTTGAGTTTGTTGAATGCTTGTTCGCAACCAGCAGTCCAATAAAAGTTATTTGGTTTTTCAGTTCAGGTTTTTTCCACTCAGCTTAAGGTTATTTTTCCTCAACCTATCTAATACGTCCCTTAGACCCTCACAAGTTGCATCAGAGGTCTCTCCATATGTGATTATATAGTCCAAGTAGATGAGTATAATTTTCCAGGATAGCTCAGAATGAACATACTCCATTAAACTTGGAAATGTAACAGGTGCATAACATTATCCAAACGGCAGTATAGAAAATTTTGAAAGTCGATTTTCTTCAGCAACAGCTAGTATTTTTCTGCTTGTTTTTTTTTTTTAAATTTAACTCGCAATCTGATGATTGTAGGTTCTAGCTTCCGTCCCACCAAACATGTTTCTCCTTTCAGCCATGAAGGCATTATAATTTGATGGTCAATCTCGCTATCTGTTGTAAAAGAGTAGCCCAAGAGTTGGCAGTGGGTTGTGATGACTAGCCGCCTTCCCTCTAGTCTTTCACTGCTCGGTTAAGAATATTTTACAGAAATAGCTCTTGTGTGAAATTTTTGTGGATTTCTTTTGTAGAACCATTGAGAAGATTGCGCAGGAGTTTGGGTTAAGTATATAGATACTAACATACACGCTACGTTTATTATTGCAAAATGTTCAATTTGACTAAGTTTTTGAGAAGCAGATTGTATACCTAGCTGTGTCTTTGGTGAAAGCACGATAGATATGGTTGAAATCTAAAAGTAAAAGTAAGCTCTCAGTTCATAATGGACTTATATTTTGAATGACTCCTGTTTACTACCTTAGACTCAGTAAAAAAAATACTTGGCTGAAAAATCTTAAATTTAATTAATGTAATTGAAAACGTCGTGTCACGGAAATGTTTTAGTAGATCTTATGAGAGTTTTTGAATTTTGTAATTTAAACATATTAATCCATCCACGAACGCTCATGACTAGATAGTACAAGTAATTTTTTGACGTTGTTAATTTTTTTTATTCAACAAGTGGTTTTCAGAAGTAAAAGTGTCTTCCTCTATCCATTTCTTAGGTTTTAATTAAATTAAAGGTAGGTGAACATTAGGGTTGCTAGACAGGGAGGATTTTCCCATTTGCGGATGAATGGAGAAAAGATTTCCGGTGGAAACCTGCAGAAAAATTATCTTTTAAATTTGAGATTCAGCTAAGAAATGGAAATTTTATGTTCTCTATAACTAGTTTCTTAGAGATATTATAATGCTTTAACTCAGTTTCCGCACTAGTTTTTGTTTCAACCATAAATCCCACATTAAAAGTATATGAGTTTGGTAACTTCGCAATGAGGATCGTAGAGATGGCATTGTGCCACCCTGTTTATTTGTTCTCATACATAATCTGATTTTCATGAAATATGATACACTTTCTACACAATGTCTAGTTTGTGCTTAAATATCACCGTGATTTGTTGTACTACTTAGGTAGAATCATCAGTTGTGAATTTTGCAATATTTCTTTCTAGTAAAACGCTTTAGTTATGTTGTTGTCTGCTGGTTCAGTCGTAAAATAACTTTGTTGTTATTTTTCATTACACATATTTTTGTTATCTTGTTTTTCTAATAACAGCATTCTAATTTTTTCGTCTGTTCACAATCCCCAACATACAACTAAAGTATGGACAGATGCTTAAGGCACTCGACTCGTAATCTGAGGGTCGCGGGTTCGAATCTCCGTCGCACCAAATATGCTCGCCCTTTCAGCCGTGGAGGCGTTATAATGTTTCAGTCGTTTGTAAAAGAGTAGCCTAAAAGCTGGTTATGGGTGGTGGTGATGACTAGCTGCCTTCCCTCTAATCTTACACTAGTAAATTAGGAACGGCTATCGCAGATAGCCCTCGTGTAGCTTTGCGCGAAATTCAAAACCAAAAACAAACAACTAAAGTAATTACTTGAAAATACGAAAAAAAATGGACAGTAATTTTTCGTTGTTCTTTATCAGAAAGCTGCCTTTTTTATATTGAGAGAATTCTAAAATGTTTGATATTAATCAAACACACAAACACATATACTTGTTATTTCCCTTCTCTGTTTTACACTTTGAAGCAGTTCTATAGTCGCGAAAATGCCATAAAAGTCCGACGAGCAGCAAAAGCGTTAAATCGCGCTTAGAGTGAAAGGTATGGGACAGCAAGAACTTTCAGCAAATCTTAAAAATTCAACAACGTGTATAATGTCAACAAAGAATATTATTGCCTGGAAACACTACTCGTGAAACCTACGTTTAAAGAACCCAAGTAAACTCTACGTATATACAGCATTTTTGTATTGAATAAGTTTTCAATACATGTTCATTGGAGAAAATTGATAAAAATAGAAATGTTTATTAACCAACAGGGGGATTTTGAGAGATCCTGGTAGACTTTTGTATTCTGTTAACGAGTGTAGGTGAATTCTTTTATTTCGTTGTTTTGGGAACCGTTAGTGACATTAATAGTCTTAATAGTTCTTTGTAATAATAAACATTGAAGTAGAATTTCTGTTTTGTTTTATGAAATTAACTTTTTCTCGGAGCATTTTGAATTGAAATGACTTCTGTAAGTACAAAATAATGTTTTTTTTGAGATTTTTATTATTAACATTTTAGGCCTTTGTTGATGACAGTTACGTTACTGATTTACTTGTACTTTCCGTACTGAACTGAGTCGCAATTATGTAAAAGTAAAGTCTTTGGTAAATAAATTTTTATGTTATATTTTACGTCATTGGTACCATTCATTGTTAAATTAAAGATAATATAAATTCTTTGAAACTTTTCATTGTCGTGCTCAAAACTAAAAATTTTGATATACTAAGTTTTAATAATAGTAGTAACAGTAGCAATAAACAACGAAAAATGTTTTGTGAAAAAAAAAAAGTTTCCAAACAAAGGTCATGCTAAAACCTTAAAAGTAAGGTTTCCAGAACATAAAGCACAAATAATGATTAAAATTACAGTGTGATAAAGAAATAAATAAGTTATTTAAGGGAAATGTTTCTTCATGCTTAATTCTGTAACTCTGAGAGTTCATCATTTTATGGTTATTAATTATTTTCAGCCCGGCATGGCTGGGTGGGTTAAGGCGTTCTACTCGTAATCTGAGGGTTTCGGGTTCGAATCCCTGTTGCACCAAACGTGCTCGTTCTTTCAGCTGTGGGGGTGTTATAATGTGATGGTCACTCCTGCTATTTGTTGGAAAAAGAGTAGCCCAAGAGTTGGTGGAGGGTGGTGATGTCTAACTGCCTTTCCTCTAGTCTTACACTGGTAAATTAGGGATGGCTACCTTAGATAGCCCTTGTGTAGTTGTGTATGAAATTCAAAAACAAATGAACAAACTTATATATGAAGGCTGGTATGTTAGTTTCTTGACTGTCATCTCCATCTATTAGAACTGGACCAATTAACTAATTCTCTGAATGTTTTTAATAGAGGTATTCAGAAAAGTTGAATGTGTAAAGTATTAGTTAGGTGGATATAAAAGGTTTTTTTTTTCTTGTGCATGATTCATATCCTAATTTTCACCATTATTCCATTTATTGTAAATAAATCTGTATTACCAATTCTTGGGTTTGCATTATGCAAATGAATTTTAATTTTTGTTCATGTTTTTGTTTCTTAAATATTCTGGAATTCATATAAATAGGGCATTTTGTCATTGGTGGTTCTCTTTATATGGTTTTCAGGTGACTTGGTTTGAATTAACTGTGATTGTGTTGTGGCTTCCAAAACTGGTCTGACCTTTTGTTTCTGTATTCTCTGTTCATTATTGTAGAGACATTTGACATATGGGAATATTGTTGTGTGCCTAATTTTCATAGTGTTCATTCTGTATTCATTTAATTTTATTATGTGTTCTGGGTATGTTTTGTTAAGTGTGGTTGTAATAATGTGTTTGTTTTCCATGTTTTTTATTTCTTCAATATTACAAATTATGAAACAGTAGTTTATGACACTTCTATTATACATGGAGTGATCTGATTAATAGATGAGGTCTTTGCTGATACCTATGGGTTTCCTGTGAATTATGGCATGTGAATTGTGTTTTGTAACCATTGCATAAGGGGATGGGTGATTGTTTCTATTTTCATTGTGCATTATATCACAAACTGTTACCTATTTAGACAGTTCATGAGTCAAATTCTGGAGATTGGCGTGGCTGTTTTGATAAGTTTAGTATACACTGCATACTGACATTTGCATTTGTTTTTGTGGATGAAATTAGCACACTGGCTTTTGCAATGCACTTTTATTTACTACTGTTGATATCAGAATCATCATGTATTGTAATTTGTGAAATGTCTGCTTTATGGTGTGATAATCTTCATTGATGTATATTAGTCAGGGGTTTCGATTTGCTGTTTTTGATGCAGTCTTTCTTTTTGTTTTACTTTATGTAACTCTTCAGCATTGTAATAAAGGCTTTTAAACAAGTAATAGGAGTTCCAATGGTAGCTAACTATTCTACTTGTTTAGCAAATTTGGATCTTTACTATTATGAGAACAAGTTTATTGAAAACTACTCAAACCCAGATATTTTTACCTTGACTTAAATATTTAGATTTAATTAATATAAATAATCCTGAAATAAATAATGTTAATAACACCATTTATCCAGTATAATTAGAAATTTAAAATACTTCAATATCTAATACAGAAGCACATTATTTAGATTTAAAAATTAAAATAATAGATAAGGATATCAATGTAAATATTTTGCATGTCTAATTTATTGTTTACCCTATTTTAATAGTAATGTACCATACCCTTCTGTTATAAGCATTGTAACTTTGCAATTATTCATATGTTGTAAAATTTGTAATAAATATTTTATCATTAATATTGAAATACTGATACAAAAAATAATAAATGGATGTAATAAAGAAACTTTAAATAAAATTATTAAATTATTATGTAACAAATATAAGAAGATATTAAATAAATATAAAGAAATAAAAATTAGAGAAATTATACTAAAAATTTCTAATAACTATATATAGTTATGAATAAGGTCATTTAACAACTTGGCACTACTTTATGTGGATGTACACCTTTCTGCATATAAAGGCTTGTTCAGAGCATGATAGTCATAGTAGACTTCATAACTGGGTGATGGTTGGGAGCTATACTAGTTTTAGATAACTGGCTGGGATGCTTTATACTGGTATAATTTGTTTACTGGGCTACCAATTGGTGCTTTTCTGTCCTAATGAGGACTAGAATGCTAACTTCAAGAGGTAAGTTTTTAATTTACTTACTACTTACTTATTTTTCTTATTTTTATTTTTTTTAGTTTGGAGAGCAATCACCTTCCTACAACTATCTGAAGGCAGTAAAGGGTGATATAGATGTGGGACATTGTGGGCTTGAGCACCCACGTTTCTCTCTCGTAATCTCAATTTCTATATCTGTTGTTACTCATTTATTTTTTTATGTGAGATTGGTGAATAGAGGTTAAGAGTGGTAGATGTATCTCTATGGCAGTGTGGGTCCTACTTATGCAGTCACCTCCAAAACTGAGAATAGAGGTTAAGAGTGGTAGATGTATCTCTATGGCAGTGTGGGTTCTACTTATGCAGTCACCTCCAAACTGAGGGTACATTTTATATTCCACATTATACCCTGGGATCTTTTCAATTAGTATAGCATTTTTTGTTTATTTTTTCATTTATTTTTTTTGGCTTGTTTTTAGGTTATAACAAGCTAATGTATGTATGTATGTATGTGTGTGTGTGTGTGTGTGTATATATATGCAGATCTGTGGTTTCAGTGGAAAATTATTTTTCAACAAAACAGAATTTTGTATACTTTTGCATCACTGTGCTGTCTTTTGTACACTGGTATAGTACATCTTGTAGGTCTCTGCTATGGATAGGATCAGTGAGCATTGAATTATCATAATTTTGTTGTGGCTGGCTTAAAACCTGTACCAATAGGACCTTGAAGAGACCCCATATTGAAAACTGGTTGTTACAATCTTATCTGCCATCCCTAATTCAATTCTTTACCTAGTCACTTTCAAAAAGATTCCTGGGTGAAATGTCATTTTTGTTTTTAATCTAGAAAGATTTAAAGGGCCTTAAGTTGAACTTTCTTGATTGGTTAAGAAACTTACGAAGGATGGAGCTAGGTAGCTAGTGGCATGCACTAATTGATTAATTAGTAGGTTTGTTGATTAACTGGTTGGTACAGTGCTCCTCAAACAATGTTTTACATTTTGTTGTATGAAAAACAAATAAAAGTAGGTAGTTGTCTTTTCTCTAGTTAGTGGTTTAAAAAACACACACAAAAACATAACTTGTAGAGACAACATGGGATCTTTTGGCCCATCTTGGCTATTATACCCTTTAAACTAAAACTATTAAAAATTCCTTTTCAAACTTTCACTTAAATTCATTCAAATTTTCTGCTTCCACAATATCTGAAGACATCCCATTCCAAACGACAACTACAATAATAAAACTGTCTTAGATGAAGAGAATTTCTGTTCTGCCAAAATGTATATTTGTGTTCCATTGTCCTACTATTCTTACTGTTAAATGTGATAAAATTCTGTTGCATTAACATTATCAATTCCTTTTGCAAACATAAACACTTTAATCACATCTTTCTCCACAACTCATTTTTTAAGATTAAACAGTTTGAAAGAGATTTCAGCCTCTCCTTATATGACAACCTCTCATCCTAGTAACCTTTCTAGTAACCATTTTTTAAAATTCTTTCCAAGAATTCAATGTCTTTTCTGAGGTAAGTAGTCTGAGGCTGAATGCAATACTTCAAATGTGACCTAACCAGTAACCTATACAATAAATATAAGATCCTTAAACTTGTGTTCAGTGTTTCTGTACATACAACCTGAAATTGTATTTACCACTGGCAACAGCACACTGCTTGGATGGCTTAAGAAACTGATCAGCCATCACACCAAGATCCCTTTCTTTCATGACATTGTTAAGGTTATTCTCATCTACATTATATTTACAAGTCAAATTATAACATTGCTAAAATGTGGGTTGGGTAGGGATAGCCCATTACTTATCTTGATAATAAGTTAAGAGATAAAGTAACTGTACTAGTACAGGGTTGGCCAAACCACAGCACTTTTACATATAATGTGAGGCTTGCAGAAATATGTTGGCTCAGCTCCTTTTTACATCACAATTAATATAAAAGGTAAATAGAACTTTTTCAAGCTTTATAATTATTTACTGGGTATAAACTGAGAGTCCACTGAATTAAAACATAAGCTTAATGTTCATGGTGAGTAAATGTATATAAGAATTTAAATCCTAATTTTAATACTAGATTTGAGTTATGGATTAAAGAAATTTTGGATCAGCAAGAATTACAGAGGAATTGTGCTGGAGAATTAGTAATCATACAAGCCAGTGCTGACAATGTTAGTTTTAGTGGTCATGGCTTGTGATCACATGATTGTAGCATGTGTAGTTGGGTTGCGGGCAGTGAACTTAACGGAGTGTTAATGTGATACTGGGCACTGTAGAGTTTGGTTGCATTGCACGTGTTGGAGATAATTGTTTCCTTTCACTTAAATTTTTTAGAAGTGTCTGTAAAAATTTTGTGAAGGAAGATTGCATCATCAAATTGTAAGAAGCAAAAGTATGACGATGAAAACAGAAATTTGAAGCCAGAGCTGCAGGAATATTTTACATTCACTGTTACAGGAGGTAAATCTTTGTATATTATCTGCAACGTGTTACTCAGTCATTACAAAGTCAGTCACTTGAAACACCACTACGAAACAAATCACAAAGACTTTTTGTCTGATTATCCATCTAAATTAGAAGTACGGAAAAAGAAGTTAACTGTGTTAAAATCATCATTTAATAGTCAGCACACACTGTTTACAATGTTCAGTAAGGAAGCTGATACAATGACTGAAACTATTATTTTTATGTGGTGGAATATTGCTCGTGCCAAACGTCCATATTTTCATGGTGAATTTGTTAAGAAGGATATAGCTGAAGTTGTTGCAGTGTTAGATCCAAATAACACAAAATTTCAGTGACTAATAGCACAAACACCAGCTTCATGCCACACTACAGAGAGACTATCTACTAGATCAGTGCTGATGTTGCAGGCAAAGTGCAAAATGATTTAAAGAATTCCCTTGCATTCAGCTTAGCTCCTGACGAATCTACAGACATACAAGACAACTCACAACTGGTGGTATTTGTTTGTTATGTTTCCTCTGATGTAACTGTGAAAGAAGAGATGTTGGACTTACTGGCACAAAAAGAAACAACTCATGGTGTTGACATTAAAAATGTACTTGACAGAGCTTTGACAAATGCTGATATTCTACTGGATAAACTCAATAGATGTTGCAATAGATGGAGCACCTGCAATGGTGGGGGAAAAATGCAAGATTAATTGCACTTATGAAGTTCCCTACTTATATAATGAATCATCTACAAACTCCCAACTTGGCACTCCAGGGGAAGGATAAGATTGTTTCTAATCTTACTCAGACAATTTTCAGCTTTCAAAATATAATAAGACATTTTCAAACAGACATATTGTCAAGAAACTTCAGTTACTTTCCCAATCTCAAAATGAGAGTAAATACATTTGCCTGATATCGAAGTAAAAGACTACAAACTGGAAGAATACAAAGATGAATTACAATTATTTCATAGATAGGTTTGAGGACTTGCAAAAGCTTAAGCCCTGCTTTGTCTTTCTTGTAAATCCATTCATGTGATCACTGATGGTTATCCGATTCTCGAACCTCTGGTTACAGAATCATCTACTGTGGAAGTGGAGCTAATAGAACTACAGGAGGACCTAAAGATGATCGATAAATCCAATTCTATAATTGAGTTATGGAATCAAGTTTCAGAAATAAAATATCCTGAACTGAAGAAAACCAGTATGTGACTCATCTCAATTTTCAACACCACATACTGCTGTGAATCACTGTACTCTGTAATGAAGTTTGTGCAATTGAAACATTGTGCAGTCCTTACAATCCAACACCTGACAGTTAATTCATACAGCCTTAGCAACATGTCGGCTGGAATTTCAATAACTCACAAGCAAGATGGAAACTCTCAAGACCTCTACTAGTAGTAAATAGCCTGATAATTGTATCAATGTCTGTTTATGCCAGAAAAATATTATGATAAGACAAAAAATTTTTTAAGGTGGTATCTGATTAAAATATATGTAATTTTATTGTTTTACATATATTCCTCCATGTTTTGACCAGATGTTTACTAAGACAAATATAATTAAAAATATCCATTTTTACCTCTTTTATTCATATTTTCGCAGTCTCATTTAATGTTAACGAAATGCAAGTTTGCATATTTTTCTTAGATATTTTTGTAGTTCATTACCATGTTAAATAGGTTCAATATAGTTAAAACAGTAATCAGCCATGATTTTGAAAACATTTTGTACATATGTGTAGTTTGTGATTATTGAAACTTATATAAATTAAGTTTAAAAACTACATTCATAAATAATTATTATTACATACATGTATTTGTTAATGTTTAGATACAATTTATGTTACAATGTGCATGTAACAATAAAACGTGTGTGTATTATTTGTTCATGCCTTGCTGCTCTCAGTGATGTGAAGTTTATTGTATGTGGCTCTTATGTTAAGAAAGTTTGGCCACCCCTGTACTAGTATGTGGTGCACATAATGGAAACTTGAGTTATATAAATAAAAGTTTTAACTTCTAGAACTGAGTTCTTTCACAGACTTGTGTCTGTTAAAAATATAAAATTAGAAATCAAGTTAACTGTACATGTTTTTTTTTCTTTATTAATTTGTCTATTGTGACAAAGGATAAATTAAGAAAAATGTAAAAAAAACAACAGTTAATTTGATTTTTATAACAATTTTTAGGCCTACCAGGATCTACTGGCTTGCTAGCTTTTAATATTCAAACAACTTTTAAAGGCAAACTTGTTGAATGGATTAGGTGAAAGCAATTTACATGTTGATAATTTAAATATTGGGTTTACTGGCATACAGTAAGAGTACATGTACATCATTTGTGTTTTAATAAGTGGATAAGTGACTTTAATAACTCATGAAAAATAACCTTTTCTTTTGGCATTGTTCTTGTTTTAGAATGGTTTATTGAATGTTTCTTGTTTTTGCAAATACATTCTATTTGTTTTTGGTGTGTGATTTTATGATATGTATAAATATATTGTGCAATTTTGGCCTCTGATTTTGTTGTCTGTATGTCATATATGACACATTTGTTTGCCTATGGTTTTATGATGTATCATTTATGTTAAATATTGCATATTTTTAGCCTGTGGTTTCATGGTGTGTTATCTCATATATTACATGTTTTTGACCTGTGCTTTTATTTGCATATCATATATTGCATGTTTTTGACAGTAATCTTTAAGTTTTTGATTCTTGTCGATATCCATTTTCTGATGATTTTTCCATTTGTCGTTATTTCTGTTTAGGATTCTCATTTTTTCCTTTACTGGATGTTCATACTGTTTTTTTTCTTTTGTGGTTTATGTTTAAAACATCTTTCAAGTTGAACTAGATTTTTTTTTTTTTCAAATGTAACTATCATTTATAATTTGTTGTTTTCTTAAATAATATTTTTTGGGAACAGATCACTGATTGGTGTGCTACATTAAATCTTTCTTTGAAACATGTCATGGCATATCTGTGAAACCAATGTTTCAACCTCTCACAGTGATCAGTTTAAATATTTAGATGCCAGGTAATGGTGTAAACAAAAATGTTCCAACAGATTAAAAGTACAAAGCAATAAGAATGTTATAATATTTACCTTGTTTCTCAAAAAATATCTGCTTTGGCATTAAGTATCATCCTTTCTGTCAGTGTTGCATAAATAAAAGTGGTTTTACGACTTAGATGACTGTAAGCCGAAGGAGGAGAAGACAGAGAGTTTCGGTTATTCAACATACGAACAGAGCCCACCATCGATTAGAAACTGTTGACCTCTGTAGCTCCCCTCATGGTGAGTATTACAAAACATCTGTCTGTTGTACAAAAGGCTGAACTAGAATTATAGATCAAAAATATACTTTCTTCTTGTGAATAATTTAGAAAGTAGTGGTTTCCTATGTACATCTTATGGTGGGAGTTGTATTATATGTTTGTACTATTATGGTAAAGAACAGATTAGAAAACAGCAAAAACATGGATTGGTGGTTCATAAGCTTGGATTGCAAATCTGTTGGTCGGGGATTAAAACCTGTCTCTGAATGTTTGCCTTTTCAGCCATGGAGGCCTTATACTGTGATGGTCATTTCTGCTAGTTTTTTTAAAGATTAGTTCAAGTGTTGGATTCCTTCCTCTAGTCTGTTATTTCAAAATTAGGGATGGCTAAGTCAAAAAACAAAATACAGTTTCCTGTAGTTGATCTGTTAACTTTGAGTAATATGTAGTTAAAGAAAAATTCAAAGTGAATATTTTTTTTTGTAGGCACAAACATTTCTGGTTTATAGTTTCAAAAATTCTGTTTATCCCTGTACCTACAAAGGGTATTTTATTGCCAACAGCTTGTAATAGTTTGCAAGTATATAATCTCAGTGTATCTGTACTTTGTATACAGTGAGTACTAACATGAACTAAGTATTATCTGACACTTATTTGCTTTTGTGTTGTAAACAACGTTGCAACCAACATTAAGCTCTGTTGCACAATAAATATTTTGAATTAATATTTCACTAAATCTTGTCACATGATGTTTTCTAAGTATGGTTTAAAGAATTTGACTTCATTCCTGGTTCAGTCTTTACTTGAAACCTACCAATCTGGTGGTATCCAAAAAGTATGAATTTGTTTATTATTAAACTCTTTGTTTCAGAGTTATTTTCATTGAAAATGACTGAACAATAATCAACTAAGTGCATTCTGCAGGTTGTTGCTGAAAAGAAAGTAAAGTGTACCATATGGTGTGTTTGACAGTTGCTTCTCAGTTTACAGAATCACCATATGGCACATTCTGCAGTTGCTTGTCGGTTTACAGTCACACCATATGGTGTGTTCTGCAGCTAAGGGCCTAAGTCTGTAATGTCATAAACTGTTTTATGTATGTTTGCCAAAAGTTCTAATTGTGTTGGTGCAACCGTCCAGTTTGTTTTAGTCCAAACTGTAGTAGGTATCATTATTAATCATGTAGTGGATGTTACATCCTAGGGCTTGTATGGTTAACCTGTTTCATCACAGTCTGACATGCAAATGTTCAGTCTTCTGTCCTTGTTGAACCTTGTGTCATGTATCATATGCTATTTTATTTTTAACTTCTAACACTGTTACCCTAAGCACCATATGTATGTAGTACAGTCCATGTTTGACTGAGTAAATTATACTGATTTGAGAATTTGTTCATGTATTTGTATTAAACTTACTCAAAGACAGTTTGAAAAGCAGACTAAATTGTAAAGGGTTAATTAAGAATAATCGGAAGAAATACTGTTAAGTAATATATAATATTAGGATGAAAGGCTTAATGTCTCTGCAAGTACAGTGTGATAAAAATTATATTAAATATGGTGATAATCCTGTAAGTATAGTGTGATAAAAGTCACATCAAATATGGAAGTAATGTTGTTTGTACAGTGTGATAAAAATTATATTAAATATGTTAGTAATGTTTACTCCTTCAGCTTGACTTGCAAAGTGTTTATAATGCTTTCATTTCTCTTGGTGGGAAAATTATAGAAGTTCATAACAAAATTTGCAATGTTATTGGAAAAAATATTTCCTTTCCAGAATTTAAGAAGTGTAATAAAACAGATTTGTGGATCTCATCGTTGTGTAATTCCAGAATTTTCAAACATACTTTTCATCTGTTTACACCTTAGCTATCCCTTGACTCTGACTTTGCCCCTCTAGGCATTGGTCTTGCTTGTTTCAGTCTTTTATACCCCACTTCAATGCCTTTGTTGCTGCAACACACTCCATTTAGGACAAAGTGCTCTTTGTCCTGGTACTGTAAATCACCACCTTATTGAGATTATCACTTTTTCTCAGCAAACCATTTGTTAGGTTTTTCTCTGAAGCAGTGCTGTGCTTTGTCCTAGATTGCAATTTTGGTATTGTCTTGTGGATTAGTATAGAATAATGACTTTTTTTTAAAAGAAAACTGACACTGTTTTTGTGTACAACTTTCTGTGTTACTGTTGTCAACACAGAGGTTAATGAGACCTCTATTCTTTCTGTGCTATTTGGCATCTATTTATGGCTGGAATTGTGTGAATTTGGACTCCTTTGTTGTTGTTTTCTGATGTCTTTATTTGTAAAGTTGGCTTCTTAAAAAGCTGACTTGGATCAACCATCTCCTACTCTTTCCTGCATTATTTCATGAGGGGATGGATATAGCTTGTATCCTTGTTTGTCTGTTTGCCAAAGTAGTTTGGCTAATTGCCTATATTTAAATTCCACTCACAGTATCCACTTTTGAATACGTGGGGTTCCAGACTGTACCCTGTTATCATCTTGAACTGATCACACTTTTCTTGTTTTGTTTGACTCAGGCTTTTGTTCCTCACTTAGTAGATGCTCAGATTCCACTCTTAGTTTCACAGCTCCTTCACTTGGGTCAAGTGCCATTGTTTACTCAAGGTGGGTGAGGTCCTTAGGAGTGTGGTTGCAATTGATGGACACTTGATTATGGCTTGAGGGTTGATCTTTCTGTTTACTTCTCCATCTCCATTAATATCTTATCCTGTGGTATTTTTACCACCGTTTAATCAGTAAATTGTATTCCCATTATTTGTTGTGCCCAGAAAGATAGGAGATTGTTGATCTGTCTTGTCTCAGTCATTTCTAAGATCATTCCAGGTTCACAATGGAGACCCTTTTTCAACCTATGTTGGCATTCTTCTCCAGGTCTGTGGATGACCAAGTTGGATATTGTTTGTGCATTTTTCCACATTTATGTAGTGAATTCATCCTGCCACTATCTGCATTTTGTACACAGGGCTCACGTAATGCAGTTCAGTGTACCATCTGCAACATGTCCTGTGTAGGGTTATAAGAGTATTTCAACATGTTTTACACTGGGCTCAGCCAACTCCTATCCAATTCCAGGTTATGGAAAGGGCAGTCAGGCTCTTAAGTGGATGGTTCTAACTATTTTTGGAGTTGTGAGTATTCGTTGAATCTGTGATTCCTTCGAGATGAGGAAGTATGTAGTCCCTTTGGTGATTACTGCATGACAAATGGATCTGTAATTCCAATCCACTGGATCATCCAGTCTACTTAAGGAGGAACATCGTAGTTCTCAAGTGGTAGTTGAACTGAATCAACACTACCATTAGTGTAACTGTATCGTGCCTATATATATGCATTGCAAATCAAATAAACACAACATAACCATCAAAAACACTCAAATACTAAATAAAGAAACAAACATAAACAAACACAAAATTAAAGAAACCCTACTTATACAACTCAAGCCCAAAATAAACCAATACAAAGGAACACCTTTATTATTTATATTAATACATAATCAAACATTTAAGTGTGCCCTCTACATTCCTACACTCGAAATTTATATGTAAAAACGGCTCGTTTGGGTTGAGAAAATATTTTACATAGAAGAGTGAATAACGTTTCGACCTTCTTCGATCATCGTCAGGTTCACAAAGAAAGAGGTAACTGACCGGAAGCTGACCACATGTTTGAAAGGGGTTGGGTAACTGAGTGTCGGAATGTAGAGGTTTTCTCACAAAACCATCAACATAATTTCACAAAACAGTAAGCTAAAAAACAACCTTACAAAAAGAGACATTAATTCCATTAAAAACCTAAAACAAGACAAAAACATAAAAATTCTAAAAGCAGATAAAGGTAACGCTATAATCATAATGAACACGAATGAATACACCCAAAAAATGTATAACATCCTATCAGACACGAACAAATTTAAACCAATACACACAGATCTAACAAAGACACATGAGATGCAACTGAACAAATTACTACTACAGATGAAAAAAGCCAACACAATTTCACAAACACTTTATTCCTACCTAAGTAAAACTGACTCACACACACCACAAATATACGGCATACCCAAACCTCATAAACCAGATTGTCCATTACGACCAATAATGTCCACATATGAATCATTTAATTACAATCTTGGTAAATACATGGCATGGGCATTCTCCAAATATGTAACATCAGCCAGCTCATTCATCAAAGACTCTTTTAATTTCAAGTCTAATCTAAATCAACTTAACCATAAAGCCTTAATGGCCAGTTTTGATGTTATATCCCTCTTTACAGAAGTTTCAACCACTGAAGCCTGCAAGATAGCCTTAGAACTATATATCCAAGACCCTAACCCAACTATAGACATTCCCAGTAACCAGTTAGCAACCTTCATAGAATTCACCACGATAAAGACAAACTTCATGTTCAACAACTAAAACTATATACAAACAAATGGCCTAAGCATGGGCAACCCAGTATCACCAGTTCTAGCCAATATTTTTATGACACAAGTTGAAACACAAGCAATTAACACAGCATTACATCCACCACTATACTGGTACAGATATGTAAATGACACGGTTGCGGGATTCAAATCTACAGAACACATACTTAATTTTTTCAATCACATTAACTCTATACATCCCAACATTAACTTCACATGTGAACAGGAAGAAAGCAATCAAATATCATTTCTGAACCTCAAAATTACAAGAACCGACACACAATTCAAAACAGAAATCCACCAAAAAATCACCCATACTGGACTATACATTCCTTGGGACTCAGCACATGAAACAAAACAAAAACTCAACATACTAAGAAACCAAATAAACACAGCCATAAAACTATGCTCACCAGATAAAATTAACGATGAATTAGACAAAATAAAACAATACTTCATCAACATCAATAAGTTTCCTCCACAAACCGTAGAAAACATTATACGCACACACCTAGACAGAAAGCAAAATCAACCAACAAAAGTAAATATATCTCACAAATCAAAAATCACGAAATCATATACTGCTGTATACCATATATTCCTGACATCAGCAAACAAATAACCAACATTTGGCAAAAACTAGTAACAAAATATGACATTCCAGTTAATACCAAATTTATTCAAAACCAGGCACAAAACTGAGGTCTATACTATGTAAAACTACACTGACAAACACCACACCAACATTATTTACAAAATACAATGTGATAACTGCCACGACTTCTATATTGGAGAAACAAGTAGAAAAATGGAAACCAGATTCAAAGAACGTAAAAAGTCACCTTCATGCGTTTTCGAACACTGCAAGTCAAATAAACACAACATAACCATAGAAAACACTCAAATACTAAATAAAGAAACAAACATAAACAAACACAAAATTAAAGAAGCCTTACTTATACAACAACTTAAACCCAAAATAAACCAATATAAAGGAACGCCTTTATACCTATATTAATATAATAAAATAAATAAAATTATGTATTCAAACATCTAATACCGCCCTCTACATTTCGACACGCAGTTACACAACCCCTTTCAAACATGTGGTCAGCTTCCGGTCAGTTACCTCTTTCTTTGTGAACCTGACAATGACCGAAGAAGGTCGAAACCTTGTTCGCTCTTCTATGTAAAATATTTTCTCAACCCAAACGAGCTGTTTTTGCATATAAATTTCTCAACAAGTGGGTTTCTCAACATCACTGATTATTATTCCTACACTTGATTACACAACTGCCTTCAAATATGCAGTCAGCTATCAGTCAGTTACTTATTTCTTTCTTTGGACCTGATGATGACGGAAGAAGGTTGAAACGTTGTTTGCTCCTCTGTATAGAGCTTTCTTTACCCATACCAGCCGTTTTTACATATATATTCTTCTCTACAAGTGGGTTTTCTTGTCATCACTGATTATTTGTATTGTCCCTGTGTCTCAAGTTTTCTTTTTTTAATAAATTCCTAACTTAAGTGATAGAGTATGGATATCAAAGATTAGGAATTCCAGGATATATGGATGAAGGACAGATCTTCTTTCCACATCAAGACTAGAACTTCTTGCTGTCCAACAAGATATGGTTTGAGGTTTTTATCTATTGCAGGAAAATGTTATGATTCATCCCATCAATTCAACAGCGATCTTTTAAACATCCCATCATGGGAGCACATGTTCTTGGAAACTTTGTGGTAGAACTTTGGTTATTTTTCTACAGATCTCACTCCAATCATTTCAGCCTCCTGGTTTGCTATTATCATGGGTTGATTTTAGTTGCAAGGTTTTATGACAAATTTGCTTTCAGTTCAAGTCTCCAATGGTTGACACATTTGCCACTTGCTGAACCTCAACCACTGCATTTTTAGTTCCCAGTACCTCATCCTTTAGCTTTGGTGATATTTGCAATCAATCCAGATTGGACTGATTGCACCTCTATGCCTTTTTCCCAATTTGTCTCTTACCCATAGTTCTGACTGTTACTCAGTCCTCTACTTTATAGCTGTTGCTAACCCCAGATTGCCTAGCTTAACCATGGTTTTCTATTCTACAGTATCTTCAAATGGGCCCTCCTCTTTCCCTGTGTTGAGACAACTTTGATCCAATATTCTACATTCATACAATCACAAGCTTATGACAAGTTGCCTTGTCTCTACCTCATAAGAAGTTTGAGCCCACTTTACTCAAATGTGTCCACCATATCTCATTGTTTCACTTGGGTCTTGTTTCATATCCTGTTGTTTTATGTAAGGCAGCTTTATCAACAGACTTTTGTTATTTAAGCATTCAAAAATTTTAGACTGCACAATGCTATCCAGCCTTTTCCAATTGGTTAGAGTCCTTCTTCCCACATGGCCTTTTCAATTACCTGACTTGGAATATTAGGGTGGTATTACATGCTTTGTTTCAACATCTGTTTGAGCCTTTAGCCTTCTGTACCATGCATCACACTTCATTTAATGGGTATTTTTTGTTGCTGCTGGAAGGTAAATGCTGTGGGTCAGAGTTATTTGCACTACACTGCACAGAACTTTTTATCATTTCATCTTGGTTCTGCTATATTCTGATCGATACTTTACTTTTCAAGCCAGTGGGAGTCACGGCAGAGGATAAATCCTTCTCATTAATTTTTTGCCAACTGTTTCTCACCTGTATGACCAATTAAATGCTAATTACATGTCTTGCCAGAGCCCTGAATTGTTATATGGCTTGTACTAACTCCTCACAAGGTGATTGCACTTGACTATATTCACTGGGATTGTTCAGATTCCAGAGAGTTATGTCTTGTTACTTAGATGAAATGAATTTGCAAATATCCATGTTACTTACAAAGTTAAGTAAAAAGGTACAGAGCTATCTGGTGTTACATTTCATTAGTGATGATTATCAGGAAACAAAGAAGTTGGTTATGAAGCTAGAAGAAGAAATTATAGAACTTTGTGTTGTAAGAGAACATTTTATGTATCTGTTAATTATTTAGAGTAGAGTAGATGATAAAAGGCTTTCACTTGTTGCACATCAATATAAACAATTATTTTTATTTTATCTTAAATGATACAGTTATCTGTGGAACAACAGTGATTCATAATAGTGTCATTTATTGGGTTTCAGTATGTGATGTGGGCAGAGCATAAATGGCCATTGTGTAGTTTTTTGCTTAATTGCAAAGAAACAATCTTTGGTAGCTCTTGTAGTGACAAGCTGTGATACTTGCCTGTAGTACAATGATTGGTTAGTTTCCATATCACTGAATTGTATTCTAGTTTTTAATGGAAGCATTTAGATGTTATCAGTTTCTCACCATGTCATCATTTTGTGTATTTAGTTGCAGAGGTATTTGTCAGCTAGGTCCTTCTGGAGGACAAGTACGTGAAGTATAGTTGTGATGGTTAACCTTTAGATATGCTTAAGAAAATCTGAAATTGAAATTCTGAGTTTTGTATGTTTTGTATATAGACTTGTATAGGAAGAGGGTTAGATTAAAAGCATCAGTTTTTCTAATTGAAACCCTGTATCAATGTGTGTGTGATATAAAAAAAATCCAGAGTATAATACTCAAGAAAAAAACAGAATAAAACCAGTAATTGTTGATATGAATTGAAGAAACGTACTAGTAGGTATATCAATTTTAATTCACTTTTATTTCTTAAATGTGCATTTTAGTGCATTAATGAACTAACTAAATAGAAAATTTACTTTAATTTCTGTTCTCACATTACCATTGGATATTTTAGTACTGTACTGTAAGTGGAAATCACCATTGTTTTCATACAGATCTTCCATCTTGTATCGATCTTACGTGTGAAGGTGATGAAGAAGAGATTGTTGACTTGACTGCTGTCAATGATTCAAGTATTGTGGTAAGTTCTCTAGTTCAAGCGAATCCTCATTTGATTAATGGAATTTCCACAATTGAACATTGAAATACATCTTGAAGGAGTCTTTTTTTCCTTTACAGAGGTTATAAGGCCTATGGTTAAAAGGTATTTATAGATACTCTGTTGTAGTACATTATAAATGTAGTTACATTATTATTATTTACAAGTACTTATTTCTCTTAAAACATAGATCAATACATAAAGAACTACTGCAAACAACTGTCTCTTCTAGTTATGATCTTTGTATTTGTTTTCTGTTTGCCATAAGTTGCTAAGCCTTATCAAATTTTGCCCATGGAGGATGGATGTGAAACTAAGTAATTTTTCTTAGGTTTTAAAATAACTATATCAAAACCACGGTATTCCATTACAATTTATCAAGCATAGTAATTAACTGTGTTTGGGTCTAAAATAGTATGAAGTTTCATGCTTATTAATGTCTTAACTTACTGCTTGGAATCTAGTGGGAAAAGAGTTCTCTGCAAATACTTTGTAGGGACTGAGAAAACCACTAGGGGACATTCTGAGTGGCTGTACACACATTGCTGGGTAAAGTAGGTGTACGTAAGCAGTCATTTTCAAAAATTGAAGAGGTGGGGGCCATCTTGATTAATTCAATAAATACATTAATAACTCAGAAAATAGAAGAGATGGGAGGTTCTAATTCTTCATTCAAGCTTGTTTGTATTTGTAATTTGAGTATCTGATTCATAAGAAGCCATAGACTTTGTATTTAGACACCACAAACATCTAATTTAAACCAATGCTGCATTCACCATACCATGTGACATACGAATATCGATTTTTGAGTTTTTTATATTTACTTTCAAGAAGTAACTAATGTATAATACTAAGTTTGAATTATAATCTATAGTTTGATACCAAACTTAATGACATACATTCATAAACAATTAATGCAATAACATTTTGAATGATAGTCAACAAACAAGATGACATGGCCTTTGAAATGTGACCCATGTCAGTAGGGTTAAGACTTAATTTTCTTCTCTCGTTGGCTAGCGAATGTAGACATTCAGATATGTGTGTGATTCATGTTCCTGGGTCTCCTTGGTATTCCATTTTGTTTCTCAATATATCCTTTTCTTCCCCAAAACATTAGCAGCTCAAGAAGGAGTTTAGGCTTTCTCTTCTTTTCATCTTTTATATCTAGTTTGTAGTCTTCCATACTGTTTCATAAACTGAAAGGGTTCACTTCACCATTTGTTTATCTATTGAGATTCTGAGGTGCTAGTTGACTTATCCTTTGACAGGTTTAGTTTATCAGTTGGTGTCTTAGTTACTCTGGGTTTTCAGTGGAGGAATGGAGATGAGTTTGGGTCTTATCTTGTCAGATTCTTGATGTATCTCAATGTCTTTCCTGGAGGAGATTGTACATGCTGGTATGTGGACCATATCTGATACTTTATATCTCATTATTTACTTGCTTTAGTGGTTGCCTCCTGGTTGGAGAATTATTTGGCTACCCCATATGGCTGTTCTTCACACCTTGATTATTTTAAAGAGAGGTGAGTTACTTCATTTCTTTTGTTTATTTGTATCTTTTGCAGGGACTCTTTTGCCATTTTCTTGTGAATTCCACTCTGTGGCAAATGTCTGATTGGATATGCTGATTTCCAAATCCACACTAGTGAACATTTGATTCATAAAAATAAATTTCTTGGTATTAAAGAGCTTTGTTGAGATGGGGTGTTCCATAAGACCACCTTGAGCACTTTCTGGGAGGTAAAGAATTGCAGCACAGAGACAAATATACTAGTGGACTGCCACTCATGGATTATCACAAGTAAAGCTTAAGTGGATTTTGCCCACCCATCCTACCCCCTAGATTGAATAAATCAGGGTTAGTTTGTTTTTCAAATAGGGTATGTAGTTCACTTATTGTACTGTCTCTGGAGCATTTGTTCCTTAGGGCTTCTTGAAACCAGTATACCTTCCATTTCTTCTAATGGAGTGTGGGAGTTCTTACAACTCAGTTTCCAGTTGCTGGAATGGTGGGCAGAGGCTTATTCCTCCTGACTGAGGCTTGAGATCATTGGTACACTGAAAAGGAAGAGGGCAAAGCTGGGTTTTCTTTTACCAGTAACCTTGGTTGGTATAGGAAAATATTATAATTCACACTAGTGTTTTTGTCAGAACAAAACTGACTGGTTTCTGTTTGTCAGGCTGACTGCATGGGTAGAGAATATTTTCGAGCAAAGTATGCACAGGACAAAGATGAAGTGAAGAACAGTGTTATACTGCTCTTTCAAATAAAACTACAATCTTAATATGGTATTCACAATATTTGGGTAAGCTGCATTAGTGACTGTTCCAATACACATACATACTTGTACAAGTATCTGTGTCATCCCCTTGAGATAAGTTTGCCTATCCTAGAGAATAGATACAGAATCAAAACTGGTACAAACTGTATTTTTCTTTATACTTATCATAGTACTTTTTTGATGTTTTTACCTTATACTGCTGAAAACTCCATGCTTGTTCAGTTCAGGTTTTATCAATTGTGATCATGTTTCAGCATTAGTTTAGTACAGCTACTTATATAAGCTTAAATAGTGGTGTAGGTAATGTTATAATTTGGTTATTTAGGTGAGTTTAAAAACACTTTTCTGTAATATTATATCTAACACTGATGAGAAGTTAGTACATTTGTACTTAGGGGTTTGTGTAAATGTTTTTAACCCTTTCCATATGAACTTGGTCATTTTGACTGGTCTTGTAACCACCAAATTGTAAGTACTATAACATTTTTGTGTAGTAAGTGTATCTTCAAGAAAACTGACAGGTGTTTAGAAAATATTAATGTCATTTGTATACAGGAAATTAGATATTTTAAGTAGTATTTCATCTAAAGACTTGCATGTAACTTTATAGAGTTAGGGTCTGGCTCCGATTCTGAACAGTCTGATTACAAAGGGATTTTTGTGATAAGATTATTTTACAGTTTATAAACTTTATTATTGTAACCGTTACACAGAACCTCTTAAGGGAATGCCAAAAGATTTTTGCAGTAAAACTGTATTTGATTTTGTTTTTAAGGACTCCAGACCAAAATTGAATTCCAAGTATTCCTAGTAAAGAGACCTTGGTCACTATAATTTGTGTGATGGGGCTTAAGGTTTTGTGATTTTTATAAAACTAAAGAAGAAAATCCTAAAGTAGATGTATTTAAATAAACAAACACTACTCAAAATACTGTTGAAATGATAGTGATTAATTGTTAGCAAGACCACAAAGATGATATTATATATATATATAATTTGTAGTACAAGTTTTAAATATTTATTGTATAACTTTCAATGTGAGTTTAGCCTCGTGTCATTAAAACTAAAGTACAGGAAGAGTAATCACCATCAACAGGAAGTAGTTTGTGAAAATGATATTCTTGATTACATAATACATTTAAAGATGCATCACATTTGCAACTGTAGTTTACAAAAAGAACTTGAATGAAAGCTACTGCTGAATTTAATTAATGTATTTTTAATCATTATTTTGATTCTTGCTGTGAAGTTAGAGCTGATAGACATTTCAAAGTGTTTATTTTTACTATGCAGTCTTTATGTTTAGCCTATGGTAAACCGTATTTTATTTTGTAAACTATTATAGTAATCTAATACTGTTGTTACAAAAAGTCTGTTGTTTTATATTCAGTTAGTATTCTGTGACTGCATGCTGTTGGTTTTTATGACAGTTAAAACTTGTGTAGTCCTGTCTCACACAATATATTTATTCCCCCAGTTACAGAGTTCTAAAATTGTTATACAATGTATTTTATTGCTTTATGTTATTATTGTTTCTACCAATTTAATCTGTATCCATTATTCTATAGAACAATTTTATTTTACTTGCATGTAATGACAGTCTTGTTGTTATCTGTTGCCAGTTCTAATATGAATTTTCTCTATTTCACTTAAATATTATTTCTGTTTTTTGAAGTGTTTGGGTTCAGTGCCCACCTATCTTCAGAACCAAACTCAAGTGCGAGAAAGAAATTTGCGAGCTTTGCGAAGACATCGATCACGATCGCCAGTTAACACAAGACAGCTCACAAGAAGGCCTAGTTATTTAGATCCACATCCAGATTATAATAACGATATTCAGCATCCTGATTATGATCTTGGGATTACAAATGACATGTATGTGTCAAACTTAGAAGACTAAAAGTTTTATAATTATTTCATAGATTTTGTGACATTACTTTAGCTGCAGTAAAACAGTTCTCTTATTAATATAGTAAGCATAATTCTTAAGTAAAACTGACATTGTGTGTGTGGAATAACAAATAATTACACATACACACACACGTGTGAAGTCATTGTGACTTTTGCAAATAGACAGTTCTTAATAATAGTCAGTAGTATATCTAAAAAATGGACAGTAGACATAACTTTTTATCTGATGGCATGTAAAAGTCATTGGTGAAATGGTTCAGTTGCAAGATTTCGTAAATTCAAGTTTAATTAACTAGTGATACAACCAAAATATAAATGAAGTAGAGATCAGAAACATTAATGTTGTAAATGTTTGTTCGTACCTTTGTTTAGTTTGCTGCATTGAGTTGTTCAGTATGCAACAGAAGTTTCATACACACAACTACTTGTTTATCTCCTAGTTTGTTTGGCTTGGAACTGATGTTATTGTAATCTGTGTTTGCTTACAATAACCATGATAAGAGCTACATAATATGTGAAATTGACTTGATTAGTCATTTGCCATTTCATTACTCCATTTTTTTTTTTATGTTAATCACCAAACAGAAAATATTTGGGTTTTGTCAAATATAAAAGTATTGTAAATGGTGAATGTTTCATAAAAAATCCAAAAGAGTGTGTGAGTATAAAGTTGGTTTCAAAGCAAGTAATATAACCTTGTGTGTGTGTTGTTTCATTTAACAGGAACTGTCAAAAGATCTTGTAAAGTTTATTTGAAATTTTTTATAAACTTTGTAGCCCCGGGGGAGTTGAAGACGATTCCCCTCAGAGAAGGAAAATAACGTGTCCAGTGTGTTTTGATTCAGATACAACTGTAAGTATTGATGATAAAAGGAGTGTTGTATGTATGATGTAATTGTTTGAGATACAGATGTAGATATTGATGATAAAAGGAGTGATGTATGTGTGATGTAATTGTTTGAGATACAGATGTAGGTACTGATGATAAAAGGAGTGATGTATGTATGATGTAATTGTTTGAGATACAGATGTAGGTATTGATGATAAAAGGAGTGATGTATGTGTGATGTAATTGTTTGAGATACAGATGTAGGTACTGATGATAAAAGGAGTGATGTATGTATGATGTAATTGTTTGAGATACAGATGTAGGTACTGATATAAAGGAGTGATGTATGTGTGATGTAATTGTTTGAGATACAGATGTAGGTACTGATGATAAAGGAGTGATGTATGTATGATGTAATTGTTTGAGATACAGATGTAGGTACTGATGATAAAAGATGAGTGATGTATGTGTGATGTAATTGTTTGAGATACAGATGTAGGTACTGATGATAAAAGTTTGAGTGATGTATGTGTGATGTAATTGTTTGAGAATTACAGATGTAGGTACTGATGATAAAAGTGAGTGATGTATGTGTGATGTAATTGTTTGAGATACAGATGTAGGTACTGATGATAAAAGGAGTGATGTATGTATGATGTAATTGTTTGAGATACAGATGTAGGTACTGATGATAAAAGGAGTGATGTATGTATGATGTAATTGTTTGAGATACAGATGTAGGTACTGATGATAAAAGGAGTGATGTATGTATGATGTAATTGTTTGAGATACAGATGTAGGTATTGATGATAAAAGGAGTGATGTATGTATGATGTAATTGTTTGAGATATAGATGTAGGTACTGATGATAAAAGGAGTGATGTATGTGTGATGTAATTGTTTGAGATACAGATGTAGGTACTGATGATAAAAGGAGTGATGTATGTGTGATGTAATTGTTTGAGATACAGATGTAGGTACTGATGATAAAAGGAGTGATGTATGTGTGATGTAATTGTTTGAGATACAGATGTAGGTACTGATGATAAAATGAGTGATGTATGTATGATTGTGTTTCAGTACTTAATTTGACCATGATGTAACTTACTGATTGAATGTGCATGCACAAATTCTCAAAGGGAACTGGAGTATAATGGTCTCTTATGTTGTTTTTGTCCAAAACACAGTGGTTTAGCCTGTTAATATAGTGTTTAATTACATTTATCCTTAATTTTTGTCATTAGAGAGGTGGACTGTATATCACAAGTTTATTAATATCAAACTGAATTTCAAAACAATAACTACTCTGTTGTAGTTATGTGAGAATTACTGTTACCTAGAGCAATGAACAAGATTAAGACAGTCATGTGAGAATTACTGTTACCTAGAGCAATGAACAAGATTATGACAGTTATGTGAGAATTACTGTTACCTAGAGCAATGAAAAAGATTAAGACAGTTGTGTGAGAATTACTGTTACCTAGAGCAATGAACAAGATTATGACAGTTATGTGAGAATTACTGTTACCTAGAGCAATGAACAAGATTAAGACATTCATGTGAGAATTACTGTTATCTAGAGCAATGAAAAAGATTAAGACAGTTGTGTGAGAATTACTGTAACCTAGAGCAATGAACAAGATTAAGACAGTTGTTTGAGAATTACTGTTACCTAGAGCAATGAACAAGATTATGACAGTTGTGTGAGAATTACTGTTACCTAGAGCAATGAACAAGATTAAGACAGTTGTGTGAGAATTACTGTTAACTAGAGCAATGAACAAGATTAAGACAGTTATGCGAGAATTACTGTTATCTAGAGCAATGAACAAGATTAAGACAGTTGTGTGAGAATTACTGTTACCTAGAGCAATGAACGGTATAAAATGACAGATTACTGTAAGATTAACAGTCATGTGAGAATTACTGTTACCTAGAGCAATGAACAAGATTATGACAGTTATGTGAGAATTAATGTTACCTAGAGCAATGAACAAGATTAAGACAGTTGTGTGAGAATTACTGTTACCTAGAGCAATGAACAAGATTATGACAGTTGTGTGAGAATTACTGTTACCTAGAGCAATGAACAAGATTAAGACAGTTGTGTGAGAATTACTGTTAACTAGAGCAATGAACAAGATTAAGACAGTTATGGAGAATTACTGTTACCTAGAGCAATGAACAAGATTAAGACAGTTATGGAGAATTACTGTTACCTAGAGCAATGAACAAGATTAAGACAGTTATGGAGAATTACTGTTACGTAGAGCAATGAACAAGATTAAGACAGTTATGTGAGAATTACTGTTACCTAGAGCAATGACCAAGATTGAGACAGTTATGTGAGAATTACTGTTACCTAGAACAATGAACAAGATTAAGAGTCATGTGAGAATTACTGTTACCTAGAGCAATAAACAAGATTAAGACAGTCATGTGAGAATTACTGTTACCTAGAGCAATGAACAAGATTAAGACAGTCATGTGAGAATTACTGTTACCTGGAGCAATGAACAAGATTAAGACAGTCATGTGAGAATTACTGTTACCTAGAGCAATGAACAAGATTAAGACCGTTGCATGAGAATTACTGTTACCTAGAGCAGTGAACAAGATTAAGAAACATTTCTCATTATTTTATTTTGATGATAATAATAAGAGAACAGATTTTTCATGGAGAATCTTTTTTTTTCATGAAGTCAGTAAAACAAGTGACCTAGAAGAAATTATGAATAGCAATAGTCTCACTTTCATTTGAACAAACAATATATAAGACATGATAGGTATTCATTTAGATACCACTGAAATAATATTAGACATTAAATTGAAGAATTATGGAAGAGGTGGCAACATCATGCTACATTGTTAGGCTTAATGAACTATGTTTCTACTTTTATTCTGGATACTGTGATATTTGGAAATAAATAACTATCCTGAACAGTTTATAAATTAAATACTAGCAGTATCTCACATTAAAATAAATATTGAGACAAAACTGAGAGAGAATATATGAAGAAAGATTTAAGTAATGAAATCTTAATATTAATTTCAATATATTAGGCTTAATAAACTTGCTCGTTTCTGAACTAGAGAATGTGTATCAGATGTCGGTGCATGCCAACATATCAAGCTTTAAAGTTTAGTGAAATAAGGGTGGATGAAAGGATTAGTGGTTCATATTTAGAGAAGCATGAGATACAATTTTATATTTTAAAAAAGCACTGTTAACAGATTCATTTGAAATTTTGAACTTTTTCCACAGATCCAGTCGTCATATCGTCAGCTTGTGTCGACTGTTTGTGGACATGTATTCTGTAACAGCTGTATTTATGAAGCTATTCGAACTACCCATTCTTGTCCAAAGTGTCGGAAAAAATTAACTTTGAGACAGTATCATCCTATATTTCTTTAGTCAAAGTTCCAATCCTTTCAATTCTTTTATTCTCAAATTGTCAAAGATAGATTTTAGAATGTCAACTGGTACTCTGAAGAGTAGCTTTTGATAAATCATAAGAGAGAAAATAATACTGTAATTTTTGTCTTTAGTTCAAACAGAAGATCACTCCACATTTAACTGATGCAAGTTTGACCCCCCAGAATTTTTAGATGTACTAAATTATGTACTGGACTTCCAATAACACATGCCAGAAAGGACCAGGTCAGAATTTATTGTTCCCTTAAGAATTCAAATTTTCATAAAGGTTTTGAATTTAAATTAAGGGTGCATATATTCCCACAGTTATTTAGGTTTGTAAGTATTCAATGTGAATTATCTTGTAGCTTGCATGTTGCATGTAGCATACAGGAAGACTTTAGCATTAATGATACAAAACCAGTTGGACTTTTTCATGATTTCAGTCATTATCAGTTGAGCCTGTAATGAATTTAACAAGCAAAACACTTACAAGTTCATATTCTAAAACATTTATTAAAGGCCACACTAGTATTAGTAAAATTTGTAATATCGGAACTGAGAAGTTCCCCTCGTGTCAATTATTTTGTATAAAATCTCTTCAGTTGATTGTACAAAAATTCTGGATTGTCTTTCTGTGTAGCCATGAACAGATATTAGAGTGAATATCACTAATGTAAGACCATTTAATTGTGTAGACTAACAGTGAAAAACATTAAATTGTGTGTTTGTGTGTGTTGTAAGAGTGAGATGAGTTTGTTTCTGACATTTCTGGAAATTTCTTTCTATTTCATTACTTACAAATGTAATCAGTTTCTTGTGAAATAAATAGTTTTAACAGAAGTACACGTGTGCCTGTTGATTACTATCATACAGTTAATTATTGTGAAGCACTGGATAAAAGTGTGCTTATGTTAAAAAAAATTTTAACCATTGATGATAAGTGTGTTGACGTCGTTTCATATCTAGGTGTTGACATTTACATTGGCATCCAAGTGTTAGTACTAAGGTTTGATGTATCTTGACATACTGATTTTGATGTTGATGCTGACAGCTCTTTTATTCCCAATGTTTATGTTGGTGTACCTTCACACTCTTGTGTCAATACTTTGATATATTTTCATACCTTGCTGTGGATACTTGTGTTGGTGTCTCACACTCTAGTGTTGGTACCCGTGTCTTCTCACCTTGGTGCTTATATTTATACACTATACATATCATTAAGGTTGGCATCTCTTCACCTCCAAGCATTGAGATGTCTTCAAGTTCCATACTCATTAAAAGAGAACTCAGCATATAAAACGAATTATTCCGTATAAAAAATAAGCTTGTCATAAATGAAAACTGACTAATGAAAGATAACATAAGTGAAGATTGATTCAAAGGTTTAAAGGGAATGGTTAGTTTATCAAAGTAATTTTTTTATACTTTTGTGTTAAATGAAGGTGATGCTTCAGCTTTTTCCTAGCTACTTTTGAGTCTGTATTTTACTTGACTGAAAGGACTGGGAGTGAATTTTTAGTTTTCCCTCCTTCCACTGAAATTTTGGTTCATGCTGAAAGGTTTACATATCAGTTAAATGAAGGGACAGTTATGCCTAATCTGATACATTGTTGGAGCTTTGGATCTAGCCTACCACTGTCAGGTGGAAGTGTTTTCTGGTTCTCAAGTAATTCATCTTGTCAAATTTCAGTGTCCTAAGACAAAGTTTGTAGTTAACCTGAAGAGATCAATGTCCCCTGATGTGAGAGGGAATGTTCATGGGCTTACAACTCTAAAATCCAACAATTTGTTTTCCTTTCATTTGGCTTTATTGGAAGACTCAGGATCACCAACTGTAGTGGTGATGAGCTGGAACCATTGTTAGCATGCATGATGAGCTGAATCTATTGTTAGTATGCATGATGAGGTGGATCCATTGTTAGCATGCATGGTGAGTTGGATCCATTGTTAACATGCATGGTGAATTGAATCCTTTATTAGCATGCATGATGAGTTGGATCCTTTATTAGCATGCATGATGAGTTGTATCCTTTGTTAGCATGCATGATGAGTTGTATCCTTTGTTAGCATGCATGATGAGTTGTATCCTTTGTTAGCGTGCATGATGAGTTGTATCCTTTGTTAGCGTGCATGATGAGTTGTATCCTTTGTTAGCATGCGTGATGAGTTGGATCCTTTGTTAGCGTGCATGATGAGTTGGATCCTTTGTTAGCATGTACATTGGTTTAATTTGTAGCTTCTACATTCCTAGTTGTTGTCATTGAAGTTTTGAATTTTATTGGCTCCTACAAACACCTGTTCCTTGTTACATTGGTACCCAGAATGGATGTTATCCATATTCAAGGGTTCAACTGCTTGGATGGATTGCCAGTGGTGTCAGATTATGGTATATCTTCAGGATCTGTGGGGGCTTGGCTCCTAGAATTTCAGCATATGTGATAACCTTAATCATGGATAACAGAGAACTGCAGTCAGTATTAGTCATTCAGTTTACATCTCCACTTATCCACCCAACTTGTAGGTTTCTATCTTTTACACATCATCGGAATTTGGAACTTAGTTTTAGGGTTATTAAGGGTTTGGTTGCTCTAGGGGTAGTGAGAGCCACCATAGTTCTTTGGAAGTTTTATTCCTGTCTGTTGTTGAGCTTGTACAAAGAAATTGATGTCCAATTATTGATCTTTCTCATCTGTATCAATGCCTAGATTTTCCAAGGTTCACAAGTTACTCATTGTTCAGTCTGTGTTTATATTTTTTTACTGGTATTGTAGATGTCCAAGTTTGTTGTAGTTGACTCCTATCTATATTTTGACATAGTGGTAAGCCCCACCATTATTGGCATTTGTTGTGTGCAAAGGTCAGATACTGCAGTTCTGGATATTTTATCTTTTTCATCTTGTCACTCAGTCGAGGTCATTTAACTCCCATCTGCCTCAACGTTATGGAATAGGACACCACTCAAATTCCCTGTGTCTTGAGATGAGAACACAAGGTCTTTTTTATAGCTTTTTGCAACCAAAGTATCATAGACATTGCTTAACTGATTTCCTTAGTTGGGATCATTGTTCTTGAAGGGCTGTTAAATCAGGACACTACTATGGTACTGGATTCTATACCATCACCCCATCCAAATTTTCATCTCTTCATGATAGCCTTGCTTCAGTGATGAGTTGCATACACCAACAGTCAGGAATTTCAGATACTATAAATTGACGAAGAGGATTTCCTACACAATGCTTTATTTAGTCTTTCTTGCACTTTTACAGACAATGACTCATGTTCTGGTACTATTACAGGGAACATTATTAGTCCTCACTCTTGAAAATTCCATAGTGGTGTCTTTTGTTTTTCACTGAGGGGGAACTAGGTCCATGGCTCATCATTTTTAAATTTTGGATTTCTTTTCTTGTGACACTTACTATTTTATCACCCTACTACCTTGCTATGTTCCATTGGTGATGTCTGTGGTAGCAGTCAATCAAAATGGAATTTCCTGACAGAATAGATGCTGCACTGCAAGTTTGAGATTGGTTCTCATTGCATCAACCAAATACTGGCAATTTGGTTTCCAGTCACTCATCTTCAGGCTTTAGCAACAGATGCATACTGTTAGAACAGGACAAACAACTATAAGCCTTCTGTCCACTTCATATGTTATTCAGAGTATTAAATATGTTTTTTCCAACCCATTCTCAGCTTCCATTGATAGCACTAGATTAGCTGCTGCATCCTGGTTTCTGCTTTAGTGGTACCTTCTGGAGTGCCCATTTTTTTCATTGCTATTTCCATGGAGGCAGCCATGATCTGATATAACCTGGCTATCCAAAAACTGTAACTCCAGGCTCAGAGGTTATGCATTCTTTTGCATTGCATCAGGGTTTAGTTTCTGAAGTTGTCATATATCCGTCTTGTTTTTTTTAGCCTGAAATGAACTAATGAAAATGACATTGCTATCAGCAATGGTGTATTGAGAGGAAGGTGAGGGTGAACCTATTTTGATCAGAAATGCTAACCATAACTCGTTTTTAACCTGGTTTTATGGCAGAGATTTTTCATCTTCAACACTTATCCTTTTGAAGGTGGACTTATTAATTATTCATCGATTATTGTATATATGTAGTGATTTATTTTAAATCATCAGTACTCGATTCTTCAAGTCAATTGAGTCCTTGGTCCCAAATGACTATTCTAGATACTTATGTTTATTAAGAAGGTAAGAAATCTGAGTCACTAATTATATTTTATCGCATTTTACATTGCTGGAGGTCAGCGTGCAGAGAGGTATGCGGACGTTTCACAATACTTTTGTCCCACATTATTTGTATAATCTGGGAGTCTCACGATTTTGCTTACCCCCTGTAACTATCTCACCTATTTCTGTTGGATTATATTAGTATTTTCATTGCTATCTTTCAAGGTCCCTAACCTTGTTTTCACAGGATCCCATTCTGTGACGAGTGTTGCCCAAGTGGGTATGCTTCTATCAAATCTATTCTGCACTGGCAACCACTAATTCAATATACATTATACAGTTTGCAACAGGCTCTGTAGAAATGAGCTGTTTCATAAGACCACCTAGAGGCTGAGTAGGTCGCATTATTGGACTATACTGGACTGCCACTCGTATGCAGAATGGTCTTATCCCAAGTTCTTGGCTAAGCATTGTTGTTCCATGTTCTTCCTCATAAGTCCGGGTTAGAGATTGTGGATAAGTGTTTATAATTTCAAATTGGATGAGTTCTCTTTCCTTAGATTGACACGATCCTGTCATTGTGAACCTGGCATATTTCTTTTCAGATTTCTTCAGGTTTAGGAGTTTTGTCCACTATGTTATTTCTTACCTTCTCGTCATGATTCTGGTGGCTTGGAATGTATCACTATGGCTGCAGGTTAGGGTCCTCTCATAAGTACATACATACATATATACACACACACGTTCTGGATGTAGTGCAGTTTTCCATCGTAATGGTGTCATCTTTTTTTGGTATACGCATGATCTGTGCTTTCACTAGCCCCTCTACCTACTCAATGTGGATTTTAACTAAAGTATTAGCAAATGGTAATAATGTTTGGTAGCCAACATTTTCCTTAGTTCAAAACGTATTTCCAGTGATACATATCTAGCTTCCTCCCCACTAAGAATTGATGTTAGAGAGTGGGATTGAATGATAATATTATCTGAATGAATTGCTTATGTACATGGATAGAGGGTGCATTGTAACAGGTGGAAAGTCATGAGATTATACAGTGACTGGATATAGGGTGCATTGTAATAGGTGGAAAGTCATGAGATTATACAGTGACTGGATAGAGGGTGCATTGTAATAGGAGAAAATCATGAGATTATACAGTGACTGGATAGAGGGTGCATTGTAATAGGTGGAAAATCATGAGATTATACAGTGACTGGATAGAGGGTGCATTGTAACAGGTGGAAAATCATGAGATTATACAGTGACTGGATAGAGGGTGCATTGTAATAAGTGGAAAATCATGATATATAGTTACTGGATAGAGGGTGCATTGTAATAGGTGGAAAATCATGAGATTATACAGTGACTGGATAGAGGGTGCATTGTAATAGGTGAAAAGTCGTGAGATTATACAGTGACTGGATAGAGGGTGCATTGTAACAGGTGGAAAATCATGAGATTATACAGTGACTGGATATAGGGTGCATTGTAATAGGTGGAAAGTCATGAGATAAATATCGCTAAGGTCAACTGAGTGAGGTATGAAAGACTAGCGAGCACGAAAAATTAGACCAATGGTGGACAAAGAAACCCTGGTAACTGAGTAGTAGCTATAAATATGAAGGAATTGTTTACTGGAAATACATTTTTAATTTAGGAAAATGGTAACTGATGGTCTACTTGATTCTTTCTCTATATGTCCAACTGTTTCTTTCTGTAACAGGTTCTATCATGGGAATGCCAAGGCATTGTTTGGGGTGAAAGACTCTAATTACAATAGATTTATCCAAAAATCCAGGGTATGCAGTTGTGAGCACGTGCAGGAGTCAATCAACTCTAAATTTACAAGAAAAGCAAGGAATAAATGTTAGAGTCCAATCCTATACCAACAGATATACACTTTATTAACAGTGATTAACATATGAAGGTTTATAATAAATGAAACACAATAACATCGATAAGATAAAAGGTTTACACTTCCAGGAGTTTATATTAGTTCCATGATGTTTCTAACCCTATCAACATTTATCCTACAACCTTAACGACTTTTGCATTATTCATCATACTTCCGCCTGGCAATATTATTAGCGAAAGAAGGTTAGAATACAATTTGCATGGAGTTAGTGTAGTGCAAGTTTTGCACATATAGATGAAGTGCTATTTTCTGCTTGTATATCTCGGGAACGTCGCTGAAAGAAATGGAACAACAGGAAAACCCGGTACCCTCTGAAGCAATTTTGAGGGTGGGACACTGATGTCGAGGACAGTTAACTAATTAATTATGGTCCAGAGACATAAATTGTTTGTATGGCTTTACAGCATAATACATTCAAACTAATGTGGGATGGGGTGGGGTAGACGTTTAGGTGATTGGTCCAGCAATTAGAATGGACTCGCATTTTGTTAGTGAGTGGTGCTCAGTTACCTAGAACTGGGCGTCAATGACGTACTGGTTAAGAGAAAGGTTATCTATGTATAAAATTTCGCATCCCATCTAGCTGTCCTATATGAACACCTTTGCAACCAGATGACATTTTTTGCTATATTATTAGTAATTTGTGGGTTGGCCCGGCATGGCCAAGCGTGTTAAGGCGTTCGACTCGTAATCCGAGGGTCGCGGGTTCGAATCCCGGTCGCACCAAAACATGCTTGCCTTTTTACCTGTGGGGGCGTTATAATGTTACGGTCAATCCCATTATTCGTTGGTAAAAGAGTAGCCCAAGAGTTGGCGGTGGGTGGTGATGACTAGCTGCTGCACTGCTAAATTAGTGACGGCTAACGCAGAGAGCCCTTGAGTAGCTTTGCGAGAAATTAAAAAAGAAACAAACAAAACAAACTTTGTGGGTACTTTCACATCCGTGAACACATTGGTTTAGACTTATACAGGGTGTTCGGAAAGTTTCATACAGTGTGACTTGTTCTTAACAGATGCGTTCAACGTTCACCTGTTATTAGCATCTTAAAGTTTATCTTATAGTGGCAGTTTAGTTTGTGAGAAGGGTTAGTCGAAAAATTTGTTTAATAGTTCGCAACACAAGCTTAGCTATGAGTTTGTCGCTATTTCCTTTGTTGTGTTTCTGGAAACGTTTGACTCTGATGCTTTACCTAAACTTAAACCGGATTAATAACACTTTGGTGATGTACAACGTGGTAAAGACAACTAGCTAATTTTATTAATTGTTTAACTTGTTCTTGAGTCCGCTATTCAATTTACTTAGGAAGCTGACGAAAATAATAGTTACAGATTTTGGATATTTCAGTTATGAAAAACAAGAATATGTTAGAAGCTACGGTCTATCATAAACCTTTTTCTATCATAAACCGCTACTCCTAGAATCATGTCAACCAGAGTAAAAAAAAAATGTTATGTTTTTACTCTCTTGTTTACAGGATTTGAAAGCTATGTTCTAATCCAGAGTAATTTAAAGATGAACTGTTATTAATCAAACATGCACCATTAGATAGAGGTTTCTCGTCTTGTACAGCTGGGAGAAAATGAAAAACAACAACCACAACAACAAGAACGAATAATAATCAACAGAGTAAACTGAAATTAAAATTTGATAAAACAGATATAAATGAAACGTTTCTCCATATGTCCCAGGTTTGTGATGTGAATTTTTTTCGTAAATTAAAAAAAAAAATTCACATTCATAGACCACTGAATAAAATTAGCCGAATATTAATTAAAACAAAAGGTGAATCATTCTAATGGGGTAAAGGGTCATTCATGAAATAGGATGTCAATGTGGTCGTGTATATATTGGTAAAGCTAGAAAAAGTAAAAGAAGTGGGGGCGTTATAATGTGACGGTCAATCTCACTATTCGTTGGTAAAACTGAAATTCAAGAGTTGAAGGTGGGTCGTGATGATTTGCTGCCTTCCTTGTAGTCTTACATTGCTAAATTAGGGACGGCTAGCGCAGATAGCCCTCGAGTAGCTTTGCGCGAAATTCAAAACAAATCAATCACAGTCCCTGCTTTCGAGCCTTATGAAACAATAGATACAAAGACATTTAAAAAGATTCTCAAACACAGTGACAAGCTGGCAGAGATTCATAAAAATCTCATTTCACAATAAACTCCAGAAACTGTAATGCTATCCATTTCTTTGTCTCTTCGACGCTAATGTTGGCAACTTCCAAATGCTTCCGAAGTCATTCAATTTCCACGCTGATATCTTTATCAGCGAATTCATCGAAAATCTCAGTCAAATTTGGAATATACTTTCGAAGTTATTTTTCTATTCTAACAACCAAAGTGTTTGATTGAATAACATCGAAAATTGACAGAATTTGACCCATTGCCTAGGAACAAATGTTCAATTCTTGATGAACGCGATCAAAACATTCGAACATAGCCCTTTTTACTTCCTTTAGACCAGCATTCTTTGCCATCTTTCCTGATACCCTTTTTCGAAGCTTTACTTTCTCTCTTCTCTCCACAAAAATTACTCTTTCCTCACACTTTGTAGTTGCATAATAAATGACCCTCTACACAATTTCATTGTGCTGATCTTCAAGAAACGGTTTTAGAGCTTATAGCTTCACAATGCGCTTTTCAAGGCTGATTTCAACTGCTTGCAAATACTTTTGCGTGAGATTAATTTATTTCAGGACTTCACACCAGAAAGAAAGGTAACTTAAAAAAGAGAAATCACATACAGCAGATAGCAAAATCTGAGCTGATTCTCTTGTGTCCACATTTTATTTGGGATCACACATTACTTCAAGTGATGAAGTCAGCTTTTTCAAAATTTGTCTTTACTGGGTTCACAGCGTCATAATGAGCACTCCATATTGTCTGGGAAAGTCTTTTGACTGTCATGTCTACATCTTCCATCAGCATTTCCCAACGATGAGGTAAGACTGAAAAGTAGGAATAGACTTTCTCCAAGGTTCCCCCAAAAACGTCGCATATGAATATATGCTTCCAAATGAATGCACTCCACAAAGGTTTAAAGAAAAATTTGCACAGGGCACAAACAAAGCCTCGGAATTAATCTCTCTGATCCTTGACTGAACACCACCATGAATCCAAGCCATATTTACAGAGTTGTCATATTTTTGACCATGGTACAGATATATGTCCAGCCCATCTTTCTCCAGATGTCCTCAGGATATCCTCTGTGAGCTCAGCAGTAATCTTTCCGGGAATAGGAAAGAAGCCAAAGAATGATTCCTTTGCTTCAGTTTTGTCACATTCAATATGGACATATCTGATCACTTTACACATCTGATTAATGTGGGACTCATTAGGAGTGCTGTCGAAAATAATCCCAAAATACTTTGTTTCTTTATATCAGCCACTATTTCCTCTTTGACCCAATTCCTCAAAACACAAATGAATTCATTCTGAATCTTTGGAGATAAAAAAAACACTATCTTCCCAGATCGAATAGAATGCTCACTTTTTACAAAAATGTTCTTTTAAAACAGGTTCATAATTTGATAACAACTTTACCAATTCCGTGAAGTTTCCTTTGTTTGCTAATGACACGTTCTCTCTGTGACCACGAAAAGGAAGATTCTGGTAAGCCAGAAACTAGGTTACGTTCAAAAAATGATGTGAAATATCCATCTGTTTCTTGTTCATTGGTGCTTGATGAACTTGATCAATGGTTTATTTTTAAGCTACAACCCTGCTTCCAAGGTCTTTCATTTCTCCAAGCATGAGAAATGTTGATCATGTTCAGACACCTTTGGGTTTATTTTTCACCATGCTTGAAACCCAGTGAAAAATGTGGATGTTCCAATTCCTTAGTCATCAACAGCAAAAAATCTGCAGCAAAAACAAAACAAACTTTATTTTGACAGAGAGTAAACCATCCATGTTCTGAAGACTTTCTTGCCATTTGGCAGAGCCTCTTATGAAGATACTTCTTGTATTTGCCCTTCAAATTCACCAGATTGAATATCTTCATGAACTATTATGCTTTGAAATACATTAACTGAAACAATTATTTATGATTATTATTATTATTGTTTTTGAGGGGTTAAGTGCAAACACGACTCCTAAACAAGCAGAAAATTATTAGGATTACTTACAAATAACTAGACCACTGAGAAGACAAAAATTAATAGTATATCCATAAAATAAAGAAGTAAAAAAAATATTACAACAGAAAAGTTTCAAACAAGCAGTTCTCAAATTTTTATCAGATACCCATTGAGTTATCCGATTATCAACACAGACAAGCAGAGACAGTTAGTTACCAATGCCGTTAGATTAACACTAATTTAGTATAGTGTGATATAATGCTAGCTATTATGATTTATATAACCATTCATTAAGTAGTAAGAATCAACAAAATATTAAATATACAATGATACTACATTGAATATTGCAACTACTGAAACTACAATGACTTGACTAAGGCAATAAGTATTTGTACCAATTCAATATAGAATAATGCTATAGTTGATGATGCAAATATGAAATGGTGTTTACCATATTAAGCATGTAAGCATTAACACATCTCCATGCAGTCACAATATCTTCCCTCTATGTCTTAACTTCACCATGTAGTTGTATTAAAGAAACCATGCAGTCATTAACACCACCATCGTAAAATCACCACATAATCATCATAAAAACTCGCTCAACCATAGACATCTTCGTTACTTCAATACTCATGGTTATAGGAAAAAAGTCAAGTCTAAAGTTTAGAGCAAAGTATGACTTTCTGTGTCTTTGTGCTGATCTCCAGTAGTCACAAGGACCACCATTCATAAACATGAGTTTCTATAGCATCACGACGATGCATTTATAAACACTTAAACATCACTATAATACCACTTTGTCAAAAATTACTAGACACTGGTATAAGTATCATGATATTGTTATGAACACCAGCATGTTTTATAATGATTATTTAATTAAACTCATGTATGTGGAATCACAGTGTTAAGTGAACAAGATGTGAAATGTGACTTGCAGCTAGCTGGCTATACTCAACAAATTGATGACTAAAACGTTAACAAACGTTCACCTTTCGATGTAATTTTTATGAAAAATTTAATTTTTCGTTTGTAAATTTTTGTACTGTCAATAAAAAAAAATGTATTTCATAGTGGAAATTAACATTAAGTTGTTGTAATAGTTTGAAAAATTTCAGTATTTTTCTTACTTTGTTGAATTTTTCGTTTGAAAATTTGTACCGGTATTTCAAGTCTCCAGATGACACGCCCTCCTGCCAGTTACCCAAAGGCGGATCACCCCCTCGCACCCTCCCTTAGTACGCCACTGTATGAAATTATATTTACCAATTTCAGTGTGCTAGTTACTGGCTCAGAATTAGGTAAGACAACACCTAAGTTCTAGGAGTCTGTAATATGACCGTCTAGCCCACATATACATATAGCACCATTAAATTTGAAAATTCCTGTTCTGTCATCTAGCTAGATAAGCGTAAATGTTTTGTTTAAACAGCGCAGCTGAATCACGTAATGCGTAACTTATTCAAGCTGAATCTCCTGCGAAAATCAAGTGTCTCGAATAATAACATTATAACCAGAACGATCGTTTGCCCATCATAGCTTAGGCCTAAAGAAGTAGAAAAAGAACGTTAATGAACTTTTGCAAATTTTCATTATTCTTTAGGCGACTTTTAATTTTATTTTCCATGGTTTAATATTTATTAAAAACAACAAAAACAATAAATTTGTACCCTTTCAAGAAAAGGAAAAGTCGAATTATTGTGTCCGTTGGCGACAGCTGTTTCGTTATTTAGCCAGGTGTGTCGCTTTGCAGATACCGGAAATTGTAAGTACTTTATTCTGAGAAATGATGTTAAGAAAATACAACTTTATATGCCATTCATAGGCTTGTTATATCAATTTTATAAGTAGTTTTGGTAGTTCTTTTTTCTCATATTGAGTATATTTCTGTTGTTGTCTTTTACACCACAAAAATTACAACACAATCTATTTAAAATGACCAGCTCGAACCCTAGTGGCTTTATGGCAAACTTGAAGGCTTACACATCCAAAAAACGTGAATTCGATACCCATATTGGGCACAGCGCAAATAATTTGTTGTGGTATTTTGCAATAAAACCCCAAATAAACACGCTGTTAAAGGTTCTCAAATGATAAAAATTAGTTTTTCTCGAATGTTTCGAAAATGGAGGGCGTTGTACATTTGTCGAATGACGTAATAAATGAGATTGCAAGAAACTGTTACAAGTAAAACCAACTTTTGTGCAATTGTTTCCGCATATACTGTAATTTCAGCGGGTCGGTATACATATGGCTATCTTATCTATTCTTGGATATATATATCTATATTTAGCTTATCTATTACGTTATCTTATTTTTTGTATTTTCTAACAATACATATAGTTGACAAGAAAGTGTTATGTCATTTCAGTCACGGTGAACTCTCAATAAGGTAATCTGTCAATGTACACTTTCGATGACAAGGAACAATTGTCTCTCAGAACTATTGATGCGTTTCTTTTTAAAGTAAGAACAACGAAAACGTTGTTTGTTTTTATTTGTTTTTGAATTTCGCGCAAAGCTACACGAGAGCTATATGCGCTAGCCGTTCCTAATTTAGCAGTGTAAAAGTAGAGGGAAGACAGCTAGTCACCACCAACCACCGCTAACTCTTGGGCTACTGATTTACTGACGAATAGCTGGATCACTATTAGGTTAATCACGTACAGAGACGTACTAAGGTGTAATTCTTAAAAATGGTTGGGGCCTGGCATGGCCTAGCGCGTAAGGCGTGCGACTCGTAATCCGAGGGTCGCGGGTTTGCGCCCGCATCGCGCCAAACATGCTCGCCCTCTCAGCCGTGGGAGCGTTATAATGTTACGGTCAATCCCACTATTCGTTGGTAATATAGTAGCCCAAGAGTTGGCCGGTGGGTGCTGATGACTAGCTGCCTTCCCTCTAGTCTTACACTGCTAAATTAGGGACGGCTAGCACAGATAGCCCTCGAGTAGCTTTGTGCGAAATTCCCAAACAAACAAACAAACAAACAAAAAAGACTTCTACAAAACAAATCCACGTATCACGTGTTTAACCTTCGTGTTACTATACACAAAAAAATCTTTCTTGTTCACCGATCCACACTAAAAAAAAATATGTTACCAGATTGAACCATTCAACTTTCGTGTTACTGTACTAAACAAACTAAAAATGCATGTAATGTGTTCAACATTCGTGTTACCACACTAAACAAAGTAAAAATACATGTAATGTGTTCAACATTCGTGTTACCGTACTAAACAAAGTAAAAATACATGTGTTCAACATTCGTGTTATCTTACTAAACAAAGTAAAAATACATGTGTTCAACATTCGTGTTATAGTATTGTCATTTATTATTGTCAATTCTAAAAGTAGAAATTAAAAATGCCTACTCAACATACAAATTTTTCCAATGTGATTATTTGATGTATGATCTCACACTAAACCATATAGTTCAGCTGTAGTTTCATATATAATTCAGCTGTAGTTTCATATATAGTTGCTTCGTCATCTAACTGTAGACAAACATTAATATTCCCATAGTTTAGTCATTTATTGAAGTGCTCAAACATTGAAGTCCCACAATGGCAAGTCTAAAGGTTTATAACTCTGAATACCGGAGTTCGATACCAGTGGTGGACACAACACATATAATATATGATGCAGCAACAACCCAAATCAAGTTCGAAATTTCCATTATGATAAGCGTGCGTGTGTTTTTTTTTATAGCAAAGCGACATGGGGCTGTCTGTTGAGTCTACCGAGGGGAACTGAACTCCTGATTTTAGCGTTGTAAATCCTTAGACTTACCGCTGTACCAGCGGGGGACAATTCAAGATAAATAAATAATATTAATAATAGATATTTTGATGCTAAAAATAAATAAAGCTTGATGTTATTAAAATAATAAACTTATTTCAGATTTATGATGAATTAAATAAATCGATAGAATATTAAATTTCACCAGTTTAGTTTAGTTCACATCGAAAAATTTCTTGTGCTAGAAACCGATGCAATAAATAACGACTCGGGCACAATTATGTTTATTGCATTTAACTCGGCCTGATGAATGTTTATATACAAGACGTTTAATCGGCAACTAATATATTTATAATTTATTCAAATCACGAATCTCTAACTTGATTTGCTTAATGCTCATAAATTCGTAGTAAACTTTTCACGATGAAATAATTTACGTTTGATTAAATGTGTGATCGTAGCAATTGTGATTTTTATATCAGAAGACAAGAAGAGTTTTTAGCCGCGGCATAACGGCTCATAAAATGGCTCTAATTTCCTCCCAAATGTACAAACTTTTAGCTCATAGCTCCGTCATCTTTTGACCGATTTGAGATCTAATTACAGCTTTAGACTCAGAAGGTCAATTTCTTTCCATTGATGTACTTAAGCACGCCTAAAGTCTAATAAATTATTTTATTTTGTTACTGTCTCAAACAATTTCAATTTGAGGCTATGCTGAATAAGATTCTGAGGAGTAATATAATCGAATCGATTATATGCTAGCTCCACGGCTAATATTATTGGCACACAAAAATATGACTAACTCAAAGGGGGAAAAGGTCTCAAAGATTAATTTACTTTAATCCTGCCTAAAAATAAATTAAAGTGTCAGCATATTAGTTGTTTCACCTCAATGGATTTCGCTGATATAATGTGGTTAAATAAACGCTAATGGACGGAATTGTTAAAAAATACAATAATTCCAGTACTTTTGTTTTATGACAAATATTATTTACGAAGTTAGTTTCATTCACAGTAAATATAATTCTACAGCAGAATTGTAATTGTTAATTTGTTTTTCGCCGTATTTTTGCTTATTTAAATAGTTATGTATGCCCACTGGACGATTGTTACGAAACCTGGCATTACGCTTTGGATGATAAAAAATATAGCTTTTCATAACTTTGGACTATTTGATAACAATGTCAGATAATAGTGATTCATGACTTTGAGTAGTAATATTATAGTATTTTAGTGCTTGATTTTCCCTAATAATTATATGTCAGTGTTTTACCAATTTAGACAGTTAGAGTTTTGCATTTCATGACTGTGTGATTAGGGTTTACTATTTTGTGACTTAAAATGCTCAAATTGTGGTGTTTTGTGAATTGAAAAATTTGATCACGTTCTTCATGAGTTCATGTAATCAGATTGTGAGATTTCGTGACTTAGAATGATAATTATAGCGTTTGTATTCTCAAGGTGGCTAGTATGAGTATTAAAACTTGAATTAAAATAAAGTACAGAACAACGTTTCGACCTTCTTTGGTCATCTTCAGGTTAATAAGAAGAATTATAGCGTTTCTTGGTTTCGAATAATCAAATTGTAATGTATCTTGCGTGTTCATGTGTTGAATCTATTTTGTTCAAATTAGTTCTTTATAATTTCTTGTTAAGTATATACATATAAAGAACTAATTTGAACAAAATAGATTCAACACATGATTTTTTCTTGTTAAGTATATACATATACATAGTTCAGTTGTAGTATGTCAGACAGGGGCTCGACTCGTGATCTGAGGGTAGCGGGTTCGAATCCTTCTCGCACAAAACATGCTCATCCTTTCAGCCATGGGAGTTTTATAATGTGAGATCAATCCAACTATTCGTTGGTAAAAGAGTACCCAAGATTTGGCAGTTGGTGGTGATGACTAGCTGCCTTCCCTCTCGTCTTACACTGCTAAATTAGAGACGGCTAGCGCAGATACCCCTCGTGTAGCTTTGCGCGAAATTCAAAAACAAACGATAATATCAAACAGATATACTTCAATAATTATATATAGTACAGTTTCGAAAATAAGAGGTGCCTTTAAACACGTGCAATTCTGAAAATAAAAAGCGCATTTAAACATGCACGATTTTGTTTCCTGCTCTTAGGTTTTTCAAGGCTGAGCGTTATCACATACGCTAGGCTAAACGTTCTACAGTGTCTACACGAACGCCTGGTCTTGCTATCTAAAGCTTTTACATACACGCATTTTAATTAAGCTTCGAATTTAGGCCACTTATCATTATTACTACTGTGAAAAAAGCTAAAAGTACTTTAAAAATATAATATTAAAAATCACGAGCTAAATGTCTATACTGCTTCTACTGGTACAAAAGTGGAAAAACACGTTCATTTATACTGTGACAACATTCAGTTGGTAGAAAAGTTTCATTTACAAGACGTATTAAATTCCCCTTGCTAAAAATAGTTTTGACATGCCTGTAGGTTGTACATTAAATGTAGATACAAGTAAGATATCGACATTATTCTTTATTCTAGATTTATATTCCATGTATTTACATTATAAGTCTTTTGTGGCGAAGAATAATCTACATAAATATTATTTGTAGAGATGGCGCTGCATGGCAAGAACTGACACGGATATCATTTCATTCGTCAAAATTAAAGTTTGGTTTTAAAGGTGTAAAGATATAGTACTTCGGACCTAACATTCTGTGGTTGAGATAAACCCACAAACAACGGATTTTATTGAAGGTAAACGTTTTTATGTGGAGCACTTTGATGGCTATTAAATAATCAAGTTATGGTTTGTTTGTTTTGGAATTTCGCACAAAGCTACTCGAGGGCTATCTGTGCTAGCCGTCCCTAATTTAGCAGTGTAAGACTAGAGGGAAGTCAGCTAGTCATCACCACCCACCGCTAACTCTTGGACTACTCTTTTACCAACGAAAAGTGGGATTGACCGTCACATTATAACGCCCCCACGGCTGGGAGGGCGAGCATGTTTAGCGCGACGCGGGCGCGAACCCGCGACCCTCGGATTACGAGTCGCGCGCCTTCGCGCTTGGCCATGCCGGGCCGCTACAAATTATGGAATCTGGTGTGAGGTTTAGCTTTGTTTTTAGGCCAAGTCACTTCGAACTATCTGCTGAGTCAACCGTGAAGAATTGGACTCCAAAATTTAGCGTTATATGTTCATAGACTTACCGGTGTTTCACCATGGAACATTTTTTTTTACTTTGTACTATCACCAGTGCTCATTTTATCTGAGCAGGTGTGACCGAATTCATTAATACTGGAACTATTTTCTTCCGGTTTCACTTTGAGGGAACGATCCTGTCATTATAACACAATTCTCTCTGATTGGAGTCAAGCATGCGATAAATGTCCATCTAACGGCATGACTAGAATACAATTATGTTATCGAAAACAAAAACAAAGAAGTGGAAGAACTGATAGTATAAAAAATAAGATTGATATTAAATAGATGTTCATAATGTTTCGGGCTGGACGTCCTTTTCTTTCTCTGGTAATATTTAACTGTAATGGAAGAAAATGTTTAGTTTTACAAGAGCTATCAAACAGAACGTTCGTAACTAACATCACGCAGCAAATCTAATGTAACAAACACGTGAAGTAAAAGCAAATTATTTTTTATTACGATAAGATAACAGTAGTTTATAAATATAATTACAAATAAAACTAATAATAAATGTATGCGAACACAATTTTACATATATCTTTTTTCTCTTTCGCACACGTATGTGTGTATATATATATATATTACTTTTAATTAATTAATTAATCTACTTCCTTGTTATTACTATTATATTTTTATTAGTAGAACCCACAACCCTAGAAATTTTACGAACTTTAGAAACACGACATTCTTGCTCTGTAACAATGCCAAACACCCAGTCATCATTAATATTATTGAATTTCTTTTACGTTTGGTAAAATACAATTCAAACTTTTTATTCTTATTTATATAATAGTATTATCTTATTATAAAGCACCTCGATTTGCCTGCAATTCACATGCATGCTACATTCTATCTGTTTGTTTGTTTAGAATTAAGCACAGAGCTACACAGTGGGTTATCTATGCTCTGCTCACCACCAGTATCGAAACCTGATCTTTAGCGGTGGGAGTCCCCAGACATGCCACTGGGGAGAATTAGATGTGTTGCATGATGTTAATTTGGGGCGTTCTATGTTTGATAATTCTCGTGACATGAAACATTCCACTATAGTTTTAAATGTTGTGAGTACTATGATATTTATTTAACATCAGTCACTTTTTGTGGTATAACTTTTCTTTTCCACTTTTTGTTTTCCATTTCATTGCACTACAGTTTATTTTGTTTCAACAGATTTTTTTACATAATTATGTTAAACTAGTTTAATTCATCAGTGTGGTAATCAAAGCTTAAAATATATTTCTTGATTTCTTGAGATTCTTTTCTCCTTTGAAGAACCTCTGGTTTCATTGTTAACAACCGAAAAAATAACCCATTGAAAGTTAAAATAAAGCAACGAATTTCTCATTAAAAATAATTTCCAAAATTATAAAAAAATGTATAATCGTAGCCTTTATGAAAGTGGGCCCTTTTTTTCTGTAGAAAGCGGGAAAACACTATTTGGTTTTTATCGTTTTATAAAGAAACTTCTCGAATCTACGTGTTTTTCTGACATCAAGGATTTCTGAAATAAGTGACTGTAGTAATACCTTAACTATCTTTTAGATTTTCCTGCTGGCGTAAACTCACAAGAACAGTTATGACCAGAAAGTGTTTATATTTGATTTTTGATCACTGTTTTTATATCAGGTTTGTCCCTTGAAATGTCCTGTTGACGTATAATGTCTCATCAGCCAAAATGGCATCCGTCAGCGGGCACAGCCATATTGGATGCCGCTATCCATATTTCATAACACTTTAATAATTACTCTGTGATATTCATATTAGTTATAATCTAAGCTAATTGTTAACCATCTGGAAATATTTCACAATCATGTATATGTAAGTTATTAATATTTTTGGGCAATGAACAATTCCAGTCATAATTTATACTAATAACTGTCCTTTACCAACAGATCAAGTCTAGATGTGGCTTATTATTATTGGTGATCAGTCAACATTATGAGTTACCATATTCTAGAATATGACATAATTATCAAGTGTTTGGACTAATCTGAGAGATGTAAGTGACTTTCATACTCAGGACTTGAAATATTCCTCATTTGTTGCATGTTTCAATTTCATAATGTTCAAAGTTTATTTTCACTCATTATATTATTTTACACTTGCTATCAGTGGTTTGTACAGTTCATCGAAAAACACTCATGACACTGTTATGGATGCGTTATATATATGTTTAAAATATTCTTCGTCACACAGTTTCATATTTCTTATTTATATTTTGAAATTAGTAAGTAACTCGTTAGTTGGCATTGCTGTATAGGGTAGAAATTTATGATATTCGATATGCAACCAAACAAACAGCATAAAACTATTGAAAAAAGAAGGTCAGTGGACGTGGTTTTCTGGCAAGTGTAAACAGATAATGTAATTTCAGAAATATTTATGTTTAAACTTAAGAAAGGTAGGTGACTCATTCGTCATTCTCCAATTGTTAATTTAATGTTATGGTTTTGTGCATTTAGTATTAACAAATAGTTTTGTAGTTCACCTTTCCACTATTTTGTTTTGTTGCTTTGGAGTTAAGCACAAAGCACAATTGGCTATCTTTACTCTGTCCAACATGAGTATCGAAACCCTGTTTTAAGTGGTATAAGTACAGAGATAATGCTGCTGTACCACTGGGGGCCACTGAATTGTTGGATTTATATCTAGCAGTTTGGATTTGCTACTATCACATAAAACCTTCAATTGTTTGTTCATATTTCCTGACTTGGGAATAATTATAACTCCACTTTAATAACACTTTGTTTTTTTCTTGATAAGTTGCTTCGTATATCTAGTTTGAAAGAAAAAGGATTATGGGAAGGCTAAACCGAAGTTTCCAGTCTTAAACTTGTAGAAACTTTACCTTCTTGCTTTGTCACATTTTTACTTATCTGAGTAACTCTTCGAAATTAGCAAAACTTTAAATACTATTCTAAGTCCTTAGATATTTCTTTGCTAGATGGAGCGTTGTGTCACGTGGTACTGATGCGAAACGTCTCGAAATGTTATTAACGAAGTCTCTGTATAATTTATACGTTTGATGTAGTATGTTGATGTAGCACATTACAAATATCAGACTCAGTGAATTATTTAGTTAATCAGTTAGTGAGTTATTCCGTTCAGTGCCAGTTAGCGAGTCAGACAATATAAGAAATGACATTTCCTTTATTCAACAGTGCCGAAACGAAAATCTAATCCATAATTTTGTGAAAGTAAGAATAACGCAGAATTTAAATCAGTGTATAAACATTATCCATAACTTACACATTAAAAACTGCTAAAAGCAATATTGAACTTAAAATACAAAGAACTGAATGACTTGCAAAACAAAATAGAATCTAGGCCATCAACTGGCTTGGTGCATTCAACCAGAAATTTATTGACTCATACTACGTAACATTAATCAAATTAACAGCAAGAATGACAAGGAAATGTAGATTCGCCAAAATAAAAAAACTAGATAAACTAAGGTGCCAACAACAAAATAGACACCAACACGACGAATCACCAACCAGCTTTACAATTAACAGACCTGACCGACAATTAAGCACTGAAGAGATACATTTACTCAACAAAGGACTGAACGTCGCAGTAACACCAAGAAGTTTTCCATCGATCTAAAGTAAAGCCTGCCTGGAAGACATAGCCAGAAGACTAGTGATTTATTCTACATAAACTGTAACCAGTAACAAAAGAATAGAATACAGTCACCGGGAACTTCGACAACAGTTCCATCGAAAATCAACAACCTACCTTTCCAGGTAGAATTGGAAACATCTATTTCCCCGAAACACCTCAAAACAGTATCTTGAACAAATTTTTCAAAGAATTCTTACACAAAACCATTCACAGCAAAGAAAGCTAAAAATCAACATTAAACACAAATCTATTAATTCTATAAACAACCTTAAACAATACAACAACATCAAAGGTCTAAAAGCAGATAAAGGTAAAGCACTAGTTATAATGAACACAAATGAATGCATTCAATTGTATCGTCAACATACCTGTACCAGTATAGTGGTGGGTGTAAGGCTGAAATGATCGCTTGTGATTCAATCTGTGTCATAGAAACGTTAGCTAGAACTGGTGACACGGGATTCTCCATACTTAGGCCATTTATTTGTAGGTAGATTTGGTTGTTGAACATAAAGTTAGTTTTGGTGGTAATGAATTACATACAAAAGGCCGACACACAACAGCTATATGGCAGCTCCAAACCTTACAAACCAATTGTCCACTACAACCCTTAATGTAGACCTATGAATCATTTAACTAAAACATCAGTAAATATATAGTTTTGGTGTTTCATAAATATGTAACATCAGCCGGTTTCTTTTTAAAAGGCTCTCTTCACTGTGAATCTATCCTTGTTCAACTTAGCCATAAAAACTTAATGTCCAGTTTGGATGTTATCTCAATTTTCACAGAAGTCCCAACTACCGAAATGTGCAAGACAGCTTTAGAACTTTATATCCAAGACACCAATCCATTTATACACAGCCCCCAGCAACCAATTAGCAACCCTTATAGAATTCACTATCACAAAAACTACATACAAATAAATGGTCTAAGTATTAGCAATCCCGTGTCACCAGTTATAGCCAACATTAAATTTCAAGCAATAAATTCAACCTTACACCCACCAATGTTCTGGTACAGATATGTTGGCGATACAGTTGCTGTATTCACATCTACAGAACACAAACTTAGATTTTTCAACCACGTTAACTCTATACACCCCAACATTAAGTTCACCTGTGAATACGAAAACAAACTAACTAAATAGCATTTCTTAACCTCAAGATCATAAGAACCGATAAACAATTCAAAACAGAAATCCACAGAAAAATCACCTACACTGAACTATACATTCGAGGGAGTCAGCACGTGAAAAAACCAAAAACTCAACACATTAATAAACCAAGTAAACACAGTCACAAAACTATGCTCACCTGATAAAATTAACGATGAAATCAACAAAATAAAACAACACTTCATCAACATTAACAAATTTTCTCCAAAAACTGTTGAAAACGTTACACGTACACACCTAGATGAACAACACGATCAACAACAAACAAACAACAATAAATCCCACGATACAACAAACTACAAAACCTTATACTGCTGCATACCATATGTTCTCAACATCAGTTACAAAATAACTAACACTTGGAAAAAAACTTATAACAAAACACAACATTCAAATTTATTCGAAAACCAGATAAGAAATTAAAGTCCATTCTATGTAAAAAGTACATAGTACTCCAATATTACTCCAACATTTTTTATAAAATATGATATAACAATTACCATTACTTCTATATCGGAGAAACAAGCAGTAAAATGAAAACCAGATTTGAAGAACGTAAGAAAATAGCTTTGCAAATCAAATAAGTACATCATAACCATAGAATACACCAACATACCAAGTAAGGAAACAAATACAAACAAACGGAAAATCAAAGAAGCTCTATTTATGAAGAACTCAAAGCAAAATTAAACCAATATAATGGAACACCTTTATACCTATACTATTTAAAAACCTAACATTTAACTTCAAAGGCCCAGCATGGCTAGGTGAGATAAGGCGTTCCACTCTTAAGGGTCGCGGGTTCGAATCCCCGTCACACCATACATGCTTGCCCTTTGAGCTGTGAGGACGTTATAATGTGACGGTCAATCTCACTATTCGTTGGCGGTGGGTGTTGATGACTAGCCGTCTTCCCTCCAGTGTTACACTGTTAAATTAGGGACGGCTAGTGCAGATAGCCCTCGTGTAGCTTCGCGCTAAATTCAAAAAACAAAAACAAACCTAACTTCAACGTTCCACCTAATCAGATTAACCGAAACAATAATAGATAGCTTTGAAAAAGAATGTACTGTCGCTTGCTTCCTTGATATCGAGAAAACATTCGACACTGTATGGCATGATGGTCAAAGGTTCCGAATGAATGAAATGGGACTACCGCGTGGAATTATTCGCTGGTTATCTATCTTTTTGGAAAATAGAAAGTGCAGAGTAAATGTTGAAGAAACATTTTCTGAATACTTTATTCCTGAAGCTGGTGTCCCTCAGGGAGGGGTAGTTAGCCCTATAATCTTCATCATGTATGTAAACAATATGCCACTGAGGGATCCGAATCATGGATTCTCTTCACAGTTCGCAGATGATGTGGTAGTCTGGAAAAGTGCCGCAACACCCACGATAGCAGCCACTAACATACAACCGCAACTAAATAGAATAAGTGAATACTGTCAAAAATATAGAATAAAAATAAACACAGCAAAAACACAACTCGTGGTCTTTACGAAATTGACAAAACAGAAAAAACAACAGCCAGAAATATATATGAATGGCACACTACTCCAGATTGCCTCACTCCTCTACGTAAAAAAAACTTCTCAATCCAAACGAGCCGTTTTTACATATATATTTCTCTATAAGTGGGTTTTCTCGATATCACTGAAAACAAATGGTTTATCACTATAAGCAGATAATGAGTAATATTGTAGTATTTGTAGTAATATTGTAATATTAAGTGTTGTTTGAGCACCAAGTCACTTCTATTGTTACATTTATGGACAAACATTTACCTTTTATACAAATTATCACGGTGCCATTTTATGGCTGTTTCTTTCCATAAGCTCTAAGGGTCAGCACGTGATGGAAGGAACCACATGCTGTACTAAAATAATTAATGATTGACTTACAGAGGGAGAAGCAGTCTAAGCCAAAAATCAGAAATGGTAGTCGTTATTGTAAGTACATTGATGATTGGCTGATTGGGTAATTCTGAAACAAAGTATTTGCTAGTGGAAAGTCAATCTGCTGAAGAGCCCAAGGGTCGTGCCGAGACCATTTTTAAAGAATTATCAAGGGTGAATCTTACTGCTGATTCGCTCGACCACCTATCCACGGAGAAGAACACCAATGACAGGACAGCAATAACTCTCAGAAAAGAACCACCAAGTGAATGGACACGTTAGTGCACTGTTTTGTTTGTGTTTCAAGACTCCTTAAAGGATTTCACAAAATGTATATTAAATTTTTAGTATTTATAATTTTGATGTTTGTATGCTAAAGAGAGCATGTTATTACGTAATGATGATGAAATATAGGTAGAAATTTCATTAATGTTAAGGTCTTTGAAGAGTATAGAAATCTTGTATATTGTGAATTAAATAAAAGTACAATATAAATGCAAGACTCAATTAATTATTCAGTTCAATGTCAGTTAGTGTGGTAGCCTCTGAGCATTACTATGCCAATTTTTCTGTGATTTCTCTTGTCAGTAAGTTTGTCAGCTCAAAATTCTATCATTCTATCCAAGCAGAAAGAGGTCTACTACTCTTATGGCTTATATTTAGTCCATGGAAAGAAGACGGATACCACACTAAAAGCTTATATTGTAACAATCATAGGAAAGGAGACATCACTTTAATGTCTTCTATTTTAACCAAGATAGAAAGGAAAATACGGTTTTAGTGGTTTTATTTCATCCACGACAGGAAATGAGGCACCACTTAAATGTCTTCTATTTTAACCGAGATAGAAAGGGAAATACGGTTTTAGTGGTTTTATTTCATCCACGACAGGAAGGGAGGCACCACTTTAATGGTTCTATTTTATCCACTAAAGGAAGGAAGATACCAATTTAATGGTTCTATTTTATCCACTAAAGGAAGGAAGTTACCAGTTTAATGGTTCTAGTTTATCCACGACACAAAGGGAGATACAGCTTTAATGGATCTATTTTATCTATGACAGGAGAGAAACATCACTTTAAATGGCATTATTTTATCCATAATAGGAAGGGAGACACCACTTTAATAATTCATTTTTATTTATTAAATGGGAGGTTTTTGCTAAACATCCACTGAACAATAAACACATCCTGTGGGTTTATGTCAAATCGTGCTACTGGACAAGTGATATCATTTGAAACAGTAACGTTATTTGGAGTGATCTTGCTAAGATGGGTCTGCCGAAAAAACTAAAAAAACAAAAAAAAAAACAAAGATGACCAGCTATGAAAAGCGCAAATATAGTTTTAGAGTAATTAGTATAGAAGCTGAGTAAAGTTAGAGATAACAGATGTAGTTTTAACTCTCTATAGTGTAATAAAGGCTAAGACTTGCGCTGTAGTGTGTAATGTTAGTAGAATAAGGAAATTTGCTTGTAATCTATAGCGACTATGTATATTACGTGAACTATACCGAGTCAATGGTTACACCACGGTATAACAGTGACTCAGCATTTACTGTTAGATCATGTAAGGAAGGTTACCTATAATCTATAGGTATTATATTAATTTATAAAATCATAATATCCTTATTGTGTGTGTGAGTGTTTTCTTTTATCAATGCCACATTGGGCTATCTGTTGTGTCCACCGAGGGGAATCGAACCCCCTGGTTTTAGCGTTGTAAATTTGCAGGTTTATCGCTGTCCCAGCAGGGGACTATCCTTATTGAATACTGTATGAAAAATGGGGAATGTGTCAATGTTTTACATTTTATTTAAAAACAGATTGTGTTTATCACAAAATTTGAAAAACGCCATCTGTAGTTGGTTGGCTAGCCTAGTTGATTAGTTTTAAACGTAGGGAATTAAACCCCGGTTGTACTGGTGAAAGTCCAGATATCCACTAGAGGATTCAAATAAGGACCAAAAGTTTACATGTTAGTGTTACGGGTCTTTCTAAAATCCTTCAAGTTACTAGAAATTCCATGTGCGATTTTATTTGATTTAGGGTGTTTGTGCCAAGAAATGGGAAATTTATAGCTTTAAAATTAGAATATTATGTTTCATTGGAAACCTGGATAGAAAATGCGTGTTCGTTTATATTTGGTGAACTTTCTTCCAAGTATTCAACCTGTCGATTAGTTTTGTTTAGCAGTGTTAAGAAAAGCTGATATGGTTGGTACTGCTTCGTATCTTAGCTGCACGTCTGAGATCTTATAACGCCAGAAACCTGATTTCTATATGTGAGGTAGGCATAGCTCAGACAACATATGAAAGAAATAAAGGTTTTGATATTGTTACGTTATCAATATATCAGCACGTTCTGATAATTTTTAGAGTATTAAGCTAGTCTTTCGTGAAAACAAATTGTTGTGTATTGATATACAGATTTCAAAAAAAGAAGTTACGGTGTTGAAGTCACCACCCATGGATGAGTTTATTAAAACAGTAATAGTTGTTACGTTATCACAAAACATTTTGTATTATATTTAAAAATAATTAATTTGTTAAACGAATTATTAATTACGAACATAAGTTTTCCGCTGGTTTATATTGGTATGAAATTTACGGAAATCAAATTTTTTCTATATATTTACTTTTCAAACATTATAACTTTCATGAATATTTTAATATTAGAGTGATGGCTAAAAGAACTCACGGTTATTATATTCTGAAGCTTGAAACACTCTTGATTGTGTTTAGTTTTATAAAGAGAGTGTAATTTATTGTGTAGCTTCTGATAACACACAACTTTACGTAAAGACTATAGCACTGTGGTCTTCTAACCTGGATCACAGATCTAACTTTATTTGTGAAACATTCCACGTGAAACATAAAAGTAGAAACTGATCGACTTTTGTATCGAATTTCAAGTTTAATGATAAACACTAGAGGTCTGATTCACGAAAACAAATTCAACGTTTTAAAATCATTTGCAACTGATTTATCAGGTCGAAAATTAAGTTTTGTATTAAATATTAAAAACATTGTAATACCAAAACAAATAATACTGCAGTTTGGGAATTTTCCTAAATTAATGTTAATAAATATCTAACAAAAGTTGTTTATCATATTCGAAATATAAAAAAAACAACAACAACATGTCCATTGAGTGAGTTTCGAATTCGGTCGGATGTTTAGAAAGAACAGATTTGAATGGTAACAATATAACGGATTGAATATAAGGTAAAACGTGCGGGGTGTTTAATAAATAGTATTGTTTAGACAAACCATTACAGTAGAAGGCTTAATATATGTCAGCACAAACAGTGTATCTTTAAATTAATAATAAATATTAAACGAAAACTCTGGGAATCTGGAATTCATTACATTAATGACAACAAACAAGAGTTGCTTTTATTGTTTAGTGTTGGAAAATAACTGAAATGGAAAGACTTTCAATAATATAGAGTGGTCAATCTGTGGTTTTGGAGTCGAGAATTTTAATGTTTTAGCAAGTATGTGGTGGTTGTTGTTTTCACTCTCTAATGGGACTCAAGTAGTTTATACATACATATAAGTATAGGTATTTGTATGTCGTGTGGTTATAATACTTCCAAGTTTCCTCCTATAAATAATAATACTTACAGTGACGTATTGACTGCTGATATTGAGGTCTGTTCAAATTATACACTTATTTTCTCACCCCTTGTGTTTAGTCTTGTGCTTATCATTATTCACTGTTACCCTGAACTATAATTTCTATCTCAAACAACTTCTGGGAAGGAGGACAAAGTTATTGATAGACCAGACATCTTTACAAACTGACCACAGTCCGCCTGCTATTTATATACGTGGACTTCACCTTCCAAGATAATAGGTATTATCTTATTAACAGCACAAGACACTAAAAAGAACTTTATTTCGTTCTATCTTGTTTTTCTTTGATGTGTGTTTGTGTTTCGGGGATTGTGTTAAGTTTGTTATGTAATCATAGTCTTCACCTTACCAGTGAACACTATGGTCATAATTCTCTTGTGGGTGTCATTGTGGATACCGATAGTGTTCTAAATATGAGACTATCTGAATTTATTAACTTTTACTTGGAGCACCATGCCATCCTTTCTTTTGTTCTTTTGTCAACCAACAGTGTTGCTATACGAATGTTTTCATCTGAGAGAAATGTAACATATAAACCACTATGGTTCTCCTGTTGGCAGATGTTTATCATGAACTTTGTTCTGTTACAAACTCACACACAAAAGTTCCCGACTACCCTTTAAGGACAATGAACAACAGTATAGTGTACTCAGACGAATGTGTTCATTATGCCTTAAGCATATGTTAAGCCTCGGTTAAAAATCATAAAACAGTTTTCATTTCAAAACATTTATTTACTAGTGTAAATTTACAAAAGAAATGCATAGTACAATAATTCGGATTCACAACTTGATTATCTTGTTTGATGCGACGAACATGTAAACGGCTCTTTTCGTTGACCACTTTCCTTACATCCTGGAAAGTAAAGAGTCTGTTAGTACAAAGTTGTTCGATTGAGTTATAACAGAACAAGAAACGACAGTCAATTTTATTATCACATGTTACTTCATTTAAGTATCGTTTTAATTCTTAGATATTAACAATCACATTTATCAAACAATTCTAAGTTTCCCCTTGTGAGTATTTATCTACATTAATAATAACAGTGATTAACCTGAACTTATCTCATATCAAACCTACAGAGACAAATGTTACTTAGAGTAACAATATCCTCCTATGATCCCACCACGAGATAGATAAAACAGTTTATAACAAAAAATTATAAACTATTCTAGTGGTGACAAACCATTTAGTATTAATGATAAAGGTGAATGTGATAAGCCTGCAGCCACTCTTATAAACTCCATATTCATTCCACAAGAAACTAATCCTTCATAATAACGAACCCAGCTTGTAGCAACAAATGCTATGTAAATACGTATGATATGCTGAAAGAAGATAATTCATGTTAAGAAATATAATCTTCAAAAAAAGAAACGCAAAAGGCAAATTTTGAGACATATTGTTAACAAGTTTATTCTGGGTAGTTCTGTATGACATGTGTGAAACTTTGCACATTCACTGCTGAACATCCAAAGTCTGCAAAGGCGAAGTCCACGCTCACTAGGTGAAGTTTAACGTCACTCAACGTCAATAACGGGTATGCCCCCCGTGAGCATCAATAACTGCTTGGCATCTCCTGCCCATGGAAGCGATGAGATGACGAATCATATCCTGTGGAATGGCTGTCCACTCAGCCTGCAAAGCTGCTACAAGATGAGGTAGAGTCTGAGGTTGAGGTTCTTGCCGTCGCAGACGTCGGTTCAACTCGTTCCAAAGATGTTTGATGGGGTTTAAATATGGTGATCTGGAGGGCCAGGGAAGAACGTTGATGTTGTGGTGTCTCAAGAAGACAGTGGAGAGTCGGGCTGTTTTAGGACGGGCATTGTCATGTTGAAAAACGTCGTTGACGTTCACCATGATGGGTTGCACATGGAGCCTAAGAATCTCGTAGACAGTTGCGTACGGTCTGATCGGAAATCCTAAGCAGCCCTGGTATGGTTGAGGCAGTAGACGTCGCAGTGGTGGTCCTATCCCGAAGGTGACGTAACCGGATGTTGCCATCTTGTGCGGGCGTGGTCACACGAGGTCTGCCAGATCGTGGACGGTCACGAGTTGATCCATGTTGTTGGTGACGATTCCATAGCCTTATGATGGTGCTTGGGTGGACATTCACAGCTCTGGCAATATATGTTGAGATTCGCCTGCTTCCAAGCCACCAATGGCGTTGTTGCGTTGTGCTTCAGTCAGTCCTGTCGTAACTGTATTGCGTGTCGGTGGCTTAACATTGAGCTATGGAAACCGAGAACCCGTCACTCTTATAGGGATTTTGCACATGTTGCACTTGCAGAACATGCAGGTCTCAAACAAATTTATTGGACACGTATGCGTTTTGGCGAAAAATCCGATGTTTTCCTCCGTTTTCAAAGTGCACAACTTTTATTGTCATTTTGGTCTGACAATCAGTGCCTTAACACGTGTAACATCACATACTCTGAGCTTATAACGTTATTACATATATTTCTCTTTAAAATAACAAAAATATCCCTTTTGCGTTTCTTTTTTTGAAGAGTATATGAATTATCCTAGGTTTTACAAAATGTGCTTATATTTACAGGATAATAAGTACAATCTAAAGAAGGTTATGTTAATATAAATGTTTAATTGGTGGTAATATAAAGGTTGTCTTACTTTCAGGTTTAAAAAAGCACCGATTATTATTCAGTTTTAGAAAATTACATTTTTCACTTTGTGTCATTGATTTTGAAACTTATAGATTAGAACCTAACCAACACTCAACTTAAGAACCTTAGATGAAATCTTTCCTTTACCCAAGATGGAGACATTTGTTGAGTCATTCATACTTCATGATATATATGAGGCATATAGAGTATATATTTCATAGATTGCAGGACAGAGCATAATGTAAAATCCATAACCTCGTATAAAAAAGTATATACATTAGAAAAACTGAATACTTCTCTCTGTTTTACTGTCGTCTAGGCTTACGTAACCCTAATCCAAAGACTGATGATAAGCCTGAACTTAGTTGTTTTACAAACTAAACACAAACAACAAATAATAATTCATACTAACTAAAAATTATAGAATTACTAAAATAAGTTTAGTAGCTACTCTCAAATATAGCCATGAAATGTTTTTATTTTTTAATGCTTGGTGTAACGTCTGTGATCAACATATGATGATATACATAGAACAAATACCCATAATGCTACGAGTGATTTAAAACTTTTGTAACAATGTTTCTTTCTATTTCTCACAGAAAAGTATGCCTGGAGTTGGCGGCGAGTTTTGTTGCCTTCCATTTAGTTTATCAGACTAGACACAGAGACTCTTCTCTTATAAGATATTAAAAAAATCTTCAATAATTTGTTTGTTTTTTACTAGAATGAGACTGGTAACAAATTTGATCATATATTTATTTCGTAAAGATCTGACATATCAAGTTATACATTCATTGTACACCATAAGACTGAACACATCTAACACATAAACGTGCACACGAACATTGCTCAAATCAGAAATAGACGAGTCCTTTTATGTAGTTGTTTACATATATAATGTAATATGTTTATATATACGTATTATGTTAATACACATAAAGAGAAATGAAACTATTAAAATAACCAGATAAGATTATCAACAGTACATCCTTTCTTTAACATCACAAACTAGTCTTCCTAGCAATTTAAATGTGTAGAGGAACAACCTACGTAAATAATAGTGTAGTTTAAACGGCTACCAATATATGTCACTTACGTACGATTCAATAAATAAACTCAAGCGCAATTTTTGAATAAACAAAATATATATTCCCTGATTTTTGTTAAATTTCTGTTGTTATAACTGAGAAGATGGGAAGTGTCAAATGATTGGTAGAATTTAAACCAATCAGAGAGCTGTGATATTTAATACCTATAAGTATTATATGATCTGATATATCAGGGCTCGAGTTGAACGACATGATTCGTATACTATTTTCATTGATAAATACATTAAATAACTATCAATAATTTCTCTCAAAAAATATGTTTATGAACTTCCTGTGAACGTTCTCGGCGAATAGTATAAAAGAAGGTTTGTTGTACCCAAGCAGGTATTATCGAGTTGTTTGAGAAAACGAGAGAGTTTGTGTGGTTAGTGCTAAAAAGATGAAGTTCACTGTGAGTATATGTTAATAACAGTAGTTATCTAGATATACTAAAATATATGTACTTATTCAATTCATTAACTAAGTCTAACAGACTATTATTTTATTTTAGGATTTAGATTCATTCAATTAACTCTCTTTGAAACGAAAGTATAATTAGGCTTAATTCGGATTACACAAAATAACTTGTGTTGATATGACTTTTTATCTGTAAATAAATATTGGATTAAAACAATTCTCTAAAGTAAAATTAAGCAACAACAGCATTCCACGTCAAATCTAAATATTTCACTCAATTAAAAATGTTAGTGAAGAAAAATCGTGTTTATATCTTTTTGGTAAGAACAAAGTAACACAACATGATATTTTGTTCTGAACACATTTTATAGCCCCTCAATTTACCGTTGTGGTTTGGAAAACCAACACAAATAAGGACCAAGTTGGTTTAAAAATACGGAAGTCATAAAATTTAATATTTTCTTTACCATGTGAACCATAAAAATTGTTTAAAATTTATTATGTAGGAGTTATCTTAATATTAAAAGCTTTCTGCACTACCTAATTGGACTTGATAAACTAGAGGGAAGTGTTTAACACCTGCCACCGTAAACACGTGATATGTTGAAACGAGTGTGTGTGTTTTTCTTATAGCAAAGCCACATAGGGCTATCTGCTCAGCCCACCGAGGGGAATCGAATCCCTGATTTTAGCGTTGTAAATCCGGAGACATACCGCTGTACTAGCGTGGGAATGTTGAAATAAAATGGCGGGTTTCATGGCTATCTTTATAAACATCCTCAACCTTAATTTGAGAAAGTGTTTATAAATATATATATTATTTTTTAGTGGTAACAGGTCGTGAATCATGTATCAAGGATCCACAGTCCAGTGTACTGACAACTCTGACGCACTGCCTGAAAGAACATTCAATCTTTTTTTCCCATGTTTATGACCACAAGCCACACTCCAGTCATTTGTTTGAATTTTTAAAGTTTAGGAGTGCACGAGTGAAAAGAAAATCAAATATTCATAGAGAGTATGATACGTAGATACAAGAATGTAACCTACGGTTCATTTGTTAATAATACTTCATATAAAACAAATGTGACGAAGTGGTTAGCGGGGAGAGATTACGAATGAGAGAAACCAGGCGTGTGTCTCGCTAGTATAAAATCACATTTAGTACTTTAAATTAGTGGATGTGTAATGAGTATGACAGTCACATTTTAATATTTGATGATAGTAGTCCAACAGCAGTAGATATAGTACTTTAGCTGTTTTCTCTCCAGTTCAATATTAGGAATGGTTAGTATCATAAAAACCTTGGAAGTTTTCCATGAATATCTGATATTAAAAATAACAACAGTAAGTAATTCACTTTAAACTGAACACCATCCTAACCTGGTGTGAAGATTATTAGCCTTATTTCATACGAAAGGAAACACGATACGTAAATAAAATGTTGCACTAAATAGTTTATAAGTCGTTAAACATCAATTCAACATCTTATCTGTGAAACTACAGCCTACATTAGTAACATTAAATCAATTCCCTAGTGGCATATTGGACCGTTTGTGGACTTAAAACTCTTGCAAATTGATTTTGATACTCGTGGTGTGAAGAGAATAGGTAACTGTTTATGTTGCTTTGTGCTTAACCACAAACAAACAAATGTTAAAGTCACTTGTGTTTCTAAACACGAATTATATTCTTTCAGCTTGTCATCTGTGTTGTCTTATCCCTTGTTGCTACAAGCTTGGCTGGGTATTATGGAGGACTTTTAGGTTATAGAGGTGTTCTTGGCGGTGGATATGGAAGTTATCTTGGCGGTGGGTATGGAAATTATCTTGGCGGTGGGTATGGAGGTTATCCTGGCGGTGGGTATGGACACGGAATTCACGGTGTCTACTGTCCTTGGGCTTATCCCGTTTACCCTCATTACGGTGGTTATTACCACTAAATGGTTAGTTCATTAAATATTTAATTAATAATTATAAGGGTTATATCTACTTTGTCTTACAACAGGAGGATGTATGATATTGAAATATTGTACGAATTTATTTGATATAAATAACAAAACTGACGTTGTGAAAGCAATGTGTTAAAATACCAAAGCCTTTTTATTTTTTATTTCACGATATTTATATTTTAATAAACCGTCACCACTAGAATAGTTTGTAAGTAACATTTGTATCTGTAGGTTTGATATAAGATAAGTTCAGGTTAATCACTGTTATTATTAATGTAGATAAATACTGACAAGGGGGAACTTAGAATTGTTTAATAAGTGTGATTGTTAATCTAGAGATCTAAGAATTAAAACGATACTTAAATGAAGTGACATGTGATAATAAAATTGACTGTCGTTTCTTGTTCTGTTATAACTCAATCGAACAACTTTGTACTGACAGACTCTTTACTTTCCAGGATGTAAGGAAAGTGGCCAACGAAAAGAGCCGTTTACATGTTCGTCGCATCAAACAAGATAATCAAGTTGTGAATTCGAATTACTGTACTATGCATTTCTTTTGTAAATTTACACTAGTAAATAAATGTTTTGAAATGAAAACTGTTTTATGATTTTTAACCGAGGCTTAACATATGCTTAAGGCATAATGAACACATCCGTCTGAGTACACTATACTGTTGTTCATTGTCCTTAAAGGGTAGTCGGGAACTTTTGTGTGTGAGTTTGTAACAGAACAAAGTTCATGATAAACATCTGCCAACAGGAGAACCATAGTGGTTTATATGTTACATTTCTCTCAGATGAAAACATTCGTATAGCAACACTGTTGGTTGACAAAAGAACAAAAGAAAGGATGGCATGGTGCTCCAAGTAAAAGTTAATAAATTCAGATAGTCTCATATTTAGAACACTATCGGTATCCACAATAACACCCACAAGAGAATTATGACCATAATGTTCACTGGTAAGGTGAAGACGATGATTACATAACAAACTTAACACAATCCCCGAAACACAAACACACATCAAAGAAAAACAAGATAGAACGAAATAAAGTTCTTTCTAGTGTTTTGTGCTGTTAATAAGATAATACCTATTATTTTGGAAGGTAATGTTCACATACTCATATTCCAGGAGAATTGTAGTCAGTTTGTAAAGATAACTGGTCTATCAATAACCTTGTTTTGCTTCCCAGAAGCTGTTTGAGATAGAAATTGTAGTTCAGGGTAACACTGGATAACCATAAGCACGAGATTAAATACGAGGGTTGAGAAAACAAGTATTTAATGGGAACAAACCTCAATATAAACGGTCAGTATATCTCTGTAAATATTAATTTATTGGAGGAAACCTAAACGTATAAAAGCCACGTCATAAAATTTAGTTTTGTACAACTTACAATAGTGGGAGTATTCTGTATATACGTAACTATGTATGTGACTGAAATAATAAAACAGTTTGACGTTATTTATTTGATCACATAATTTCATAAAATAATTCCATACTTCGGGTATCGAAGACTCCAAGAATTATAAAATACTTACCATGTGTACAACAACCATTCCTTTATCAAGGAACACAATTTTAAATACAAGCACTTTATTCACAAGAATAACATAACTTCACTAGAACTGTACGTGAGGGTTTAGTTATATCTTTATTGATGTAAATTATAAATACAGTTCTTATAACGGAGTTGATAAACCACTGTTATTTTTTCAGTAAAGGGTACAACTTTGAATACATAAAAATATTACAGTTTATATCAGCACTGTCTAAACACGTTTCTCCTGTAGTACTTCACAGAAAAATCTCTTTTGAGAAAGTGTTCATTTTTCTTAATGTTTCTAAATGAGGTATGGATACTGCGTTTAATAATTAATAGCATAAACATCTGCACATAGGTCGTCAATTCTACAAGTATCCTAAAATACGAATTGATTCACTAGGTGTAACAACTGACAGTTATGGGTGCTTATAGAAATAAATTATATTTAAAATTCTGTAGTTTCTATTTTCTAATGTTATCTATTGAACAACACGAGCATAATAAACTAAATAGGCGACTTAGTAAAGGCCAGTGACCTACTGACATCTGGATCTCTCCGATCAATTGTTTAATGTTTACTCGTGCTGAGTACAGCGATAGTAGACCACGAGACATCCTTTCAGATACAACAAAACAAACACTAAACAGTTATGTAATGGATATTTCACTGTTTTAAGGTTTAAATGATTGGAGACTATAAACGAGTTAGATATAACTTATTTTAATTTATGTTATAGATGTTTGCCTATAACAATTTATCCCCATGTGTGATATTAGTTTGAGTAAAATATATTTATAAGATTCGTTATAAGTGGTATCTAGAGGAATAATATGTCATCTATTTACGTATATATCTTAACCAGTTTGATCTTTATCCACTAGAGGTGATGAAACCCTCGATTTTGGAGTTTTAAATCATTATCTCTTCCAATGTTACTCTGTTTGACCATCATTGTTTTAATTATCATTTATCTTTTATACAACATTTTACCAGCAACAGAAGAATAATGATTTGATTGATATCTGTATCATAGAGAAATACCCGTTTTCAAAATAGCTTTGAAGAGTAAAATTCTTTGTTTGTTCTGCTCAACTGGAATGTTGAAAACTGAAACCATGTTTTGAAAGTTAGAAGTCTCCAAACTAATCATAGTTCCAGTGGGGAGCGGTGTTGGGTTCGTAACGTTTTTGTCCAGTTTTTATTACAATAAATATGATATCAATATATGAATTATTTTAGGTTTTACAAAATGTGCTTATATTTACAGGATAATAAGTACAATCTAAAGAAGGTTATGTTAATATAAATGTTTAATTGGTGGTAATATAAAGGTTGTCTTACTTTCAGGTTTAAAAAGCACCGATTATTATTCAGTTTTAGAAAATTATATTTTTCACTTTGTGTCATTGATTTTGAAACTTATAGATTAGAACCTAACCAAAACTCAACTTATGAACCTTAGATGAAATCTTTCCTTTACCCAAGATGGAGACATTTGTTGAGTCATTCATACTTCATGATATATATGAGGCATATAGAGTATATATTTCATAGATTGCAGGACAGAGCATAATGTAAAATCCATAACCTCGTATAAAAAAGTATATACATTAGAAAAACTGAATACTTCTCTCTGTTTTACTGTCGTCTAGGCTTACGTAACCCTAATCCAAAGACTGATGATAAGCCTGAACTTAGTTGTTTTACAAACTAAACACAAACAACAAATAATAATTCATACTAACTAAAAATTATAGAATTACTAAAATAAGTTTAGTAGCTTCTCTCAAATATAGCCATGAAATGTTTTATTTTCTAATGCTTGGTGTAACGTCTTTGATCAACATATGATGATATACATAGGAGAACAAATACCAATAATGATACGAGTGATTTAAAACTTTCGTAACAATGTATTTAATATCGCAAGACGGACGTGACTGAGTGATAAACGGTTATGGTCTTGAAATGGGATGATTCGTGGTTCGCTATCCGTTACTTACCAAAATGGTCTGCAGTTAGGGGCTCTTTTATAGAGTTGGTCACATATTTCCATTTCTCACAGAAAAGTATGCCTGGAGTTGGCGGCGAGTTTTGTTGCCTTCCCTTTAGTTTATCAGACTAGACACAGAGACCCTTCTCTTATAAGATATTAAAAAATCTTCAATAATTTTTTTGTTATTTACTAGAATGAGACTGGTAACAAATTTGATCATATATTTATTTCGTAAAGATCTGACATATCAAGTTATACATTCATTGTACACCATAAGACTGAACACATCTAACACATAAACGTGCACACGAACATTGCTCAAATCAGAAATAGACGAGTCCTTTTATGTAGTTGTTTACATATATAATGTAATATGTTTATGTATACGTATTATGTTAATACACATAAAGAGAAATGAAACTATTAAAATAACCAGATAAAATTATCAACAGTACATCCTTTCTTTAACATCACAAACTAGTCTTCCTAGCAATTTAAATGTGTAGAGGAACAACCTACGTAAATAATAGTGTAGTTTAAACGGCTACCAATATATGTCACTTACGTACGATTCAATAAATAAATTCAAGCGCAATTTTTGAATGAACAAAATATATATTCTTTGATTTTTGTTAAATTTCTGTTGTTATAACTGAGAAGATTGGAAGTGTCAAATGATTGGTAGAATTTAAACCAATCAGAGAGCTGTGATATTTAATACCTATAAGTATTATATGATCTGATATATCAGGGCTCGAGTTGAACGACATGATTGTAAAAATTGTTATCAGTTAAAACTTGTACTACCAGTCAGCTGTTGCTTAGATTATTTTGTTTTTCCACATACAAATATATTTAATACGTTAACATTAGTTAGTGTTTGTAAATCTTGTTATATCGGGGAACTGAAAATAAACCTTAAAAAATAAATTATGAATATTTGAAAGAAAACGAGAAAAACAAAATAAGGTAAACAATAAAAATGCCTTTAAAACTGACTCTAGGTATTCGTATACTATTTTCATTAATAAATACATTAGATAACTATCAATAATTTCTCTCAAAAAATATGTTTAAGAACTTCCTGTGAACGTTCTCGGCGAATAGTATAAAAGGAGGTTTGTTGTACCCAAGCAGGTATTATCGAGTTGTTTGAGAAAACGAGAGAGTTTGTTTGGTTAGTGCTAAAAAGATGAAGTTCACTGTAAGTATATGTTAATAACAGTAGTTATCTAGATATACTAAAATATATGTACTTATTCAATTCATTAACTAAGTGTAACAGACTATTATTTTATTTTAGGATTTAGATTCATTCAATTAACTCTCTTTGAAACGAAAGTATAATTAGGCTTAATACGGATTACACAAAATAACTTGTGTTGATATGACTTTTCATCTGTAAATAAATATTGGATTAAAACAATTCTCTAAAGTAAAATTAAGCAACAACAGCATTCCACGTCAAATCTAAATATTTCACTCAATTAAAAATGTTAGTGAAGAAAAATCGTGTTTTTATCTTTTTGGTAAGAACAAAGTAACACAATATGATATTTTGTTCTGAACACATTTTATAGCCCCTCAATTTACCGTTGTGGTTTGGAAAACCAACACAAATAAGGACCAATTTGGTTTAAAAATACGGAAGTCATAACATTTAATATTTTCTTTACCATGTGAACCATAAAAATTGTTTAAAATTTATTATGTTGAAGTTATCTTAATATTAAAAGCTTTCTGCACTACCTAATTGGACTTGATAAACTAGAGGGAAGTGTTTAACACCTGCCACCGTAAACACGTGATCTGTTGAAATGAGTGTGTGTGTTTTTCTTGGAGCAAAGCCACATAGGGCTATCTGCTCAGCCCACCGAGGGGAATCGAACCCCTGATTTTAGCGTTGTAAATCCGGAGACATACCGCTGTACTAGCGTGGGAATGTTGAAATAAAATGGCGGGTTTCATGGCTATCTTTATAAACATCCTCAACCTTAATTTGAGAAAGTGTTTATAAATATATATATTATTTTTATTGGTAACAGGTCGTGAATCATGTATCAAGGATCCACAGTCCAGTGTACTGACAACTCTGACGCACTGCCTGAAAGAACATTCAATCTTTTTTTCCCATGTTCATGACCACAAGCCACACTCTAGTCATGTTCATGACCACAAGCCACACTCCAGTCATTTGTTTGAATTTTTAAAGTTTAGGAGTGCACGAGTGAAAAGAAAATCAAATATTCATAGAGAGTATAATACGTAGATACAAGAATGTAACCTACGGTTCATTTGTTAATAATACTTCATAAAAAACAAATGTGACGAAGTGGTTAGCGGGGAGAGATTACGAATGAGAGAAACCAGGCGTGTGTCTCGCTAGTATAAAATCACATTTAGTACTTTAAATTAGTGGATGTGTAATGAGTGTGACAGTCAAATTTTAATATTTGATGATAGTAGTCCAACAGCAGTAGATATAGTACTTTAGCTGTTTTCTCTCCAGTTCAATATTAGGAATGGTTAGTATCATAAAAACCTTGGAAGTTTTTCATGAATATCTGATATTAAAAATAACAACAGTAAGTAATTCACTTTAAACTGAACACCATCCTAACCTGGTGTGAAGATTATTAGCCTCATTTCATACGAAAGGAAACACGATACGTAAATAAAATGTTGCACTAAATAGTTTATAAGTCGTTAAACATCAATTCAACATCTTATCTGTGAAACTACAGCCTACATTAGTAACATTAAATCAATTCCCTAGTGGCATATTGGACCGTTTGTGGACTTAAAACTCTTGCAAATTGATTTTGATACTCGTGGTGTGAAGAGAATAGGTAACTGTTTATGTTGCTTTGTGCTTAACCACAAACAAACAAATGTTAAAGTCACTTGTGTTTCTAAATACGAATTATATTCTTTCAGCTTGTCATCTGTGTTGTCTTATCCCTTGTTGCTACAAGCTTGGCTGGGTATTATGGAGGACTTTTAGGTTATAGAGGTGTTCTTGGCGGTGGATATGGAAGTTATCTTGGCGGTGGGTATGGAAATTATCTTGGCGGTGGGTATGGAGGTTATCCTGGCGGTGGGTATGGACACGGAATTCACGGTGTCTACTGTCCTTGGGCTTATCCCGTTTACCCTCATTACGGTGGTTATTACCACTAAATGGTTAGTTCATTAAATATTTAATTAATAATTATAAGGGTTATATCTACTTTGTCTTACAACAGGAGGATGTATGATATTGAAATATTGTACGAATTTATTTGATATAAATAACAAAACTGACGTTGTGAAAGCAATGTGTTAAAATACCAAAGCCTTTTTTTATTTTTATTTCACGATATTTATATTTTAATAAACCGTCACCACTAGAATAGTTTGTAAGTAACATTTGTATCTGTAGGTTTGATATAACATAAGTTCAGGTTAATCACTGTTATTATTAATGTAGATAAATACTGACAAGGGGGAACTTAGAATTGTTTAATAAGTGTGATTGTTAATCTAGAGATTTAAGAAGTAAAACGATACTTAAATGAAGTGACATGTGATAATAAAATTGACTGTCGTTTCTTGTTCTGTTATAACTCAATCGAACAACTTTGTACTGACAGACTCTTTACTTTCCAGGATGTAAGGAAAGTGGCCAACGAAAAGAGCCGTTTACATGTTCGTCGCATCAAACAAGATAATCAAGTTGTGAATTCGAATTACTGTACTATGCATTTCTTTTGTAAATTTACACTAGTAAATAAATGTTTTGAAATGAAAACTGTTTTATGATTTTTAACCTAGGCTTAACATACGCTTAAGGCATAATGAACACATCCGTCTGAGTACAGTATACTGTTGTTCATTGTCCTTAAAGGGTAGTCGGGAACTTTGTGTGTGAGTTTGTAACAGAACAAAGTTCATGATAAACATCTGCCAATAGGAGAACCATAGTGGTTTATATGTTACATTTCTCTCAGATGAAAACATTCGTATAGCAACACTGTTGGTTGACAAAAGAACAAAAGAAAGGATGGCATGGTGCTCTAAGTAAAAGTTAATAAATTCAGATAGTCTCATATTTAGAACACTATCGGTATCCACAATAACACCCACAAGAGAATTATGACCATAGTGTTCACTGGTAAGGTGAAGACGATGATTACATAACAAACTTAACACAATCCCCGAAACACAAACACACATCAAAGAAAAACAAGATAGAACGAAATAAAGTTCTTTCTAGTGTTTTGTGCTGTTAATAAGATAATACTTATTATTTTGGATGGTAATGTTCACATACACATATACCAGGAGGATTGTAGTCAGTTTGTAAAGGTAACTGGTCTATCAATAACCTTGTTTTGCTTCCCAGAAGCTGTTTGAGATAGAAATTGTAGTTCAGGGTAACACTGTATAACCATAAGCACGAGATTAAATACGAGGGTTGAGAAAACAAGTATTTAATGGGAACAAACTTCAATATAAACGGTCAGTATATCTCTGTAAATATTAATTTATTGGAGGAAACCTAAACGTATGAAAGCCACGTCATAAAATTTAGTTTTGTACAACTTACAATAGTGGGAGTATTCTGTATATACGTAACTATGTATGTGACTGAAATAATAAAACAGTTTGACGTTATTTATTTGATCACATAATTTTATAAAATAATTCCATACTTCGGATATCGAAGACTCAAGAATTATAAAATACTTACCATGTGTACAACAACCATTCCTTTATCAAGGAACACAATTTTAAATACAAGCACTTTATTCACAAGAATAACATAACTTCACTAGAACTGTACGTGAGGGTTTAGTTATATCTTTATTGATGTAAATTATAAATACAGTTCTTATAACGGAGTTGATAAACCACTGTTATTTTTTCAGTAAAGGGTACAACTTTGAATACATAAAAATATTACAGTTTATATCAGCACTGTCTAAACACGTTTCTCCTGTAGTACTTCACAGAAAAATCTCTTTTGAGAAAGTGTTCATTTTTCTTAATGTTTCCAAATGAGGTATGGACACTGCGTTTAATAATTAATAGCATAAACATCTGTACATAGAGCGTCAATTCTACAAGTATCCTTAAATACGAATTGATTCACTAGGTGTAAGAACTGACAGTTATGGGTGCTTATTGAAATAAACTGTATTTAAAATTCTGTAGTTTCTATTTTATAAAATTATCTATTGAACAACACGAGCATAATAAACTAAATAGGCGACTTAGTAAAGGCCAGTGACCTACTGACATCTGGATCTCTCCGATCAATTGTTTAATGTTTACTCGTGCTGAGTACAGCGATAGTAGACCACGAGACATCCTTTCAGATACAACAAAACAAACACTAAACAGTTATGTAATGGATATTTCACTGTTTTAAGGTTCAAATGATATAACTTATTTTAATTTATGTTATAGATGTTTGCCTATAACAATTTATCCCCATGTGTGATATTAGTTTGAGTAAAATATATTTATAAGATTCATTATAAGTGGTATCTAGAGGAATAATATGTCATCTATTTACGTATATATCTTAACCAGTTTGATCTTTATCCACTAGAGGTAATGAAACCCTCGATTTTGGAGTTTTAAATCATTATCTCTTCCAATGTTACTCTGTTTGACCATCATTGTTTTAATTATCATTTATCTTTTATACAACATTTTACCAGCAACAGAAGAATAATGATTTGATTGATATCTGTATCATAGAGAAATACCCGTTTTCAAAATAGCTTTGAAGAGTAACATTCTTTGTTTGTTCTGCTCAACTGGAATGTTGAAAACTGAAACCATGTTTTGAAAGTTAGAAGTCTCCAAACTAATCATAGTTCCAGTGGGGAGCGGTGTTGGGTTCGTAACGTTTTTGTCCAGTTTTTATTACAATAAATATGATATCAATATATGAATTATTTTAGGTTTTACAAAATGTGCTTATATTTACAGGATAATAAGTACAATCTAAAGAAAGTTATGTTAATATAAATGTTTAATTGGTGGTAATATAAAGGTTGTCTTACTTTCAGGTTTAAAAAGCACCGATTATTATTCAGTTTTAGAAAATTATATTTTTCACTTTGTGTCATTGATTTTGAAACTTATAGATTAGAACCTAACCAAAACTCAACTTAAGAACCTTAAATGAAATCTTTCCTTTACCTAAGATGGAGACATTTGTTGAGTCATTCATACTTCATGATATATATGAGGCATCTGTGTTGAGGCATATATTTCATAGATTGCAGGACAGAGCATAATGTAAAATCCATAACCTCGTATAAAAAAGTATATACATTAGAAAAACTGAATACTTCTCTCTGTTTTACTGTCGTCTAGGCTTACGTAACCCTAATCCAGAGACTGATGATAAGCCTGAACTTAGTTGTTTTACAAACTAAACACAAACAACAAATAATAATTCATACTAACTAAAAATTATAGAATTACTAAAATAAGTTTAGTAGCTACTCTCAAATATATCCATGAAATGTTTTTATTTTTTAATGCTTGGTGTAACGTCTGTGGTCAACATATGATGATATACATAGAACAAATACCCATAATGCTACGAGTGATTTAAAACTTTTGTAACAATGTATTTAATATCGCAAGACGGACGTGACTGAGTGATAAACGGTTATGGTCTTGAAATGGAATGATTCGTGGCTCGCTACCCGTTACTTACCAAAATGGTCTGCAGTTAGGGGCTCTTTTATAGAGTTGGTCACATATTTCCATTTCTCACAGAAAAGTGTGCCTGGAGTTGGCGGCGAGTTTTGTTGCCTTCCCTTTAGTTTATCAGACTAGACACAGAGACCCTTCTCTTATAAGATATTTAAAAATCTTCAATAATTTGTTTGGTATTTACTAGAATGAGAATGGTAACAAATTTGATCATATATTTATTTAGTAAAGATCTGACATATCAAGTTATACATTCATTGTACACCATAAGACTGAACACATCTAACATTGCATAAATCATAAACAGACGAGTCCTTTTATGTAGCTGTATTGAAATAAAGTAATATGTTTATATATATAATATTAATAAACCTAACTGGATAAATGAAACAATAATAACCAGATAAAATTATCAATATTACTTCCGTTCTTTGACATCACAGACAACTGTTTATAGACATTTCAGCCTAAACTTTGTTACTCTAGAGACTAAACACAAACGGTGAATAATAATTTGTAGAAACTAAAAATTACAGAATTAGTAAAATAAGTTTATTATCGGCTCTTAAATATACTCACATAATGTTTTTTTTATTTCTTAATACGTGACGTAGCGACCACTGATCAACATATGATGATATAACTAGAAAAACAAACACCCATAATGTATGAACGACCTACGTAAATAACTATGTAACTTCATCGGTGATTTGTTTTGTATCCACTTTGTAAATTTAAACATCTACCAGTATTTGTTACTTACGTACGTTTCTATACTTAAGTTCATGCACTGTATTTTAATGAACGCATGAGATATTTCGTTGTATGTTTTCGCGACAATCCCGTAGTTGAAACTACATTATTACTACGAGGACATGTTGGTGGATTGAAAACAAAATTAAAATATTAGTTTTTGAAAGAAAACAAGAAAATGTAAAGAATAAAACTTGGAATAGGAAGTGAGTGTTTGTTATATTACTTTCTTAAATAAACATATTAAATAATTATTGATAATTTCTTTCAAAATAGAAGAATCCTAGAATTTGTTACTTTAATGCATTTCAAGACGTACTCCTATGTACTATAAATAAAAACACAACAAATTTGTTGTATGTTTACAGAAACTTCATTGTTACAACCAGAACTTTATGATAGATTGACAGATAATTCATTATGATGTTCAACTCGGGCCATGATATATTAGATAATCTGATATTTATACATGTTAAATATCATATCAGACTTATTTAGCGTCTGTATTTATATATATATTAGTGGTAATATGTATTATACAGAGCTTTCTAATGGACTGACAGTACGTGACTTAGAAATTTTCTGTTGAACATTAAATTTGTGTACAAATATATGAGTACCTATAGATTAATCGTTTATTTTGAATATTGAGTAAAAAGTAAATATATAAATAACGACAATATATTATAATTGTCTTGTGGAACCTTTATTTATATATTATTTTTTTGTCAATCGTATTGCCTTTTTTTTTGAAAATATGAATTGCATAGAGTTGTTTTAGCGAACAGCCTGACATCAGCCCTTATATTTTCTACAACCAAGTCTATTGAGCTGGTTAATGGTGTTAAATATTGATCAGAGACTCATTTTAGGAATAGGGTGGAAGAGACCAAGCCAATGTATAAACTGTAAGAAATAAGCTTTAGGCATTACAGAAAAGTTAAGAATGTTACTTACATAGATCCTTTAAACTCTAGTAATTTATAAAACTAAAAATGATAATAAGCGTCCTTTTCAGGATCAATAGATGATAGTTACATAATTTATATTCGTGAGGAAGTGCAAGAATTATTATTATATTTTGATGTGAAACTAATGAATTATTGACGTGTTTTATAGATGGGTAATAATTCAAATTATGTATAATATGTTAGAACAGTTGAAGTGTTAAAATACTGGTTTTAGTTAGGACACATACCCTATAATGCCATGTTGAAAATGGATTTGTCTCTTAGTAATACAATGCATATATATAGATATATATATAGAACTTTAGTAAGACCATTCGCTTATAGAAACACAATGCACCTCCTAATACACTTAAGTATACAAATAAACTACAAAATGTTGTGAGAAACACTTTTATTTGGTTAAACTAGCAAAAATAATAGTTTTATGTTCGATTTAAGAGTGTGTATTTTTTATGAAAACTACACATGTGGCTATTTATTGTGTTTATCATTGGGATTCGAACCCCTAATTTTAGCATTGTAAATCCAAATATTTATCACTCTCTCATGTGGAAACAAGAGAAAAACGCTTTCGGTCTTTTTCCAATATATGTAAGTTCAAACCTTAAATAACTGTCAAAAGACACATAATTAAATATAGACATTGATGCCATTTTAAGACATGATAAAAATCAGTTTGCCATAAATAACACAATACACATATAGAACCTTAGTAATAGCATCTGTTTTATAAGTTACATACAATTTGCGTTGTAAGACAATCTGCTTATGAAACATTAGTAACACTATCTGCCTTTAGAAATACCACCCTCCTGTATAAAACACATGCAATATATAAATGAAAATTATAAGTTTAATTCTGAATGCAGTCTATTGGACTATCCACTTTTGTAAAACACACGTAGTCCACCTAATAGCACCAACCGCCTGTAGAGAGCATTGTAAAACATTCATGTTTAGTTACAGCATCCATCTATAGAACCTTAGTAACATAGAATGCTTATAGTAAGAAGTCCGCTGGTACCGAACTATGATATTACCCTAACACACTCTTTCTGACGCCACTTCGTGTAGAAACACAAATAAAATACTATAATTTGACAATGTTATCCCAAACGAGTTACGTGCCAGTCAGTTTGACATCAAAATGGTTGAGGAAGTCAGGCACAACTGTTCAGTCATTTGTTAACCTGAAGATGAACTAAGAAGGTCGAAATGTTGTTCTGTACTTTATTTTAATTAAATTACTAACACCTATAGCAGCCGTCTTGGGAATACATGTTCAATCATTGAACAATGATACCAACCGCAGAACAAAATACGGAAACAAAAGGACCATTAAATTTCTCAGGATGTTTTAGTAATTTTGTTCGTATAATGTAATTTCATTTAGTAAATCTTCTAATATGTTTAGTTTAATGTTTATAAACATGTTCTCTGTGTTTCTTCCATAAAATCTTTGGGACCGCAGGGTGTCATACAGATAAAAAGCAAAAGTCACTGTTGAATTGGAATAGTACAACAGTTGTTTTGAGATGCTGTTTACCAACTACCTTCCCTCAAGTATACCCCTCCTAGTGGCACAGCGGAACGTCTCCGGATTCACACCGGGCTTCAATACCTGTGGTGGGCAGAGCACAGTTAGCCTATTGTGTAGCTTTGTGCTCAATTCTAAACAAACGAACAAAATCCGTAAAGTATATCATTTGAAAATTAGGAACTAAGTTACAAGATAACGTTATAAGTTTGGTTTTCTCATTTTGCTAACCTCACCCTAACCTTAAATACAAATCGTATTCTTAAAGAATTAATGTCTGAAAATGTTCTACTATTTTCTATCAGTGAATGAGCAGTGCACATCATAAAGGTTACGTCAGAGACACGTGTATTTACCAAACGATTTGGGAAAACTCTTAAAACAATCGCACAATATCCATAACCAACGTAAGGTGGACGTCATTGTTGTCTTGCCACTAGGTCGAACTGAATCGTTGAAGTAAAAAGAAAGTTCTATGAATTTATTCAAACTTGTTCGTTTTTTCTTCTACAGCCACAGAAGAGGAAATACGATTAACTTGAAACTTATAAAACGATTTGATTTTAAATCAGAAACAAACTTGAGGAACAAAGATTTGCATCATTTATAGCTAATGGTATAAAAAGATATTTGAAAGATACTGAACTAGACACTGATTATATATATATATTTCATACATTGATTTAGAGAGTCATTAGGAACCTGAAATATATTAGAAAAGTTTATAAAGCTATGTTAAACATTTCAAATAAAATTCTATAAGTAGCCAGATTGATAGAATAGTGCAAAGAACAAGCATTGTATTTGTGTCGTTTAATGTCATATAAAAAAGAATATAGAGACAACACTGGTAGATGTATATTTTTTACTGTGTTATTTACAAGATTGGAAAAACTTAGTGCCTAGTCATACGGACAAGTAAAATATTTTTCTGCGAAACTGAAAATACCCATATTGATTGTGAATACCAACAAAATATTGGTAACCAATTTTGATATACAAATAGAAAAAACCCACACCGATTGTAAATAATAATTTAATACTGATGTGTTGAGTGACGTGTTGATATATAGATGGTTAGGGCAGATAGCTCTCGTGTAGCTTTACGCGAAATTGAAAAAACCCAAATAGACAGCTGTAATTAAAACACCTTAATAACTGTTTTGTGTTTTTATCATTTGGAACATATAACTGGAACGTACTAACAATAAGCTGGTAATTATCTCTTTCAACGCTTACGTATCATATATTTATTTCGTTATAAACACACTCATTTAATTGTTTAAATGTATATTATAAATAAAGATCTTTGTGTTATTATATTTTAAATGTATGCTATTAAGAAGTTATATAAAGTTATGACAGTTTATAAACAAGGTACACTATGTTGTCACAGAATAAAAGCATGTAATAAACAGTGTTATTGTAGTGTAAATTTTCTATATAAACTGGCCATATGTTTTTATAGTAGTTCTTTTTATTATCCTATAATAACATATTTTCTCAGATTCTCAGTGGAAATGTCACACGTTTTTACACCTCTTCACCTAATCCAAGGTGGGTGAGATAAATAACTATTTTTCGTGTCTATTTTTCGTTTTTGGTATTTTTTAAAATCGCAAATAGAATGAAACTCATACATGGTGGTTGACGTCATGACTGTGATATTCGTATCACTGCGTTTTGTAGACTCGTGGCATATGTCGGACAAACAACGCATAGTAATAACCTCAATTCGCAGTATAGGGTGGTCTGCTCACAATTCCAAAACACTGCCAAAATAAGTAAAGATCTGGGGAGTATGGAATAAAAACATAAGTTAGGGTGAGTAAAACATATGTAAAACCATGCATTACTTGGTAGCCACAAACCCATACTAAAGACAACGATATTTGAAAAGTTTTGTGAAATATAGTTTGTTAAGTAGTATACAAATAGTTTACATATAAACAACATTCATTAATTGAATCCATGGTTTATTTAGATTGACTCTTAGAAGTAAGAACATTAATCTACACAAATGAAACGTCTGTATGTATAGGTAACAAAGGTAGATTTTCTGCCCGACGTAACAATGTGGTATACAGTTTTAACAACAGATAATACAGGAATGTCTATAAAAAAACACAGTTACTAAGAAAACAAAGACTACGTTAAAATTGACAATAAAACTACAAACATTCATGATATAAATACAGCAAATGGACGACATTTCGATGGAACTCTTGTGTGGGTCTTACGGGCAGTCAGAAAATAACGTGTTTGATGTAGTTTATTCTGTAATATACGTCAGTATCTGTAGGTACATCAGAATGTTTAAACATTACTATCTAGCTCAAAACTAATGCAACTCGTAATTTTAAAACTAATTTTCCAGGAAGACAGGATAGACGTTGACACTGTAAACAGAACGAATAATTTTCTAGTAAAATTGTTTTTCTTACACTGAAGCTTTTCCCTTTGAAACAACTAAGTTTCCACAAGGTTATGATAGACAAACAGTAAAATGTTTAAAAGGACATCACATGCAAAATCGAATGCCTGGGAGGTTCGTGAAATATTATAAAACCTTTTAGTTTTTGTTGCTTTCATTTTGAATTTTACCTAAAGCTAGCCGTCCCTAATTTAGCAGTGTAAGACTAAAGGGAAGGCAACTAGTCATCACCACCCACCGCAAAGACTTGAGCTACTCTTTTACCAACGAATAGTGGGATTGACTGTCATATCATAACACACGTACAGCTTAAATGGTGAGCATGTTTGGTGCGACGGGGATTCGAACCCCCCGACCCTCAGAGTACGAGTTAAGCACCTTAATCACCTGTTTATGCCAGAACAGTTTTTGTTGTTAACTTTATATGAAGTCTTCTTTATTAAAATTGTAACAAACAAACACCAAGAATACTTGTGACTTTGAGTATAATAATTCATATTAATAGTTCTACAAACTATTATTTTTGATGTTGTAAACCTAACTTTTAACAGTAGTAATTTTAATAATATAGGTTTAATAATTGTTAATAATAATTTTATGAATTAATTTTTATTTATGAAGATGGAAACCTAAGGTCTAACAGATATAATTTATGATGCTCTCTGTACATTTATTTTCCTAGACCGTTCACAACACCTACAACTATCAAATCGGTATATAGTAACCAACGACATATTTACTCTGTAGTTAGAAAGTCAATATGTGAGAGGTTTTAGATAAATATTCCTTAAACGTAAAAAAATAGAGATAAACATAATCAAGAAGTAATTCTACAAAACTGTCATACAAGACTAGTAGACTATCCTATGTTGATCCGATGAAAATGACTTTAAACATCCTGGGTTGTTTTGATCAAATATTAGTCTTGATTTCTCGAAAACATATCGTAATAAGTTTTACGTAAATAACAGTTTCATTCAAATGAATAAAACAATTTATATATATATATATTTGTTAAAGTTGTTTAAATCAAAAGAAAACCTGGTACATAGCTCCTGCTTCCTGCATGTGCTCTACACAACATTTTGAGTTTCATAAACAAAATTCCCTCTCGATCGGTAACATGGTTTCTCTTGTGTAGTCAAGTATCGTTTCCATATTATTATTCAGACTTTATTATTGTTCCATTTTATCAAGAACTGATTTATTCTCTCTTCGCTACATCACAACGTAAATGAAAATTTGCTAATACCAAACGCTTTCGTAAAGTCGTTGTATAGCCGATTCTTGCGAGTACATGCAAGCAAAGCCTATTTACTTGAAAGAGTGTACACGCATGCTCGAGAGAAAGCATCAGCTTTTATCAGCTAATGGAGAGTTGGCATGTATGTGTAAAAGAAGAAAAAAGAAATAGAAGAATGATAGCTAACAGTGAATGTTCAAAGAAACAAATGAAGACTCCATGAATTTGTTAAATCGTTTTAACACATAATTGATCATGGATAGAATAATTAGAAGAGGTTCTCACATACAGAATAAATTAAATGATTGATTTTTTGATCACACATTAACAAAAGTTTCGGCCTTTTTTAATTTGAGACCAATGGTCATTCTGTTTGACAAAGGTTGCTATACTGGTCACTTTGCTGCAGCCACAAAGTCCTTGTTACTTTCCACATAAAGTTGTATCTGTACCCCGAGTTTATAACTTTAAAGATATAGTAGTGCATAAGGAACAGACTCACAGAAAAAGACATTCGCACTTATATTTATATAGAGATATATAGATAGATAGTCGAATAACCGTCACATGGAGGGTTTGTTGCTGAATATCATTACACCCAGATAAGTAAAGGTCATATGTCACTGTTAACAATCAAAACACGTCTTTTAGACAATTCTCTTAGAAAACAAACAGTAATTGTAGAACGTGACACGAGGTTTTCTTGACAAATAATCGTATCATATGTATGGAGATTGAGAATAATTGAAAAATTAGATAAAATTATAACGTTTTGTCTTTTGTGTTTCTTCGACTCTGTGGCTACATCATCATTACTGTACAATGTTTCTATTGGTAGTTAAGACAGACTAATTCTTTAAACATTGATTATTGGATAAATGGTAATGTTACACGTTCTAAAACATGGATTGAAAAATAGTCAAATATACAGTGTTTTGGTCTGAATTTCAGCGTACAGTTTGATTCATCATCATATTATAACGTCCCAACGGCTATAAAGGAAAGAACTTGGGGTGGAACGGATTATTCGAACAGACGAACAGCGAGTTGAGCACTTTAACCACTTGGACATGCTGGGTGAAACATACTGCTTAAAGTTTCAGTGAAATAACTCAGCCCAAAGGTTACCTGTTAACAGACGATTCTTTCACTTTGACAGCTTTTTCTCCAATGAAACAGCGTTATGCAACTGGTACTAAAAACCGACAAATAAAAGCACGTTTTATCTGTCATGAATATTTTGTGGTAGGTCATATACATACATTTCAAGTACAACTTGCCACACACCCATGTATTTTGGTTTATATGTGAGAATAAATAAATACTTTTCTTAAGTTTCCGTTATTACAGAACAAAAAGGGCAGGTAGCTGATAGGACACTTTTCTTAAGTTTCCGTTATTACAGAACAAAAAGGACAGGTAGCTGATAGGACACTTTTATTAAGTTTCCGTTATTGCAGAACAAAAAGGACAGGTAGCTGATAGGACACTTTTCTTAAGTTTCCGTTATTACAGAACAAACAGGCCAGGTAGCTGATAGGACACTTTTCTTAAGTTTCCGTTATTACAGAACAAAAAGGACAGGTAGCTGATAGTACACTTTTCTTAAGTTTCCGTTATTACAGAACAAAAAGGACAGGTAGGATATATAAATAGGTTATTGCTGTAGGAAATTCCTTCACTATGGAACATCGTTAAGACAGTCTGTGCTGTTCAGGGACCTTGGTGGAGAATATAAAGGAAATTACGTGATATACTAAAGAATGCTAGCTGTAATGCAGCCTTCTTAGTGCAGACAGGAACAAAGGATATAGGAAAGGGTATTGTAGTGGAGCGGAATGTTGAGTACAAGGTATTAATGAGAACATTCAAAGTAAAGGGTCGTGATAACACATATAGGAATTAAATTACATGTAGGCTTAATGATTGATGGCTAGGCTTAGGTTAACACGTAAGTAAAGTCAAGTTAGGTGGTTGGGTTTTTTGGGCCAGATGACAGAAAAAAGGGATTTTTTTTTCATGGAATTGATGGATTACGTTTATATAGAGTAGGGAATGGCTTTATTGTAAATGTTTCTAACTGAAATGCAAGACCAAACGTAAACTAGGATTAGACGAAGTTCAGAGCCAGGATAATGTTGAAAACATATAATATACAACTGGGTATATCCTGGGAACAAGATAGAAAATTACTTTTTATTTTATTGAATGATTTTTGGGGTAGAGCGTGGGGAATATCTGTGATCTTTGTTGAACTAGATACATACGGAGGTAAGGAATAATGAAATTTAAGTAAGCATTTCAAACAAGAAATGTTAAAGAGATGCAACTGAATTAATTGAAATGAACATAAATTTTAAAATTAGATTTCTAAATATTCAAAACAGGCCCGTCTTTTACAGGTAATAAAAAGTGACTGGAAGTAGAAAGCAAAGTTGGTTTACATAGGGAGTATAGAATAAAATTATAAAAATAGAAAGTTCAAATTAACTACAATGATGACAGACTTGAAGTATTGTAGAAAGTTAAAACTGTTGACGAAACGGTAAATTAGAAAATAAAAAAACTGTATGAAAATATAAACTTGGTAAGAATTTCTTAACAAGTAAGTTGGTAAGCAAATTCTTAAAAGGACAATGAAGCCTTTGTGGAATAAAAAAGAAAGGATAATATCTGGTATTATGGAATGTTAAACCCCACTTTTTAATTTTTTATTTTTCAATAAAGAAGACGTAGTAACATTTCTCATCATGAATAGTTGGTAGATGGGAACATGACTGAGCAAGATAATAACATTAATCTGAGATTTTAAGAACAAATGAAAAGTTAAAGAATGACAACAAATAATATTTACCCAAGGACCTTGTAAGAAATCAAGGACTGTACATGTGAGACATTTTCTCCTATTTATTCTATATCCTTAAAGAGTGTGTGTGTGTTTTCTTATAGCAAAGCCATATCAGGTTATCTGCTGATTCTACCTTCAATAGAGGGCATATGTTAGAAAATTGTAAGTTGGCTACTAACACTGTCTTTCCAAGGAAGGCAATAGAAATTTCCCATTAGTTATATGTATATTAGTCTTACGTGAATGGTTGGAAAAGTTATAGAAAATATGACTGATGCTTTGCAAAATCATTTTACAAAGTTTAAATCTTGTTGGATAGTCACCATTGTTTCCTTTGGAGAAACCTTGCCTTACCAAACTTTTACATGCTTTAAAGAGGTTTATTTTAACGTATATGACATAGCAGTGGGAATTTGGTGTATCTGGATCTTTAAAAAGCATTTAAGAAGGTGCCACATAAAAGAATTGTTGAAAATTATAACCCTGCAAGTGTGAGGTATGTGTTAAATAGTTTGATAGAAAACTGACTAGATAGAAGAAAGTGGAGGTTGTAACAAATACAGTTCAGATTAAATGGATTAATGTCACCAGTAAGATAACTCAGGTCTCACTGCCAGGACCTTTCTTGATGATATTAATGTTTCGGCCTTCAAGTAAGAGTGTAAATTTTACAAAGTATGGGTATTTTTTTTAAATTTTTGACTGTCAAAAGGTGTCTACAAAAATTTAAAAAACAACCTTTAAATCCTCTTTCCTTCAGTGTGAGCTGAAGAATCAAAATAAACTATTTTTTGTTTGTTAACTTAAAATCATATAAATAGAAATTAATATAATTAGACTTAAAAATAAAAGAAACTCTCCTTACTAAAAACGATATCTAAGCATCAGTCAGTATCCAGATGTTAAATTATGTATATTTTAATTTCTCTGTATTTAATTATTGTATTTAACGTGTTTTTTATGTGTTGTCAAGTGATGTGGTATTACTATATGCACAAAACATTCGTTTGTATCCATCTGAGGATCTCAGGTAATCCTTGAGAAACACAGTGGTTTAACAACTGAAAAGGTTTATAAGGTATATTTATTATTCAAACAAATAATTATCTCTTATTGACACTTTCAATCAAGCTAGTAAATAGCTTATCAAGTGTGCGTGTTTTCGTACCACAAAGCCACCTTATGTCTACCTAGGGGAGTCAATCCCCTAATTTTATTATTGTAAATTCGCTGCCCCACAGGAGGACGTAATTTATGAAAGTTTAAAATATTGCATCCATCAAACACAAAACAATATGTTTTAAACAGTAATCAAGTGTGTCTTTCAGCACGTATAAAACAAACCTTAAGTTATATTCGTTACAACAACTGTGCTGGAAAAGTGATATAATAATTCTAACTTATCATACTTTGGCTTCTGAATTACTTTGTGTAATTTTACACTTAGTTTTGTTCAAAGTTTCATGTTAGAGATTTCTTCAATTTAAGACACCCGGTAATAGTAATACACTTGTTGTGATCTATAATATCTGGCTCTAAAATGTATGCACTATATTTGTTTTCTTACTTTTTTAACGTTCAAGCCGTTTTTACAGAGCTGCACAGAAAATATTACCTGACACCAAACCTATTCTTTTGGTTCAAACATACCTTCTTCCGTAATCAAAAATAAACCCTAAAAAAGGAGAGTATAATATTAGAAATAAGGTGATCTACTTAAATACAAAGGGAATTGGAGCATGAAAAATAATGGAGGTTTCAGGTAACTTTCTACGACCGTGAAAACAAACAAAGTTAATGAAACACATCTGAAATCCACACCAACTTCCGGTTTGGAGAACGACGAATAGATATATAAAAGGAGAGCTCCTGTGTTTCAGTCAACCAATCGATAGCTTTAGGTTTAGAAAAGATAGTTATAAGTTCTGCTGTTAAGACGTGCAATATGAAACTCACTGTAAGTATAGTTTTAATACGTTTTTATTTTATATAATAAAGAAATAAATTAAAAGTAAAATCGTAGCTTTTTTATTAAAAACAGACACATAATTACTTATTAATAAAAGACCTATGTATATTTTTAATGTATTAAAATTCATGTTCTGGTTAGAAAGAAAATAATGTTGAGAAAACTGTCTATTTCTGATAATAAGATAAACATTATGTTTTACATTAATATACGATAAAATATAGTTTTATTTATAATAATTAACCAGAGATATCAAACATATCCACTGTAATATAGTTTCTGATATTAATTATTATGCTTCATATTACTTACTAATAATTCTTTATAATAATATTCTAATAATTCATTATTATAATATTCTAATAATTCGTTATTATAATATTCTAATAATTCATTATCATAAAATAACCAAACTCAGTTATAATATACAAAATATATTCAAAGCATTCGATGACATCAGATTTTACTAAGGAAGACGTAACAAAGTAATAAAAGTTACTGGTTGTTTCTGACATTATCAGTAAACACTAGCCTAACGTCATAAAACGTTAAAAATGATGATAACCTATATTTTCATATCGTTATTTCAGCTTGGAATTTGTGTTTTCGTTACACTCGTCGCCACTAGTTTTGCTGGTTACCTTTATGGAGGAGGACTGGGATACGGATTAGGTTTGGGCTACGGAGGTTATGGTGGTTACGGTGGATTGGGCTACGGAGGTTATGGTGGTTACGGTGGCTTAGGCTACGGAGGTTATGGTGGTTACGGTGGCTTAGGCTTCGGAGGTTATGGTGGTTACGGATACCATGGTGTTTACTGCCCTTGGGCTTATCCCGTTTATCGTGGAGGTTACCACTGAACGGTAGGATTGCAACAGAACTAATAAATATTATTATTATTGCTTTGTGTTTATTTTCAACTCATTAGTGAGACTGTTATATAATGATTACTTTATTGACTTATTCACCGCCAGGCGGAAACATTTTTTGTGTATTCAGTAAATTATTTCTGTATTACAATCTCTTACCACGAAAAGAACGTTCCTACCTTTATATTTAAATACGTTGTACATATATCATGCTTCCTTTGAATATAATTTTACACTTTACAAGGTAACCTACAAGAAAAAATATAAGAGAAAAACACATATTTTGAAATAATTAAACTACATCGTTGAATACTGGTATAATTTCATTAGTGACTTTTAGAGGTATCATGTGATATCTATTAATATGATGTAAGAGACTGTATTAGTTATAATAGAACGAATCATATTTTTGAAGACAACGAATACTGAAAACATCTGTTAATTTTCATCTTTTAACAAAGTGATTATATCTTGTTATTTTAAACAGTGTATTCTTACGAAAACAAAACACAAATATATTCATAGATATATCTGTAGTTATTATATTGTTTAGATTATGTTTTAAGCTAACTGAATACGTTTATTCATTAATATCTTACTTTATTTCCAGAGTCTGAGAAATCTATCAAAGAAGGTTTACCATTGAAGACTTCATGCGTCACATAACGTGATTATAAAAATCTTAACATAAGAAATGACGTAATTTTTCAATTACATCTTTGTGAAGTTATTACTGTTCATAGATTATATTTTTTGGGACTTGCTCTGACTCCAAACTGTAAAAACTCTGTTGGAAATTAAATCAATTTGTGTCCAAACGTTTTCAGTTGTTTTAAGATATTAAATAAAATTACAAAGGAGGAATAGCTCCATCTGCCGGTAAGAAGGCGTGACCATTACTATTATTCATAAGTTGTATTACCTTAGTAATTTTTTATACTTTGATACTGGTATTTAAGAGCTTAACCTATTGAAAAATAAAATAGTTTTTCGCAAATGAATTTAAAACTAAGTTACACTTTGTAACGAGGCTTTGGTAATAAAACTATGGTAATTACATTACACCATGATTTCATACTTTGACATGGGACACTTTAGAATTAATTATATTCTGAGGTTGACACTCAAGGAAATAGTTCACATATTCGAAGATAAACCCACTTGAAGTAAAAATGTATGTCAAAACGGCTGGTATGGGTGGTAATTTTGTTTGTTTTGTTTGAATTTCGCGCAAAGCTACTCGAAGGCTATCTGCTCTAGTCGTCAATAATTTAGCAGTGTAAGACTAGAGGGAAGGCAGCTAGTCATCACCACCAACCGCCAAATCTTGGGCTACTTTTTACCAACAAATAGTGGGATTGACCGTAACATTATAACGCCCCCACGGCTGAAAGGGCGAGCATGTTTGGTGCGACTGGGAGTCGAACGCCTTAATACGCTTGGCCATGCCGAGCCCATGGGTATTAATACTTTTACTAATATAGCAAAAAACAACGTTTCGACCTTCTAGGTCATCTTCAGGTTAACAAGGAGAGAGTTTGCAACTGACCGTTGATGGGCGCGTCTTATGGGCGAGAGAATAAACGGGTACGGAATTGTGGGGGACGTTGCAGTTGGATGTTCGGTTAGTAATTAGTGTAAGTAAAAAGGTGTTCCTTTATATTGGTTTAATTTTGGTTTCAGTTGTTGTATAAGTAAGGCTTCTTTGACTTTGCGTTTGTTTATATTTGTTTAGATCTGTTTATGTCATTACATAATCACAAGGGAATACATATATGCCCAAATACTCTTATAGGTTACATATAATATATGAACGGTAGTATTCCTGTCTAAATTTTTTCTTTGTCTGATAAATTTCATAACATGTACTCACACACAAATGATGTTTTTTATTGTATTTTTTGCAGCAAGGTGTTTGAAGCAAAAATTTACGTCTCGGAAAAGCTTCAGTGAGAAACACACTTATAAAAATATTATAAAACCTACATGAATAATGCAATGCTAACCCAAACAAAATTAAAATAAACAAGAAAATAACCTAAATATAACGTACCAAAACAGAAGCTGAAAAATCATAAAACTAGCCACGTCTCTGTATACATCTGTCACCATTTCGTTTGACTTATGTTTCTGATGTATTATATTCTTATTTATCTGTAGATGTGAATGAATAAAGCAGCAAAAGGTAAAACAAAACAGTTCCACTGTCTGTAATTTCTTATAAATAACCACAACAGAAGGAACGATTGAGAAAAAATATTTTATCTTCAAGGTCAGACATCATTACATGCGATCATCTTCTACCTAAAGTTTTATCAACATTTTGTACTGCTCTTTACAGTAATCTTTCGTAAATCAATGACTTCTTACTTCAGAAACAAAGTTTAGAAGTTTTTCGAAACTTTAGTTACTCACCGAGCCAAAGAAAACGTTTTAACAATGCAGAGTAAAGTCAAACACGGCTGATAAAGACAATCACAAAAAAATCGACTAAAGTTGAGTGTGGCAGTGAAAGAGTTAAAGGTACGATAGCTGGGGGAAAAACTCTGTGGTGCCCTCCTTCCCTTGGTGCCCTAAGCACGTGCTCATTTCGCTCAATGTATAGTCCAGGGCTGGTCTAAGTACAGTATACTGTTGTTTGTTGTCTTCAATAGGTAGTCGGGGACTGTTATTTGTGTGTGAGTTTGTAACAGAATAAAATTCATGATAAACACCTGCCAACAGGAGAACCATAGTGGTTTATATGTTACATTTCTCTCAGATGAAAACATTCGTATAGCAACAATGTTGGTTGACAAAGAACAAAAAAAGGATGACATAGTGTTCTAAGTAAAAGTTAATAAATTAAGAAAAACAAGATAGAATGAAATAAAGATCTTTCTAGAGTCTTATGCTGTTAATAAGATACCTATTATAATAAAATACCTATTATCTTGGAAGGTAATGTCCACATACACATATATCAGGAGGACTGTGGTCAGTTTGTAAAGACAACTGGTCTATCAACAGCTTTGTTCTCTTTCCCAGCAGCTGTTTGAAATAAAAATTGTAGTTCAGGGTAACACTGGATAACCATAAGCACGAGACTAAACACGAGGGTTGAGAAAACAAGTATTTAATGGGAACAAACCTCAATATAAACGGTTATTAGATTTCTGTAAATATTATGATTTATTGGAGGAAACCTAAACGTATGAAAGCCACGTCATAAAATTTAGTTTTGTACAACTTACAATAGTGGGAGTATTCTGTATATACGTAACTATGTATGTGACTGAAATAATAAAACAGTTTGACGTTATTTATTTGATCACATAATTTCATAAAATAATTCCATACTTCGGGTATCGAAGAGTCTAAGAATTATAAAATACTTACCATGTGTACAACAACCATTCCTTATCAAGGAACACAATTTTAAATACAAGAACTTTATTCACAAGAATAACATAACTTTCACTAGAACTGTACGTGAGGGTTTAGTTATATCTTTATTGATGTAAATTATAAATACAGTTCTTATAACGGAGTTGATAAACAAGTGTTATTTTTTCAGTAAAGGGTATAACTTTGAATACATAAAAATATTACAGTTTATATCAGCACTGTCTAAACACGTTTCTCCTGTACTACTTCACAGAAAAATCTCTTTTGAGAAAGTGTTCATTTTTCTTAATGTTTCCAAATGAGGTATGGATACTGCGTTTAATAATTAATAGCATAAACATCTGCACATAGAGCGTCAATTCTACAAGTATCCTAGAATACGAATTGATTCACTAGGTGTAAGAACTGACAGTTATGGGTGCTTATAGAAATAAACTGTATTTAAAATTCTGTAGTTTCTATTTTCTAATGTTATCTATTGAACAACACGAACGTAATAAACTAAATAGGCGATTTAGTAAAGGCCAGTGACCTACTGACATCTGGACCTGTCTGATCAATTATATATGCAAAAACGGCTCGTTTGGGTTGAGAAAATATTTTGCGTAGAAGAGCGAATAACGTTTCGACCTTCTTCGATCATCGTCAGGTTCACAAAGAAAGAAAGAGGTAACTGACCGGAAGCTGATCACATGTTTGGAAGGAGTTGTGTAACTGAGTGTCGGAATGTAGAGGGCGGTGTTAGATGTTTGAATATATAATTTTATATTATTTATTTTATTATATTTAATATAGGTATAAAGACGTTCCTTTATATTGGTTTGTTGTGGGTTTAAGTTGTTGTATAAGTAAGGCTTCTTTAATTTTGCGTTTGTTTATGTTTGTTTCTTAATTTAGTATTTGAGTGTTTTCTATGGTTATGTTGTGTTTATTTACGTTGCAGTGTTCGAAAACGTGTGAAGGTAACTTATGTTCTTTGAATCTGGTTTCTATTTTTCTACTTGTTTCTCCAATATAGAAGTCGTGGCAGTTATCACATTGTATTTTATAAATAATGTTGGTGTGGTGTTTGTCGGTGTAGTTTTTACATAGTATAGACCTCAGTTTTGTGCCTGGTTTTTGAATAATTTGGTATTAACTGGAATGTCATATTTTGTTACTAGTTTTTGCCAAATGTTGGTTATTTGTCCGCTGATGTCGGGAATATATGGTACGCAGCAGTATATGGTTTCGTGATTTTTTGATTCGTGAGATATATTTACTTTTGTTGGTTGATTTTACTTTCTGTCTGGGTGTGTGCGTATAATGTTTTCTACGGTTTGTGGAGGAAACTTATTGGTGTTGATGAAGTATTGTTTTATTTTGTTTAATTCATCGTTAATTTTATCTGGTGAGCATAGTTTTATGGCTGTGTTTATTTGGTTTCTTAGTATGCTGAGTTTTTGTTTTGTTTCATGTAAACTAAACTAAACTAAACTAACGTGGCAGGGGTTCAGTTTAGAGAGAGAGAAATCAGAAGAGTTCTCTCCCCAACTGGGGTGTTCAGGAACTTTGTTGTTCCTCTTCGTCCCCTTACATGAGAAATGTTTTAAGATATCCGTGGAAATTTTACTTTATTTTTAACATTTCAAAAAAAAAAGTAGTGGTGTATTTGTGAGTGAGAGGAAGGACGGGAGAACTGGACCAAAGCAGCGAAAGTGAAGTGAGCCAGACCTTGGCTCGAGGATGGAGTACACTGGCGGCTGGCGAATTGGTTTTTAAAATTTACTGTAATTGATTAGATACCCTTGACTGGGAAAACGGCCCTTTTCAGAATGAGGCTGGGACCTACAGGTCCGATGCCAGAGATTTTGCTGTGGGGGGAAACGGGAGTGCCCCGAGAAAACCCACTTTCACGGCCTGGGCGCCGAATAATCTACCCAGACCGTGCCCGGAAGTAGCTGGGAAAGAAAGAAAAAAAAAAAACTGATGAACTACGTTGATGGTGTACGTGGAAACTGTTAGCTGCAGTCTTGTAGATCGGGTGGTAACTTCATCATGAACTTGTTTCCACACTTGAAGCCCATTGGTGCAACTGAGAAACGTGGTCTTGGTGGTGGAACTACTGGCTGTTCTTCGGTGAGTTTTTCTTCGCTGGTCTGTGATGCTTTGTTTCTTCTCGAGATTTTGGTTTGAGTTTTCTGCATGGAGGTAGATTGTTTTTCAGTTTGTGTTGTCGCGTCGATGGTTATCTTCGTAATGGTTTGAGTCTGGCTGGTTGTTGAATTCTGTGGAACTAGGATTGAAGTCTGGCAGGAACTGTCCTTTTTTCTTTCTTGAACTACTGGAATTTGGCGTGTTGCTAACAATGGGTGTTGTCTTCTTCTGAGTCGGGTTGTCTGAATCCGTCTTCATGTTTCTTCTAATACGGTCTGGACTCGGCGGTATTTTGGTATTTTCTTGTTGGAAGATTTCCGTTGGTTGTTTGCGATATCTGGGTGCTTGGTTTGAACCATTCTTGAGTGGTCGTCGATGTGGGCGTTCGGCTCTAAAATGAAATATATGATAACAGCAGCCATCTCGTAAAATACAGTCGGCACTGTACTTCGATGTTGTCACTATCTTCATGAAGTGTGTGGGATGATTACTGTTCTTAGAATAAATTCGATGAACTGCGTATACCTTGGCTTGTATTTGGGGTTCTATGGTTTGTCTAATTTCTTCTGGTTGAATTGATGGGTCGACGCCCCTGAGGAATACAGAATAAAGATTGACTGGACTTTTCGTAGGGGAACAACTTACTTTAAATTCAGTGTTCCATGGCTGGCACAGATAGGTTTGGTCTGCAGTAGTAGCTGGTTGGATGAGGATTCCTCCCCGGCGTAAAATACGGGTCCTGGACGGTTCGATGGTTGCCCCAGGCTTGGCTCGGGCGATCAACGTGGCGACTTGGTACGGCGTGAGGTTCGGCGGTAAGCCGTCAACGATTACAGGCGGCACTAACGGCCTGACTGGCGAGGATGAACGTTTCGTTCTGAATAGCATGTTGGCACGTCTGACTTGCTCGGTGGCTAGCTCAGGTCTTCCCTCCACGCCGTATTTAGCCTTAGGTGGAGTTTACCACCCACTTAGGGCTGCACTCTCAAGCAACCCGACTCCAGAGAGGCGACCTCCGCCGACGGCACCGGCAACTATGGGCCTTGCACCCGCTACGGGGGAAGCGCCATCCATTTTCAGGGCTAGTTGCTTCGGCAGGTGAGTTGTTACACACTCCTTAGCGGATTCCAACTTCCATGGTCACCGTCCTGCTCCCTGTTTCATGTGCTGAGTCCCAAGGAATATATAGTCGAAGGTCGAAATGTTGTTCTTTCTTCTGCGTAAAATACTTTCTCAACCCAAACGAGCCGTTTTTGCATATATATTTCTCTGCAAGTGGGTTTTTTCGACATCGCTGTCTGATCAATTGTTTAATGTTTACTCGTGCTGAGTACAGCCATAGTAGACCACGAGACATCCTTTCAGATACAACAAAACAAACACTGAATAGTTATTTAATGGATATTTCACTGTTTTAAGGTTTAAATGATTTATTTACATATTGTATACATATATAATGTAATATGTTTATATATACATATTATGTTAATACACGTAAAGAGAAATCTAACTATAAAAATAACCAGATAAAATTATCAATAGTACATCCTTTCTTTAACATCACAAACTAGTTTTCCTAGCAATTTAAATGTGTAGAGGAACAACCTACGTAAATAATAGTGTAGTTTAAACGGCTACCAATATATGTCACTTACATACGATTCAATAAATAAACTCAAGCGCAATTTTTTGAATAAACAAAATATATATTCCCTGATTTTTGTTAAATTTCTGTTGTTATAACTGAGAAGATGGGAAGTGTCAAATGATTGGTAGAATTTAAACCAATCAGAGAGCTGTGATATTTAATACCTATAAGTATTATATGATCTGATATATCAGGGCTCGAGTTGAACGACATGATTGTAAAAATTGTTATCAGTTAAAACTTGTACTACCAGTCAGCTGTTGCTTAGATTATTTTGTTTTTCCACATACAAATATATTTAATACGTTAACATTAGTTAGTGTTTATAAATCTTGTTATGTCGGGAAACTGAAAATAAACCTTAAAAAAAATAAATTATGAATATTTGAAAGAAAACGAGAAAAACAAAATAAGGTAAACAATAAAAATGCCTTTAAAACTGACTCTAGGTATTCGTATACTATTTTCATTAATAAATACATTAGATAACTATCAATAATTTCTCTCAAAAAATATGTTTAAGAACTTCCTGTGAACGTTCTCGGCGAATAGTATAAAAGGAGGTTTGTTGTACCCAAGCAGGTATTATCGAGTTGTTTGAGAAAACGAGAGAGTTTGTTTGGTTAGTGCTAAAAAAGATGAAGTTCACTGTGAGTATATGTTAATAACAGTAGTTATCTAGATATACTAAAATATATGTACTTATTCAATTCATTAACTAAGTCTAACAGACTATTATTTTATTTTAGGATTTATATTCACTCAATTAACTCTCTTTGAAACGAAAGTATAATTAGGCTTAATACGGATTACACAAAATAACTTGTGTTGATATGAATTTTCATCTGTAAATAAATATTGGATTAAAACAATTCTCTAAAGTAAAATTAAGCAACAACAGCATTCCACGTCAAATCTAAATATTTCACTCAATTAAAAATGTTAGTGAAGAAAAATCGTGTTTTTATCTTTTTGGTAAGAACAAAGTAACACAATATGATATTTTGTTCTGAACACATTTTATAGCCCCTCAATTTACCGATGTGGTTTGGGAAACCAACACAAATAAGGACCAATTTGGTTTAAAAATACGGAAGTCATAAAATTTAATATTTTCTTTACCATGTGAACCATAAAAATTGTTTAAAATTTTTAAAATCTATTATGTAGAAGTTATCTTAATATTAAAAGCTTTCTGCACTAGCCGTACCTAATTGGACTTGATAAACTAGAGGGAAGTGTTTAACACCTACCACCGTAAACACGTGATATGTTGAAATGAGTGTGTGTGTGGTTTTCTTATAGCAAAGCCACATAAGGTTATCTGCTCAGCCCACCGAGGGGAATCGATCCCCTGATTCTAGCGTTGTAAATCCGGAGACATACCGCTGTACTAGCGGTGAGATGTTGAAATGAAATGGCGGGTTTCATGGCTATCTTTATAAACATCCTCAACCTTAATTTGAGAAAGTGTTTATAAATATATATATTATTTTTTAGTGGTAACAGGTCGTGAATCATGTATCAAGGATCCACAGTCCAGTGTACTGACAACTCTGACGCACTGCCTGAAAAAACATTCAATCTTTTTTTCCCATGTTCATGACCACAAGCCACACTCCAGTCATTTGTTTGAATTTTTAAAGTTTAGGAGTGCACGAGTGAAAAGAAAATCAAATATTCATAGAGAGTATAATACGTAGATACAAGAATGTAACTTACGGTTGAGTTGTTAATAATACTTCGTATAAAACAAATGTGACGAAGTGGTTAGCTGGGAGAGATTACGAATGAGAGAAACCAGGCGTGTGTCTCGCTAGTATAAAATCACATTTAGTACTTTAAATTAGTGGATGTGTAATGAGTGTGACAGTCAAATTTTAATATTTGATGATAGTAGTCCAACAGCAGTAGATATAGTACTTTAGCTGTTTTCTCTCCAGTTCAATATTAGGAATGGTTAGTATCATAAAAACTTTGGTTGTTTTTCATGAATATCTGATATTAAAAATAACAACAGTAAGTAATTCACTTTAAACTGAACACCATCCTAACCTGGTGTGAAGATTATTAGCCTCATTTCATACAAAAGGAAACACGATACGTAAATAAAATGTTGCACTAAATAGTTTATAAGTCGTTAAACATCAATTCAACATCTTATCTGTGAAACTACAGCCTACATTAGTAACATTAAATCAATTCCCTAGTGGCATATTGGACCGTTTGTGGACTTAAAACTCTTGCAAATTGATTTTGATACTCGTGGTGTGAAGAGAATAGGCAACTGTTTATGTTGCTTTGTGCTTAACCACAAACAAACAAATGTTAAAGTCACTTGTGTTTCTAAATACGAATTATATTCTTTCAGCTTGTCATCTGTGTTGTCTTATCCCTTGTTGCTACAAGCTTGGCTGGGTATTATGGAGGACTTTTAGGTTACAGAGGTGTTCTTGGCGGTGGATATGGAAGTTATCTTGGCGGTGGGTATGGAAATTATCTTGGCGGTGGGTATGGAGGTTATCTTGGCGGTGGGTATGGAGGTTATCATGGCGGTGGGTATGGACACGGAATTCACGGTGTCTACTGTCCTTGGGCTTATCCCGTTTACCCTCATTACGGTGGTTATTACCACTAAATGGTTAGTTCATTAAATATTTAATTAATAATTACAAGGGTTATATCTACTTTGTCTTACAACAGGAGGATGTATGATATTGAAATATTGTACGAATTTATTTGATATAAATAACAAAACTGACGTTGTGAAAGCAATGTGTTAAAATACTTAAGCCTTTTTTATTTCTATTTCACGATATTTATATTTTAATAAACCGTCACCAGTAGAATAGTTTGTAAGTAACATTTGTATCTGCAGGTTTGATATGAGATAAGTTCAGGTTAATCACTGTTATTATTAATGTAGATAAATACTCACAAGGGGGAACTTAGAATTGTTTAATAAGTGTGATTGTTAATCTAGAGATCTAAGAATTAAAACGATACTTAAATGAAGTGACATGTGATAGTAAAATTGACTGTCGTTTCTTGTTCTGTTATAACTCAATCGAACAACTTTGTACTGACAGACTCTTTACTTTCCAGGATGTAAGGAAAGCGGTCAACGAAAAGAGCCGTTTACATGTTCGTCGCATCAAACAAGATAATCAAGTTGTGAATTCGAATTATTGTACTATGCATTTCTTTTGTAAATTTACACTAGTAAATAAATGTTTTGAAATGAAAACTGTTTTATGATTTTTAACCTAGGCTTAACATATGCTTAAGGCATAATGAACACATCCGTCTGAGTACAGTATACTGTTGTTCATTGTCCTTAAAGGGTAGTCGGGAACTTTTGTGTGTGAGTTTGTAACAGAACAAAGTTCATGATAAACATCTGCCAACAGGAGAACCATAGTGGTTTATATGTTACATTTCTCTCAGATGAAAACATTCGTATAGCAACACTGTTGGTTGACAAAAGAACAAAAGAAAGGATGGCATGGTGCTCCAAGTAAAAGTTAATAAATTCAGATAGTCTCATATTTAGAACACTATCGGTATCCACAATAACACCCACAAGAGAATTATGACCATAATGTTCACTGGTAAGGTGAAGACGATGATTACATACCAAACTTAACACAATCCCCGAAACACAAACACACATCAAAGAAAAACAAGATAGAACGAAATAAAGTTCTTTCTAGTGTTTTATGCTGTTAATAAGATAATACCTATTATCTTGGAAGGTGAAGTCCACGTATATAAATATCAGGCGGATTGTAGTCAGTTTGTAAAGATAACTGGTCAATCAATAACCTTGTTTTGCTTCCCAGAAGCTGTTTGAGATAGAAATTATAGTTCAGGGTAACACTGGATAACCATAAGCACGAGACTTAATACGAGAGGTGAGAAAACAAGTATTTAATGGGAACAAACCTCAATATAAACGGTTAGTCAATTTCTGTAAATATTATGATTTATTGGAGGAAACCTAAACGTATGAAAGCCACGTCATAAAATTTAGTTTCGTACAACTTACAATAGTGGGAGTATTCTGTATATACGTAACTATGTATGTGACTGAAATAATAAAACAGTTTGACGTTATTTATTTGATCACATAATTTCATAAAATAATTCCATACTTCGGGTATCGAAGACTCCAAGAATTATAAAATACTTACCATGTGTACAACAACCATTCCTTATGAAGAAACACAATTTTAAATACAAGCACTTTATTCACAAGAATAACATAACTTCACTAGAACTGTACGTGAGGGTTTAGTTATATCTTTATTGATGTAAATTATAAATACAGTTCTTATAACGGAGTTGATAAACCAGTGTTATTTTTTCAGTAAAGGGTATAACTTTGAATACATAAAAATATTACAGTTTATATCAGCACTGTCTAAACACGTTTCTCCTGTAGTACTTCACAGAAAAATCTCTTTTGAGAAAGTGTTCATTTTTCTTAATGTTTCCAAATGAGGTATGGATACTGCGTTTAATAATTAATAGCATAAACATCTGCACATAGGTCGTCAATTCTACAAGTATCCTAAAATACGAGTTGATTCATTAGCTGTAACAACTGACAGTTATGGGTGTTTATTGAAATAAATTGTATTTAAAATTCTGTAGTTTCTATTTTCTAATGTTATCTATTGAACAACACGAGCATAATAAACTAAATAGGCGACTTAGTAAAGGCCAGTGACCTACTGACATCTGGATCTCTCCGATCAATTGTTTAATGTTTACTCGTGCTGAGTACAGCGATAGTAGACCACGAGACATCCTTTCAGATAAAACAAAACAAACACTGGACAGTTATGTAATGGATATTTCACTGTTTTGAGGTTCAAATGATTGGAGACGATAAACGAGTTAGATATAATTTATCCTAATTTATGTTATAAATGTTTGCCTATAACAATTTATCTCCATGTGTGATATTAGTTTGAGTAAAATATATTTATAAGATTCATTATAAGTGGTATCTGGACGAATAATATATCATCTATTTACGTTAGGGCAGATAGCTCTCGTGTAGCTTTACGCGAAATTGAAAAAACCCAAATAGACAGCTGTAATTAAAACACCTTAATAACTGTTTTGTGTTTTTATCATTGGGAACATATAACTGGAACGTACTAACAATAAGCTGGTAATTATCTCTTTCAACGCTTACGTATCATATATTTATTTCGTTATAAACACACTGCTTTAATTGTTTAAATGTATATTATAAATAAAGATCTTTGTGTTATTATATTTTAAATGTATGCTGTTAAGATATTATATAAAGTAATGAGAGTTTATAAACAAGGTACACTATGTTGTCACAGAATAAAAGCATGTAATAAACAGTGTTATTGTAGTGTAAATTTTCTATATAAACTGGCCATATGTTTTTATAGTAGTTCTTTTTATTATCCTATAATAACATATTTTCACAGATTCTCAGTGGAAATGTCACACGTTTTTACACCTCTTCACCTAATCCAAGGTGGGTGAGATAAATAACTATTTTTCGTGTCTATTTTTCGTTTTTGGTATTTTTTAAAATCACAAATAGAATGAAACTCATACATGGTGGTTGACGTCATGACTGTGATATTCGTATCTGCGTTTTGTAGACTCGTGGCATATGTCGGACAAACAACGCATAGTAATAACCTCAATTCGCAGTATAGGGTGGTCTGCTCACAATTCCAAAACACTGCCAAAATAAGTAAAGATCTGGGGAGTATGGAATAAAAACATAAGTTAGGGTGAGTAAAACATATGTAAAACCATGCAATAACTTGGTAGCCACAAACCCATACTAAAGACAACGATATTTGAAAAGTTTTTGTGACATATAGTTTGTTAAGTAGTATACGAATAGTTTACATATAAACAACATTCATTAATTGAATCCATGGTTTATTTAGATTGACACTTAGAAGTAAGATCATTAATATACGCAAATGAAACGTCTGTATGTATAGGTAACAAGAGTAGATTTTCTGCCCGACGTAACAATGTGGTATACAGTTTTAACAACAGATAATACAGGAATGTCTATAAAAAACACAGTTACTAAGAAAACAAAGACTACGTTAAAATTGACAATAAAACTACAAACATTCATGATATAAATACAGCAAATGGACGACATTTCGATGGAACTCTTGTGTGGGTCTTACGGGCAGTCAGAAAATAACGTGTTTGATGTAGTTTATTCTGTAATATACGTCAGTATCTGTAGGTACATCAGGATGTTTAAACATTACTATCTAGCTCAAAACTAATGCAACTCGTAATTTTAAAACTAATTTTCCAGGAAGACAGGATAGACGTTGACACTGTAAACAGAACGAACAATTTTCTAGTAAAATTGTTTTTCTTACACTGAAGCTTTTCCCTTTGAAACAACTAAGTTTCCACAAGGTTATGATAGAGAGACAGTAAAATGTTTAAAAGAACATCACATGTTAAATCGAATGTCTGGGAGGTTCGTGAAATATTATAAAACCTTTTAGTTTTTGTTGCTTTCATTTTAAATTTTACCCAAAGCTAGCCGTCCCTAATTTAGCAGTGTAAGACTAAAGGGAAGGCAACTAGTCATCACCACCCACCGTAAAGACTTGAGCTATTCTTTTACCAACGAATAGTGGGATTGACTATCATATTATAACACACCTACAGCTTAAAGTGCGAGCATGTTTGTAGCGACGGGGATTCGAACCCCCGACCCTCAGAGTACGAGTTAAGCACCTTAATCACCTGTTTATGCCAGAACAGTTTTTGTTGTTAACTTTATATGAAGTCTTCTTTATTAAAATTGCAACAAACAAACACCAAGAATACTTGTGACTTTGAGTATAATAATTCATATTAATAATTCTACAAACTATTATTTTTGATGTTGTAAACCTAACTTTTAACAGTAGTAATTTTAATAATATAGGTTTAATAATTGTTAATAATAATTTTATGAATTAATTTTTATTTATGAAGATGGAAACCTAAGATCTAACAGATATAATTTATGATGCTCTCTGTACATTTATTTTCCTAGACCGTTCACAACACCTACAACTATCAAATCGGTATATAGTAACCAACGACGTATTTACTCTGTAGTTAGAAAGTCAATATGTGAGAGGTTTTAGATAAATATTCCTTAAACGTAAAAAATAGAGATAAACATAATCAAGAAGTAATTCTACAAAACTGTCATACAAGACTAGTAGACTATCCTATGTTGATCCGATGAAAATGACTTTAAACATCCTGGGTTGTTTTGATCAAAGGTTAGTCTTGATTTCTCGAAAACATGTCGAAATAAGTTTTACGTAAATAACAGTTTCTTTCAAATGAATAAAAACAATTTATATATATATATTTGTTAAAGTTGTTTAAATCAAAAGAAAACCTGGTACATAGCTCCTGCTTCCTGCTTGTGCTCTACACAACATTTTGAGTTTCATAAACAAAATTCCCTCTCGATCGGTAACATGGTTTCTGTTGTGTAGTCAAGTATCGTTTCCATATTATTATTCAGACTTTATTATTGTTTTATTTTATGAAGAACTGATTTATTCTCTCTTCGCTACATCACAACGTAAATGAAAATTTGCTAATACCAAACGCTTTCGTAAAGTCGTTGTATAGCCGATTCTTGCGAGTACATGCAAGCAAAGCCTATTTCCTTGAAAGAGTGTACACGCATGCTGGAGAGAAAGCACCAGCTTTTATCAGCTAATGGAGAGTTGGCATGTATGTGTAAAAGAAGAAAAAAGAAATAGAAGAAAGATAGCTAACAGTGAATGTTCAGAGAAACAAATGAAGACTCCACGAATTTGTTAAATCGTTTTAACACATAATTGATCATGGATAGAATAATTAGAAGAGGTTCTCACATAGAGAATAAATTAAATGATTGATCTTTTGATCACACATTAACAAAAGTTTTGGCCTTTTCAATTTGAGATCAATGGTTATTCTGTTTGACAAAGGTTGCTATACTGGTCACTTTGCTGCAGCCACAAAGTCCTTGTTACTTTCCACACAAAGTTGTATCTGTACCCCGAGTTTATAACTTTAAAGATATAGTAGTGCATAAGGAACAGACTCACAGAAAAAGACATTCGCACTTATATTTATATAGAGATATATAGATAGATAGTTGAATAACCGTCACATGGAGGGTTTGTTGCTGAATATCATTACACCCAGATAAGTAAAGGTCATATGTCACTGTTAACAATCAAAACACGTCTTTTAGACAATTCTCTTAGAAAACAAACAGTAATTGTAGAACGTGACACGAGGTTTTCTTGACAAATAATCGTATCATATGTATGGAGATTGAGAATAATTGAAAAATTAGATAAAATTATAACGTTTTGTCTTTTGTGTTTCTTCGACTCTGTGGCTACATCATCATTACTGTACAATGTTTCTATTGGTAGTTAAGACAGACTAATTCTTTAAACATTGATTATTGGATAAATGGTAATGTTACACGTTCTAAAACATGGATTGAAAAATAGTCAAATATACAGTGTTTTGGTCTGAATTTCAGCGTACAGTTTGATTCATCATCATATTATAACGTCCCCACGGCTATGAAAAAGAGAACTTGGGGTGGAACGGATTATTCGAACAGACGAACAGTGAGTTGAGCACTTTAACCACTTGGACATGCTGGGTGAAACATACTGGTTAAAGTTTCAGTGAAATAACTCAGCCCAAAGGTTACCTGTTAACAGACGATTCCTTCACTTTGACAGCTTTTTCTCCAATGAAACAGCGTTATGCAACTGGTACTAAAAACCGACAAATAAAAGCACGTTGTATCTGTCATGAATATTTTGTGGTAGGTCATATACATACATTTCAAGTACAACTTGCCACACACCCATGTATTTTGGTTTATACGTGAGAATAAATAAATACTTTTCTTAAGTTTCCGTTATTACAGAACAAAAAGGACAGGTAGCTGATAGGACACTTTTCTTAAGTTTCCGTTATTACAGAACAAAAAGGACAGGTAGGTGATAGGACACTTTTCTTAAGTTTCCGTTATTACAGAACAAAAAGGACAGGTAGCTGATAGGACACTTTTCTTAAGTTTCCGTTATTACAGAACTAAAAGGACAGGTAGCTGATAGGACACTTTTCTTAAGTTTCCGTTATTACAGAACAAAATGGACAGGTAGCTGATAGGACACTTTTCTTAAGTTTCCGTTATTACAGAACAAAAAGGACAGGTAGGATATATAAATATGTTATTGTTTTAGGAAATTCCTTCACTATGTAACATCGTTAAGACAGTCTGTGCTGTTCAGGGACCTTGGTGGAGATTATAAAGGAAATTACGTGATACACTAAAGAATGCTAGCTGTAATGCAGCCTTTATAGTGCAGACAGGAACGAAGGATATAGGAAAGGGTATTGTAGTGGAGCGGAATGTTGAGTGCAAGGTATTAATGAGAACATTCAAAGTAAAGGGTCGTGATAACACATATAGGAATTAAATTACATGTAGGCTTAGGTTAACACGTAAGTAAAGTCATGTTAGGTGGTTGGGTTTTTTGGGCCAGATGACAGAAAAAAGAGATTTTTTTCATGGAATTGATGGATTACGTTTATATAGAATAGGGAATGGCTTTATTGTAAAGGTTTCTAACTGAAATGCAAGACCAAACGTAAACTAGGATTAGACGAAGTTCAGAGCCAGGATAATGTTGAAAGCATATAATATACAACTGGGTATATTCTGGGAACAAGATAGAAAATTACTTTTTATTTTATTGAATGATTGTTGGGGTAGAGCGTTGGGAATATCTGTGATTTTTGTTGAACTAGATACATATGGAGGTACGGAATAATGAAATTTAAGTAAGCATTTCAAACAAGAAATGTTAAAGAGATGCAACTGAATTAATTGAAATGAACATAAATTTTAAAATTAGATTTCTAAATATTCAAAACAGGCCCGTCTTTTACAGGTAATAAAAAGTGACTGGAAGTAGAAAGCAAAGTTGGTTTACATAGGGAGTATAGAATAAAATTATAAAAATAGAAAGTTCAAATTAACTACAATGATGACAGACTTGAAGTATTGTAGAAAGTTAAAACTGTTGACGAAACGGTAAATTAGAAAATAAAAAAACTGTATGAAAATATAAACTTGGTAAGAATTTCTTAACAAGTAAGTTGGTAAGCAAATTGTTAAAAGGACAATGAAGCCGTTGTGGAATAAAAAAGAAAGGATAATATCTGGTATTATGGGATGTTAAACCCCACTTTTTAATTTTTTATTTTTCAATAAAGAAGACGTAGTAACATTTCTCATCATGAATAGTTGGTAGATGGGAACATGACTGAGCAAGATCATAACATTAATCTGAGATTTTAAAGAACAAATGAAAATTTAAAGAATGACAACAAATTATATTTACCCAAGGACCTTGTAAGAAATCAAGGACTGTACATGTGAGACATTTTCTCCTATTTATTCTATATCCTTAAAGAGTGTGTGTGTGTTTTCTTATAGCAAAGCCATATCAGGTTATCTGCTGATTCTACCTTCAATAGTGGGCATATGTTAGAAAATTGTAAGTTGGCTACTAACACTGTCTTTCCAAGGAAGGCAATAGAAATTTCCCAGTAGTTATATGTTTATTAGTCTTACGTGAATGGTTGGAAAAGTTATAGAAAATATGACTGATGCTTTGCAAAATCATTTTACAAAGTTTAAATCTTGTTGGATAGTCACCATTGTTTCTTTTGGAGAAACCTTGCCTTACTAAACTTTTACATGCTTTGAAGAGGTTTATTTTAACGTATATGACATAGCGGTGGGAATTTGGTGTATCTGGATCTTTAGAAAGCATTTAAGAAGGTGCCACATAAAAGAATTGTTGAAAATTATAACCCTGCAAGTGTGAGGTATGTGTTGAATAGTTTGATAGAAAACTGACTAGATAGAAGAAAGTGGAGGTTGTAATAAATACAGTTCAGATTAAATGGATTAATGTCACCAGTAAGATAACTCAGGCCTCACTGCCAGGACGTTTCTTAGGCCTCACTGCCAGGACCTTTCTTGATGATATTAATGTTTCGGCCTTCAAGTAAGAGTATAAATTTTACAAAGTATGGGTATTTTTTAAATTTCTGACTGTCAAAAGGTGTCCACAAAAATTTAAAAAACAACCTTTAAATCCTCTTTCCTTCAGTGTGAGCTGAAGAATCAAAATAAACTATTTTTTGTTTGTTAACTTAAAATCATATAAATAGAAAATAATATAATTAGACTTAAAAATAAAAGAAACTCTCCTTACTAAAAACGATATCTAAGCATCAGTCAGTATCCAGATGTTAAATTATGTATATTTTAATTTCTCTGTATTTAATTATTGTATTTAACTTGTTTTTTATGTGTTGTCAAGTAATGTGGTATTACTATATACACAAAACATTCGTTTGTATCCACCTGAGGATCTCAGGTAATCCTTGAGAAACACAGTGGTTTAAGAACTGAAAAGGTTTATAAGGTATATTTTTTATTCAAACAAATAATTATCTCTTATTGACACTTTCAATCAAGCTAGTAAATAGTTTATCAAGTATGCGTGTTTTCGTACCACAAAGCCACCTTATGTCTACCTAGGGGAGTCAATCCCCTAATTTTATTATTGTAAATCCGCTGCCCCACAGGAGGACGTAATTTATGAAAGTTTAAAATATTGCATCCATCAAACACAAAACAATATGTTTTAAACAGTAGTCAAGTGTGTCTTTCAGCACGTATAAAACAAACCTTAAGTTATATTCGTTACAACAACTGTGCTGGAAAAGTGATATAATAATTCTAACTTATCATACTTTGGCTTCTGAATTACTTCGTGTAATTTTACACTTAGTTTTGTTCAAAGTTTCATGTTAGCGATTTCTTCAATTTAAGACACCTGGTAAGAGTAATACACTTGTTGTGATCTATAATATCTTGCTCTAAAATGTATGCACTATATATATTTTCTTACTTTTTTAATGTTCAAGCCGTTTTTATAAAGCTGCACAGAAAATATTACCTGACACCAAACCTATTCTTTTGGTTCGAACATACCTTCTTCCGTAATCAAAAATAAACCCTAAAAAAGGAGAGTATAATATTAGAAATAAGGTGATCTACTTAAATACAAAGAGAATTGGAGCATGAAAAATAATGGAGGTTTCAGGTAACTTTCTACGACCGTGAAAACAAACAAAGTTAATGAAACACATCTGAAATCCACACCAACTTCCGGTTTGGAGAACGACGAATAGATATATAAAAGGAGAGCTCCTGTGTTTCAGTCAACCAATCGATAGCTTTAGGCTTAGAAAAGATAGCTATAAGTTCTGGTGTCAAGACGTGCAATATGAAACTCACTGTAAGTGTAGCTTTAATACGTTTTTGTTTTATATAATAAAGAAATAAATTAAAAGTAAAATCGTAGCTTTTTTATTAAAAACAGACACATAATTACTTATTAACAAAAGACCTATGTATATTTTTAATGTATTAAAATTCATGTCTGGTAAGAAAGAAAATAATGTTGAGAAAACTGTCTATTTCTGATAATAAGATAAACATTATGTTTTACATTAATATACGATAAAATATAGTTTTATTTATAATAACTAACCAGAGAAATCAAACATATCTACTGTAATATAGTTTCTGATATTAATTATTATGCTTCATATTACTTACTAATAATTCGTTATTATAATATTCTAATATTTCTTTATTATAATATTCTAATAATTCATTATTATAATATTCTAATAATTCATTATCATAAAATATCCAAAATCATAGGGTCAGTTATAATATACAAAATATATTCAAAGCATTCGATGATATCAGATTTTACTAAGGAAGACGTAACAAAGTAATAAAAGTTACCGGTTGTTTCTGACATTATTAGTAAACTAGCCTAACGTCATAAAACGTTAAAAATGATGATAACCTATATTTTCATATCGTTATTTCAGCTTGGAATTTGTGTTTTCGTAACACTCGTCGCCACTAGCTTTGCTGGTTACCTTTATGGAGGTTATGGAGGAGGACTGGGATACGGATTAGGTTTAGGCTACGGAGGTTATGGTGGTTACGGTGGATTGGGCTACGGAGGTTATGGTGGTTACGGTGGATTGGGCTACGGAGGTTATGGTGGTTACGGTGGCTTAGGCTACGGAGGTTATGGTGATTACGGATACCATGGTGTTTACTGCCCTTGGGCTTATCCCGTTTATCGTGGAGGTTACCATTGAACGGTAAGATTGCAACAGAACTAATAAATATCATTATTATCTTTTTGTGTTTATTTTCAACTCATTAGTGAGACTGTTATATAATGATTACTTTATTAACCTATCAACCGCCAGGTGGAGACATTTTTTTGTGTGTTCAATAAATTATTTTTGTATTAGAATCTCTTACCACGAAAAGAACGTTCCTACCCTTATATTTAAATACGTTGTACATATATCATGCTTCCTTTGAATATAATTTTACACTTTACAAGGTAACCTACACGAAAAAAAAAGAGAGAAAAACACATATTTTGAAATAATTAAACTACATCGTTGAATACTGGTATAATTTCATTAGTGACTTTTGAAGTATCATGTGATATCTATTAATATGATGTAAAAGACTGTATTAGTTGTAATAGAACGAATTATAGTTTTGGAGACAACGAATACTGAAAACATCTGTTTATTTTGGGTCTTTACAGAGTGATTATATCTTGTTATTTTAAACAGTGTAATCTTACGAAAATCAAACGCGAATGTCTTCATACATATATCTTTAGTTATTTTATTGTTTAGATTATTTTTGAAACCAACTGAATACGTTTATTCATTAATATCTTACTTTATTTCCAGAGTCTGAGAAATCTATCAAAGAAGGTTTACCATTGAAGACTTCATACGTCACATAACGTGATTATAAAAATGTTAACATAAGAAATGACGTAATTTTTCAATTACATCTTTGTGAAGTTATTACTGTTCATAGATTATATTTTTTGGGACTTGCTCTGACTCCAAACTGTAAAAACTCTGTTGGAAATTAAATCAATTTGTGTCCAAACGTTTTCAGTTGTTTTAAGATATTAAATAAAATTACAAAGGAGGAATAGCTTCATCTGCCGGTAAAAAGGCGTGACCATTACTATTATTCTTAATTTCTATTACCTTAGTAATTTTTTATACTTTGATACTGGTATTTAAAAGCTTAACCTATTGAAAAAAAAAAAAAAATTCGCAAATGAATTTAAAACTAGGTTACACTTTGTAACGAGGCTTTGGTAATAAAACTATGGTAATTACATAACACCATGATTTCATACTTTGACATGGGATACTTTAGAATTAATTATATTCTGAGGTTGACACTCAAGGAAATAGTTCACATATTCGAAGATAAACCCACTTGAAGTAAAAATGTATGTCAAAACGGCTGGTAATGGTAGTAATTTTGTTTGTTTTGTTTGAATTTCCTGCAAAGCTACTAGAAGGTTATCTGCTCTAGCCGTCCCTAATTTAGCAGTGTGAGAAAAGAGGGAAGGCACCTAGTCATCACCACCCACCGCCAACTGTTGGGCTACTCTTTTACCAACGAATAGTGGGATTGACCGTCACATTATAACGCCCCCAGGCTGAAAGGGTGAGCATGTTTGGTGCGACTGGGAGTCGAACGCCTTAATACGCTTGGCCATGCCGAGCCCATGGGTATTAATACTTTTACTAATATAGCAAAAAACAACGTTTCGACCTTCTAGGTCATCTTCAAATGAACAACGAGAGAGTTTGCAAATGACCGTTCATGGGCGCGTCTTATAGACGAGAGAATAAACGGGTACGGAATTGTGGGGGACGTTGCAGTTGGATGTTCGGTTATTAATTAGTATTGTTTGTTTGTTTGTTTTTTTAATTTCGCACAAAGCAACTCGAGGGCTATCTGCGCTAGCCGTCCCTAATTTAGCAGTGTAAGACTAGAGGAAAGGCAGCTAGTCATCACCACCCACCGCCAACTCTTGGGCTACTCTTTTACCAACGAATAGTGGGATTGACCGTCACATTATAACGCCCCCACGGCTGGGAGGGCAAGCATGTTTTGGCGCGACTCGGGCGCGAACCCGCGACCCTCAGATTACGAAGCGCACGCCTTAACGCGCTAGGATTAATTAGTATAAGTAAAAAGGTGTTCCTTTATATTGGTTTAATTTTGGTTTGAGGTGTTGTATAAGTAGCGCTTCTTTGACTTTGCGTTTGTATATATTTGTTTCCCTACTGAGAATCTGGGTATTTTCTATTGTAATGTTATGTTTATTTGATTTGCAGTGTTCAAAAACGTGTGAAGGTGTTTTGTGTTCTCTGAATGTGGTTTACATTTTTCTGCTTGTTTCTCACAAAATATTCATAAAAAATCTGGATTAACATGGCCCGATTAATGAAAACAACTCAGGATATTTAAAGCCATTTTCATGCGATCATCATAGGATAATCTACTAGTCTTTTATAAACGTAAACTTTTGTAGACTTTCATGTTGCTCACGTGTATATCTCTCATTTTCTAAGTTTAAGAAATATATATCTAAAATCTCTCACATATTGACTTTCTAACAATCAGAGTACATATGCCGTTTATGACTAGCGCACGGTTTCACTACAACTATTAAATTCATATATAGCAACCAAACACGGTTTATAACTCCATGTTTTATACACCTGAAACCGTGCGCTAGTCATAAACGGCATATGTACTCTGATTGTTAGAAAGTCAATATGTGAGAGATTTTAGATATATATTTCTTAAACTTAGAAAATGAGAGATATACACGTGAGCAACATGAAAGTCTACAAAAGTTTACGTTTATAAAAGACTAGTAGATTATCCTATGATGATCGCATGAAAATGGCTTTAAATATCCTGAGTTATATCTGTTAGATCTTAGGTTTCCATCTTCATAAATAAAAATTAATTCATAAAATTATTATTAACAATTATTAAACCTACATTATTAAAATTATATCTGTTAAAATAAACGTGAGTTTGTAGAATTATTAATATAAATTATTAAACTCACAGTGACCAGTATTCTTGGTGTTTGTTTGTTACAATTTTAATAAAGAAGACTTCATATAAAGTTAACAACAAAAACTGTTCTGGCATAAACAGGTGATTAAGGTGCTTAACTCGTACTTTGAGGGTCGGGGGTTCGAATCCCTGTCGCACCAAACATGCTCACCATTTAAGCTGTACGTGTGTTATGATATGACAGTCAATCCCACTATTCGTTGGTAAAAGAGTAGCTCAAGTCTTTACGGTGGGTGGTGATGACTAGCTGCCTTCCCTTTAGTCTTACACTGCTAAATTAGGGACGGCTAGCTTTGGGTAAAATTCAAAATGAAAGCAACAAAAACTAAAAGGTTTTATAATATTTCACGAACCTCACAGATATTCGATTTAACATGTGATGTCCTTTTAAACATTTTACTGTTTGTCTATCATAACCTTGTGGAAACTTAGTTGTTTCAAAGGGAAAAGCTTCAGTGTAAGAAAAACAATTTTACTAGAAAATTGTTCGTTCTGTTTACAGTGTCAACGTCTATCCTGTCTTCCTGGAAAATTAGTTTTAAAATTACGAGTTGCATTAGTTTTGAGCTAGATAGTAATGTTTAAACATCCTGATGTACCTACAGATACTGACGTATATTACAGAATAAACTACATCAAACACGTTATTTTCTGACTGCCCGTAAGACCCACACAAGAGTTCCATCGAAATGTCGTCCATTAGCTGTATTTATATCATGAATGTTTGTAGTTTTATTGTCAATTTTAACGTAGTCTTTGTTTTCTTAGTAACTGTGTTTTTTATAGACATTCCTGTATTATCTGTTGTTAAAACTATATACCACATTGTTACGTCGGGCAGAAAATCTACCTTTGTTACCTATACATACAGACGTTTCATTTGCGTATATTAATGCTCTTACTTCTAAGTGTCAATCTAAATAAACCATGGATTCAATTAATGAATGTTGTTTATATGCAAACTATTTGTATACTACTTAACAAACAATATTTCACAAAAACTTTTCAAATATCGTTGTCTTTAGTATGGGTTTGTGGCTACCAAGTTATTGCATGGTTTTACATATGTTTTATTCACCCTAACTTATGTTTTTATTCCATACTCCCCAGATCTTCACTTATTTTGGCAGTGTTTTGGAATTGTGAACAGGCCACCCTATACTGCGAATTAAAGTTATTATTATGCGTTGTTTGTCCGACATATGCCACTAGTCTACATATGCCACTGACAAAAAGGTACTTTAAATACGGTTATTGAGATTCAAAGAGTAATCGCATGTATTTTAATATATATGTGTTTAGAGAAGACAAGTTAGGCCTATATTTGTAACATCATCAAAAGGTATTATAAGCCTTCTTGGTGATAAAGTTTACAGCTCTCAGATAATCTATGTTTTTTTTGCCACCAACTGTTGAAGGTTTTTTTTTACATCTGTTGTAGATATTCACACATGTACCGCATTACCCTTTATATTGTTGTAGATTCATGTGCTATTTATATTGTATGGAACACAGAAGCTCAGTAGTCTTTTTTATACGTAATTACCTTGTAATGTTCGATACGAATATCAGTCATGACGTCAACCACCATGTACGAGTGTCAGTCTATTTGTGATTTTAAAAAATACCAAAAACGAAAAATAGACACGAAAAATAGTTATTTATCTCACCCACCTTGGATTAGGTGAAGAGGTGTAAAAACGTGTGACATTTCCGCTGAGAATCTGTGAAAATATGTTATTATAGGATAATAAAAAAGAACTACTATAAAAACATATGGCCAGTTTATATAGAAAATTTACACTACAATAACACTGTTTATTACATGTTTTTATTCTGTGATAATATAGTGTACCTTATTTATAAACTATCATAACTTTATATAACTTCTTAACAGCATACATTTAAAATATAATAACACAATGTGATTTTTTAAAAAAATACCAAAAACGAAAACGCCTTCCGTCTTTAAATACATTGTTTTAAAATCTTTAAACGAAATGTAGTATTGTGGGTGTTTGTTCTCCTACGTATGTCATCACATTCTGCTCAAAGGCCGTTACGTCACGCATTAAGAAATTAAAATATTTCGTAAGTATATTTGAGAGTTGCTACTTAGCTTATTTTCATAATTCTATAATTTTCTGTTACTATAAATTATTTTTTATCGTTTGTGTTTAGTTTTTAGAACAATGTTTAGGCATATCATCAGTCTCTGGATTAGGGTTACATAAGCCTAAACAACGATAAGGCATAAGAAAGTGCTCAGAATTCTAATGTGTATAGTTTTTTCTATTCAAAATTTTGTATTCTACATTATATGTTGTTCTGTATTCTTTGAAATATATACACTGCATGCCTCATTTATCTTATAAAGAAACAATGACTGATAAAATGCTTCCAGGTTTCATTTAAGTTGTATTTTGTTAGATTATAATCTGTATTATGCACTCAATGAAACACATTGGAAAATATAACTTTCTGAAACTTAATAATTATCGCTGCTTTGTAACCCTGAGTACAATATTTAATAATGTTGTAATTATAATAAATATAATAATATATTTAAACATATTTTACTTAAACCAATATACACGTACAGAGAAACTCTTGTGAGCAAGTTTTTATGACACAACAGGATAAATTATATCTAATTAATTTAGCATCTCCAAGTGAATTGAATTTTAAAAACAAGCAAATAGGTATGATATGAATGTGTTTTATGAAAAGGATGGCGAGACTCTCTATTGCAGCTGTACAATACTATTGTATAGTTGTATTCAGAACGAGTAAACATTATACAACTTACCAATAAAGTCCAGATGTAAGTTTGTCACTTGTTTTTCTTTAAACTGGAATTTTAGTACAAGGAAAACTAATTATACTAAGTTACTTTTGTTTCAGTGATCAGCCATAAATCTTGGTTCTTAAACAGCTCGTAGTTAAGGAAGAATAAAATGTTCTGTGACATATTCATTGTGTGAAATTCGTTTGTGGACTTTTCTTTGTGGTATGATACAAGAGATGGCGCTACAAAGTATTGTTTAGTTCGATTAAATTCGTACATTATACAGGCTACTTCTATCATAGTAAGATGTGTAAAAATAAAATATATCGTGTGACTGTTATATTTATAAGTTTTTTCCTATGAATCATAGTATTTACAGTGACCTATTGATCGTTTATATTGAGGTTTGTTCTCATTATATACGTATTTCATAATCCCTCGTTTTTTGTCTCGTATTTCCGATTAACCAGTGCTTCCCTAAACTATATTTTTTATCTCAAACAGCTGCTGGGAAGGGAGGACAAGGTTGTTGATAGATCAGACATCTTTCCAAACTGACCACAATCCGCTTGCTATATACAAGTGGACATCACCTTCCAATAACACACTTATTATTTTATTAACATTACAAGAAAGTAGGACGAACTTGATTGCGTTGTTTGCTTGTTTTTTCTTTGGTGTTTGTGTTTCCTGGAAGGTGTTAAAAAGTTTGTTGTGTAATCACGTACTTAACCTAACGAATGTGAATTTATTAACTCCTACTTAGAACACTATGTCATCCTTTCTTTTGTTCTTTGTCAACCAACAGTGTTGCTATACGAATGTTTTCGTCAGAATGGAATGTAACATATAAACCACTACCGTTCACCTATGGTCGGACATTTATAGTCTTCTATTGACAGAAACACTTGAAATAATATGTAGCATTCTGTGTGTTAATATTCCTGTGTATAATAAACTGAGATTGTGTTGTCATATATTAAAAAATAATTTCTTGAGTCTGTGCTCAACAGCAATTAATCAAATAATGTCTCTAACTTATTCATTAATAAAAACAACAATATATAAAATGAAATCATAATTATCCAAGTTGGCATAAAAATAGTAGGTAAATTTTAGGACCTCTGTATTATAAAACAGCCTTTATTCTATTTTACATTTTAGAACAAATTTAAACCTAATTAATAATTAACTCACCCTCAAAGTATGTCAGTGAGCTTATAACGATAAAGTTATTTATAATTGTTCTCTTATTTAAAATGAATAAAGCAGGCGTACTAGAGAGAGATAGAAAAGTGATTTACGAACCTACCCGTATCTTTATTTTGTGTAACCAGACTTCATAAGAGTAGGTAGTGTCGCTACGACTATAAAGACAACATTAAAATTATCATTAATTATGAGTTATTATTACTGTTGATTTTAACCACAACTGTTTTACTTATATTCAAGTTGTATACAATTATAGGTGCTAAATCTTTATCAAGTATGGTTTCCTACGTGAGTTACACGGAATCTACATTTATATTTCAGATATAAAATGTTGCGTATTTATACACAAAATGTCCAGTTCTGATATTAAGTAGCGTGCTCGATAATGTAGTGTGAGAAATTAATATTTTACCCGTATTTCTGTATACACTTACATGTAACTAGTGGTATGAAAACGTTTAATTTTACTTTATATGGTCGACGTTTAAGTAGTTTATATAGAAACAAGGCTAGGGTATGTTGAAGAAATATAAACTTGAAGTATATTTCAGTATACCACACAACATGGATTAAATCACAGCTTACGATACTCAGTGATGGATTTAAATTACTGAACTTTCTGTATACTGCGAATATCATGTATAACGTAATTTTATATATATACAAAACCTACATCGTAGGTGTTGTTTATGGAATAAATATTGTACAGTTTACAAGCGTAAAGAATACTACCAAAGTGTCTATTATAATCTATATATATTTATAAAGTTAAATACGTGTTTTTATTATGTATTCGAAACGCAGATGTTAATGATTCACAGAAAGTGTTAACTAAAGCACGGTCACACACTTTTAACTGCAGATGGAGTTTTTCACACAATATGATTTTATTCAATATTTTAAAACAACAGTAAGTGTATCGAACTTCAGTAAAAGTTCGGAAATCCTTTGAAGATAAATTACTGTTTATTTTCTTCAAAATGTTCACACTATGGAATCAGTGTAGGTTAAAAATATTTACTAGAGATTAAATTCATGAAGATAAATGATTTTAAAACGACGTAATTCAGAAACTATGTCGCTTCCAATGTTGACATTTTGATAAGTTCCGTTATTTGACTTATTCAGTTTTCAATGGTAAACCTTCTGGGAAAGATTTCTCAGACTCTGGAAATAAAGTAAGATATTAGTGAATAAACCTAATTAATTAGTTTAAAACATAATATAAACAATATAATAACTAAAGATATATGTATGAATATATTTGTTTTGTTTTCGTAAGAATACACTGTTTAAAATAACAAGATATAATCACTTTGTTAAAAGATGAAAATTAACAGATGTTTTCAGTATTTGCTATTCTACAAAAATACGATTTGTTCTAGTATAACTAATATAAACTATTACATTATATTAGTAGATATTGCAAGGTACTTCAAAAGTCCCTAATGAAATTGTACCAGTATTGGACGATGCAGTTTGATTATTTCAAAAGATGGGTTGTTTTGTTTTTGTAGGGTACCCTATGAAGTGTAAAATTATATTTAAAGGAAACATGATATATGTAGAACGTATTTAAATATAAGGGTAGAATCATTCTTGGCGTGGCAAGGGATTGTGATACAGTGATAATTTAGTGAGTATACAAAAGCTCTGTCCGTCAGGCGGTGAATAAGTTGATAAACGAATCATTATATAACAATCTTACTGATGAGTTTGAAAAATAAACACAAAGAGAAAATAATAATATTTATTATTTCTCTTGCAAACTTACCGTTCAGTGGTAACCTCCACGATAAACGGGATAAGCCCAAGGGCAGTAAACACCATGGTATCCGTAACCACCATAACCTCCGTAGCCTAAGCCACCGTAACCACCATAACCTCCGTAGCCTAAGCCACCGTAACCACCATAACCTCCGTAGCCTAAGCCACCGTAACCACCATAACCTCCGTAGCCCAATCCACCGTAACCACCATAACCTCCGTAGCTTAAACCTAATCCGTATCCCAGTCCTCCTCCATAACCTCCATAAAGGTAACCAGCAAAGCTAGTGGCGACGAGTGCAACGAAAACACAAATTCCAAGCTGAAATAACGATATGAAAATATAGGTTATCATCATTTTTAACGTTTTATGACGTTAGGCTAGTTTACTAATAATGTCAGAAACAACCGGTAACTTTTATTACTTTGTTACGTCTTCCTTAGTAAAATCTGATATCATCGAATGCTTTGAATATATTTTGTATATTATAACTGACCCTATGATTTTGGATATTTTATGATAATGAATTATTAGAATATTATAATAATGAATTATTAGAATATTATAATAATGAATTATTAGAATATTATAATAATGAATTATTAGTATATTATAATAAAGAAATATTATAATATTATAATAATGAATTATTAGTAAGTAATATGAAGCATAATAATTAATATCAGAAACTATATTACAGTAGATATGTTTGATATCTCTGGTTAGTTATTATAAATAAAACTATATTTTATCGTATATTAATGTAAAACATAATGTTTATCTTATTATCAGAAACCATAGACAGTTTTCTCAACATTATTTTCTTTCTAACCAGAACATGAATTTTAATACATTAAAAATATACATAGGTATTTTATTAATAAGTAATTATGTGTCTGTTTTTAATAAAAAAGCTACGATTTTACTTTTAATTTATTTCTTTATTATATAAAATAAAAACATATTAAAACTATACTTACAGTGAGTTTCATATTGCACGTCTTAACAGCAGAACTTATAACTATCTTTTCCAAACCTAAGGCTATCGATTGGTTGACTGAAACACAGGAGCTCTCCTTTTATATATCTTTTCGTTGTTACCATACAGGAAGTTATTATAGGGTTCGCTGGCTTTTACATGAGTTTTATCAATTCCTGTTTGTTTTCACGGTCATAGAAAGTTATCTAAAACTTCCACATGAATATGTTTATTTTTTGTATGTCCCAATTATGTTTTGCATGTAAGTAGATCACCCTATTTCTAATATTGTACACCAGTTTTTTAGTAGAGTTTATTTTTGGTTCCGGAAGAAAGTACATTCGAACCAAATTAAACTGGTTTAATGCCCAAACAAGTGGTTCTTTTATTGAGGCTATGTAACAACTGATTGAATGTTAAAGAGAATACAGACACAGTTTGAGCAGATGTTTAATGACTTGGGCATATAGATCATAATAATTCCATCGTTATTGTCTAATGTCTTCTTTGTAGGTGATAACAAGTCCATCACTTTGTCTCATGTCTTTGTAGATCATAACAAGTCCATCTCTGTTGACAAGTATCTTCTTTGAAGATCATAACAAGTCCATCTCCATTGACAAGTGTCTTCTTTGTAGATCATAACAAGTCTATCTCTGTTGACAAGTGTCTTCTCTGAGGTTTCATTTATTTACGGTGAAGTGAAAGACCAACTGTTGGTATACTTCGTTCATTTCTGTCACATATAGGGGTGATATTCAATATTAATTTAGTTAAAACCTTAAGGCGAAATTTTGAAAAAAAATCATGTTAAATTAAAGAACACGAACAAATAAATAAATCATTTGTAAGAAAAACACTTGTTAAATATGATCTTCAATCCATTTTCTTTATTTCATCAAGAATAGAACTAAACTCAATACAAACTTTGTTTTAGTATAATTATTTTGAAATTTAAGCCTGAAGAAATGCATTAATTCGTGATCGCAGCTTTTAGTACCTTTCAAAATATTGATAACAAAATTTGTTCTAGTTTGCTTGAAACCGACGATCTGTCTTGGTCACAGAAGGTGAAATAATTAGTTATTCTTATAGAATACTGTTTGTTTTGGAGATATATTTTGATCTCTAGCTGTAAACACGCTAAACAATTTAATTGTGTACAGTTTGAAAGGTTATTCCTTACTAACAAGATGTTAACTAAACGTGAACCACCAAACTACATAATATCACCGAGTTTATGTAATAGGAATAAGAGAACAAACTAAGCAACAGTTAACCTACAGACTTGGTTTGGTTTTTACTAAACAATAATTTGTACTTCTAGTACAAAACATATTTTTCCGTTGTAGAATTTTCAATTCGCACAAAGATTACTAGATGTCAGAATAATCAGTGAAGTGACCTAGCTAATCCACTCACGTACGTGGCTTGACCTATTCTACAGCACGTGATACTCACCAAAACATCTCTGGTATTAAAGGCACTTAGAATCGAATAGTTTGATCAAAAATGACAAACCCGTCTATTTATCTAATAAAATACTCCAGATATAATGACGCTTTCAAAACCTAGGTGTCGAGAGCTGAGTATTAAAACTCTGTGAAATAATTCCCAGATCCATCACTACTCTACATCCTTACGGTACCTATACTTTAATTATATCGAAATAAGTAGGGTTTAGAGCGTATGCTGTCGCGTTTATAGACTTAACATTGACAATGTTATTCATTAAACTACTTACTATCTTATGAAAGTATCTTGGTATCAGCGTGACTCGGTATCAAATTGTAGTTTATAAATGAAATATTTATATTATACGTTATTTAATTTCTTAATATGAAAGTAAATATTAGAAAAGTTCTTTATATCAATTTTTGCGTGTCACACTAGCACGTTATTTTTTGGGTTTGGTTCGCGTATATTTTATGACGCTCACAATATCGCATTTATAGCTTAATACGAACGAATTGTAAGCTGCAAATCTATACCACAAGTATTTTATAATATTTTAGACAATTCTAATTCTAACCATTATACTATTAAGAAGTTAATAGATCCTACTGTGTTGTGTTTCCAAAAGAGGGAACTTCTGAGAAATTTAACAATAAAGCTATTTTGATATTGATGTTACACAAAGTAGGGTAACATCTAAACAGGAACGGTGATTCATGGCTTTATATTCGGCAGGTATCTACTTTAGCTGATAAGAGTAGAACAAACGTTGCAAATAGGTGTAAAAAGGCTAAAAGAAAACTCTCTGGAGATTGGAATTTCGTTATCCAGTTTGTTTCTTCTACTTTCTTATCCATCTGCTAGAAATAAAAATCTAGAGAACGTAAGTGTTTAAAGGCGAGAAGTGTAAACTCTTACCTCGTGTACTTTGTAATTTTGTGACCAATACAAAAACATTAAACATTTTATTTTACATTTTGAGCCGTTATGTTTGTTATACTTTGATTATTTTCCTACAGCCTAGAGAATCAAATATAATGTTACAGTAAAAAAGTAACAGATAACGTATAAGCGAAACTGAAAATAAAAATGTTTGATATTTAATTACAAGATCATTTTAGTTTTCATTATTTCGTAATATAAAAGTACTTGAAATGTAAAAAAAATATCTTATCAGGTAATATAATAAAATATAAAAGTCTTCATGGCGTATACACGCCAGCAGCTTCTGCGTTACTCTGTTCGATACAATAATATGAGTTGCACGTGTAACATGTGATTATTAATTCGTGTCTGGGTATTTTCAGTCGGACACAGTTCAAAGTTTAATAAAGCAAAATTGATAAAAACAAATAGATGTATGCTGCTATGAGATCTAGCCTATCCAGAATAAATACTTGTGGTTTCTTGTTGCAATTTGATGTTATTCTAGAACAAAGAAACGGGTAATTCATATTTATTTCTTAATTTTTTTGTAATGGTTACGATCTCGGTCAAATCAACGAAAACCGTAGTGAGTTAACATCAATAAAATACATTCAATATAAAGTGTTTTATTTATTAGAAAACCTTGTTCATTTTCTAGAAGGATGTAATGATAACGCAAATGAAATTAACAATTTTAAAATAAAAATGTTTTTAATCATAAAATTACCTTCTGTATTTGTTTAACAACAATCTGGAAAAATGACGAGCCATTTCTTTATCAGAAAAAACTTGATTTGAAAACCTAATATTTTGTGTATGAAAGCTTATTAATATTCACAAGCCTAATTTTCTAAAGGTATACATACTTTATCGAAAACTACAGTATAATTATGCTCATAAATATCTTGGTAGTTACGAGTTGGGATGAATCCCACATAAAAAAACGAAGTGGATCAGTCTCTCTGTAGGTATAAGTGTGCTGGCAAAGGTTGTGTTGATACGTTCTTGTGCTAGTTTGTTTAGGTACACAATATTCCTATTAGCTATTTTTACAGTGTTACTTTTGCTTTTATACGAGTGCAAAAATGAACAACTGTTAATGTGAGTTGGCGGAATGTGTTGATGACAAGCTGTCTTCTCTGTAGTCTTGCACTCCTAAATTAAGGACAGTAGCGCAGATAGTTTTCGTGTAGGGTTGCGCGAAATTCAAAAGGAAAGAAACCGTTTGTTATTTAAATTTTATGTCTAGTATTCTAATTTCAGGCGCTTGTTTGCTTGCTATATAATCTAGGGCAATTAAACTTAATATTCATTTCAACAAGTTAATTCATTTTAGATACGCTACAGCTAACACACTGCTTGCAAGAAACAATTACAGGTTTTATATGATATGGAAATGCGATTTAAAAACACAAAACGTTTACAAAAGAGAAACAAATAAACTTGGGAGACAGTTGATTTTTACACTTATTTATACAATAATTTTAAAAATCCGATATTAATTAATGTCTGTTTATTGTGAAAAAATGAGAAAGACAAGGTGCTCATACAATAAATGCTGTGTATAGAGATATATTTCGTTTATAATCATTTCATGTTTTTGTAAGTCCTTAGTTTGAATCTAAATACAACAATTCTGTGTTTATTTCATAGTGTTTGGAATTACAAGAATGACAACTAAAAAGAAGAATTTCCCCAATGTGTAGAAATATTTGGATATTAATAGTTTTATTGTACTAAATAACATGATAATGCTCAATAGAAGCATATGAAAAACCTTTAAAACGTATGTTTGTCTGGATCGTTTAGTTTGTAACACACTAGGTATAAAACCGTCACTACCTCGACAACCTACGAGTTTATCAAAAAACAATTTATTTTTGGCTTTCAATCCACATGCAACTTAAATGTTATATAACGTGAGAAATTAATAATTTTATTCTGTTCTTTAATGACATCAGATACAAGTTATTGTGAGGAAATAAACATTTTACCCCTGTTTCTGTAGACTTGCAATATAACTTGTAGTAATAAACATTTAGTTTATTTTAGGTGGTTGACGATTAAATAGTTTATATGGAAACAAGGTTAGGATATGTTGAAGAAGTCTAAACTTAATGAAAATTTCGCTATATCACACAACATGGATCGAATCACAGCTTACGGTACTAAGTAATGGATGTACAGTTCTGGACTTTTTATATAATCCAAATATTGTATACGACATAATTTTACATTTATGTAAAAACAATCTACGTTAAAAGCCTTTCGACATTAAACTATGTTTCTATTCATTGAAAATTTGGAAGTGAAATATTACCAATAATGTTTAATTTATCGTACGATTTGGCTAAAAACGCAACTTCGAACATGATACACATTGTGTACTAAATCATGAATAAATGTTGTTTATGGTATAGTACCTGAGACAATGTACAGTTTACAAGCGTAAAGGATATTACATAAGTAACCATTATAATCTATCTATATTTATGAAGTTAAACACGTGTCTTTATTATGTTTATCTTCTATAGAAGTCTCTTCCCTATTCGTTGTAATAGGGAAATTATAAGTCTGCTAAAAGGTGTTTCAGATGTTTGGTTTAGAGTAATTTCTGTCTCCAGTTAGTGTATGATTCACAGAAAGTGTTAACTAAAGCAGTCACACACTTTTAACTGCAGATGGAGTTTTTCACACGATATGATTTTATTCAATATTTTAAAACAACAGTAAGTAGTATCAAACTTCAGTGAAAGTTCGGAAATCCTTTGAAGATAAATTACTGTTTATTTTCTTCAAAATGTTCACACTATGGAATCAGTGTAGGTTAAAAATATTTACTAGAGATTAAATTCATGAAGATAAATGATTTTAAAACGACGTTATTCAGAAACTATGTCGCTTCCAATGTTGACATTTTGATAAGTTGCGTTATTTGACTTATTCAGTTTTCAATGGTAAACCTTCTGGGAAAGATTTCTCAGACTCTGGAAATAAAGTAAGATATTAGTGAATAAACCTAATTAGTTAGTTTAAAACATAATCTAAAGAATATAATAACTAAAGATATATGTATGAAGATATTTGTGTTTTGTTTTCGTAAGAATACACTGTTTAAAATAACAAGATATAATCACTTTGTTAAAAGATGAAAATTAACAGATGTTTTCAGTATTTGCTATTCTACAAAAATACGATTTGTTCTAGTATAACTAATATAAACTATTACATTATATTAGTAGATATTGCAAGGTACTTTAAAAGTCCCTAATGAAATTGTACCAGTATTGGACGATGCAATTTGATTATTTCAAAAGATGGGTTGTTTTGTTTTGTTTTTTGTAGGTTACCCTACGAAGAGTAAAATTATATTTAAAGGAAACATGATATATGTAAAACGCATTTAAATATAAGGGTAGAATCATTCTTGGCGTGGCAAGGGATTGTGATACAGTGATAATTTAGTGAGTATACAAAAGCTCTGTCCGTCTGGCGGTGAATAAGTTGATAAACGAATCATTATATAACAATCTTACTGATGAATTTGAAAAATAAACATAAAGAGAAAATAATAATATTTATTATTTCTCTTGCAAACTTACCGTTCAGTGGTAACCTCCACGATAAACGGGATAAGCCCAAGGGCAGTAAACACCATGGTATCCGTAACCACCATAACCTCCGTAGCCTAAGCCACCGTAACCACCATAACCTCCGTAGCCTAAGCCACTGTAACCACCATAACCTCCGTAGCCCAATCCACCGTAACCACCATAACCTCCGTAGCCTAACCCACCGTAGCCCAATCCACCATAACTCCCATAACCTCCGTAGCCCAAACCTAATCCGTATCCCAGTCCTCCTCCATAACCTCCATAAAGGTAACCAGCAAAGCTAGTGGCGACGAGTGCAACGAAAACACAAAGTCCAAGCTGAAATAACGATATGAAAATATAGGTTATCATCATTTTTAACGTTTTATGACGTTAGGCTAGTGTTTACTGATAATGTCAGAAACAACCAGTAACTTTTATTACTTTATTACGTCTTCCTTAATAAAATCTGATATCATCGAATGCTTTGAATATATTTTGTGTATTATAACTGACCCTATGAGTTTGGTTATTTTATGATAATGAATTATTAGAATATTATAATAATGAATTATTAGTAAGTAATATGAAGCATAATAATTAATATCAGAAACTATATTACAGTAGATATGTTTGATATCTCTGGTTAATTATTATAAATAAAACTATATTTTATCGTATATTAATGTAAAACATAATGTTTATCTTATTATCAGAAACCATAGACAGTTTTCTCAACATTATTTTCTTTCTAACCAGAACATGAATTTTAATACATGAAAAAATATACATAGGTCTTTTGTTAATAAGTAATTATGTGTCTGTTTTTAATAGAAAAGCTACAATTTTACTTTTAATTTATTTCTTTATTATATAAAATAAAAACGTATTAAAACTATACTTACAGTGAGTTTCATATTGCACGTCTTAACAGCAGAACTTATAACTTTTTTTTTTTTAAACCTAAAGCTATCGGTTAGTTGACTGAAACACAGGAGCTCTCCTTTTATATACCTTTTCGTTGTTACCATACAGGAAGTTGTTATAGGGTTCGCTGGCTTTTAGATGTGTTTTATTTATTCCTGTTTGTATTCATGGTCAGGGAAAGTTATGTAACAACTCATTTGTAATGTGTTTTTTGTTTGAAGTGTTCTAATTTATTTCGGTATTAAGTAGACCACCATAATTCCAATATAATGTTCCTACTTTTAGGGTTTATTTTTAGTTCCGGAAGAAAGTGCGTAACCGATAAAAAACTAGTTTAACATCTAATCCGAAGATTCTTTTCTTTCCAAGAGTACCACACCTGTTTGAAGTTGTACAATACCCGATTACATTTTGTGTAGTTGGTCCTGGGGTGGAAAAGAAAGGTTACATCAAGTTTATCCTTTAATTTACTACCGATGTCGTAAAAATATGGTCTGTTCAGATGCATGACGTACAGGCAGACAAACGAATAAACGTCATTACAAAGACTACATTACTTTGTTTCACTCGTCAGCTTCCCTCGCGGTTAATGATATGTTGAGAAATAATGAAAAACACCTTTGATTACGATAGCATACTATTAGTTCCATTATTAATGTAGACTTTATTTATATGTTTAATTATTACTGTGTTATGATTTACTTCTGTTGAAGTTTATTGGAGAAAATTAATGTCATGGTAAAATTTGCAAAAATTTACGACAAATGAATGTGACGTCTTCGCCAGTAGGTGGAGTGGTTAGATAACTTGGTACATGTGAAGGTCGAATTTGATTGAAATTAAACGCAGAATTACACAGTGGGCTAGCTGGGCTCTGCCCATTACGGGTATCAAAACCAGATTTCTATCGTTTGAAGCCCGCAGATATACAGCTGTCCCACTAGGGGGCGAAGATAGGGTAGAAGTGTAAAGGAGAGGTGTAGTTACGGTTAGGGTAACATTTAGAAAACTTACCTAAGAAGTAAACATTCATAGAAACTGAGCAGCTGGTATAAGAGAACAAATTAGATTATTACTTCAAAGTATGGATCAACTGATGAAGTTTCGCATTAGAATCCTTCAAACGAATAATAAATACAGAAAGAAGAACCCGAGCTGTAGTGAGATTAATGGGACCTATACACGTCTGTATGATAAAATGTTTTATCTTTAAATAAGTCATTTAAGAAAACTATAAAACGAATAATGCTGTCATCATTTTCACACTAAAAACCCTAGAAAGGACCAGTTAAACCTAAACAGTGTCTGATAACACGATCCTCAGAAACAAATTAAACAGACAAATGTCTAAGATATTAGTGAACAAACTACAGAAAGAGCTTGAGTGTATTAGGAAACAAGCTGAACAGACATAACTTTTACAGTAACTAAAATTACTCTGTAGAACTGATATGACGTTTCAATCACACCAGTTATCTGTCAGTGTGAGGTTTAGTGTTAGTACAGAGGAAAAATCAGAGAAGATTTATTAACTAAAATTACTCTGTAGAACTAATATGACGTTTCAATCACACCAGTTATCTGTCAGTGTGAGGTTTAGTGTTAGTAGAGAGGAAAAATCAGAGATTTATTAATAAAATCGAACAATCTTACAATTAAGAAATATCCAGGAATATATATATATATCTTTGATCGTTTGTTCTCTAAACATTCCTAAGCTTATGTAAATATTTTGAATAGAATTTTCCATAATTGTTTTATATTTATTCATATTTGGATTGTTTCTTTTTAAATCCACGCATAAATAATCTGTAAAATTCACGCATATTGATTTTTACACGAATAAGATAATACAATCAATTATATAACTTATGTACATTTTGTAGGCTGAGTTATATAATGAAATGTTCTTTATTATAAAACCTTACGTGTTTGATAATTATTGCACCAGGGATCAAAACTGATCTTACTTACTGTGAATGCTGTAAATTGTAACCGAATATAGTTTGTCAGTAAATAAAGTCAAAAGGAAGCTAGACAGACACAGGTGTGAACCTCCAAATTTATGAAGAATTGTAAAACTGTGGTTTTCTTAGTGCAAAGCGACTCAGTAGAGTATCTTTCTGTAGGCCCGGCATGGCCAGGTGAATAAGGCACTCGACTCGTAATCTGTGGGTCGCAGGTTCGAATCCCCGTCACATCAAACATGCTCGACCTTTTAGCCGTGTGGACGTTATAATGTGATGGTCAATCTCACTATTCGTTGGTTAAAGAGTAGCCCAAGAGTTGGTGGTGGATGGTGGTGACTAACTGCCTTCCCTCTTGTTTTACTCTGCAAAATTAGGAACGGCTAGCGCAGATGACTTTCGTGTAGCTTTGCTCGAAATTCAAAAACAACCCAAAAAACAATCTATCTGTAAGAACTTTATAAACCCTTAGATATCTATTTCATGATTTTAATGCTCTTATCCGATAACTCACAGTGATTTTTCAGAGGGCCTTGAAAAATGAATTCTTTACGCTTGAATCAAGCTTAGGTGTTCTTACTCAACTCTAACTTTTAAGTCATACCGGCATTATTTTACGATGCTAAAGACCATGCGGATATAATAAAATCAATCATTTGGTTTTTAACAGCCACATCCTTGAAAGAAACGTTATTTTACCAAATCTTCCCCCTTTTATTAAAATAAAGTAGAGAACAACGTTTCGAACTTCTTAGGTCATCTTCAGGTTAACTAAGAGGTTAATTAAGAGGTTAACCTGAAGATGATCTAAGAAGGTTGAAACGTTGTTCTGTACTTTATTTTAATTAAAGCTTTCTTAATTAATACCCAGCTGTCTTGAGATACATTTTTACTTTAAGTGGGTTTCTCGTCATCACGACTTCCAAATCCTTTCCTATAAGCTTTATCGCTATCGCTGGTACTTACAATTTTTTATATTTTGTAAAAAATTAACTGCTATGTATAGTGTTCTGTTTCTATCAGTGGAATAAGTTAACCACGTACCACAGGCGATAAAAATGACTCAGCAGCATGCTCTATTAAAATATTTATTCAATATCCAGAATGAGACGCTATTTTCCCACACACGACAAATCGCCGGAACACCCTAAATTAAAACAGAGATATCGCATAACATCTGGTTACTTTAACCCAGAAACGAACAAACCGATATATTTAATGAATGCAATGGCGTAAAGATCACAGGTGGCGATAGTAGTTATTATTTTTTGAAATGTCTTTCCTCGAATTTCACGTGGACACATTATATACAAAAAGAGAACATTTAAGAACTGAAGACGTGATTACAACATGATACAATTATTACCATTTTTAATTAATACAGCTAAAGCAGGTTACTTGTCTTAAAAATAAATTGTAAAGTGGAAGCGAATGTTTTGTG